>NC_062970.1:18809653-18894222 GCF_023119035.1 Salvia hispanica
TTATCCTAAAACAGAAAAAGTACGGAATAAAGCTGCAAATCGGGTTCTAACTAACAACTAACTTCATCCTCTCCAATGATCCATGATCACATATGCAGAAAACAGAGTAAAACATCAAGTCGGAACAGAACATGTCGAATTTAACGATGAAATTACGATTAAACTGGAAATTAGAACAGATCTACTATAACTAGATGAGGTAAATGGCAAACAGTAACTAAATTTCAAAGTCCATGCAGAATTTCAACAGATCTAAACATCGGACGCTTCATCCGCTCCGGATCCAAGCAATCCCCAACAAACCACAACAAATTCCATCTCCGATCACTCCGATCTAACCAAATTCCTCTTATCAACTACAATTTCAGCACAATTCAACTCCAACAAAACAGATCAAGTGCGAAAAGCATCCAAAATAAACATATAACAGAGATCAACGTGATTCGAGAACAGAATGTAAAGTTCCATAGCAAAATAGACTAAAATTCAATGGTGATTCAACAACAAAAACAGTCGTTGAGCTTCGAACAGCGAAGACTCGGCTCAAGAGTAGCAAAACAAAAATTAAAAGCAATTGCTTCTTCGCCTCACGTGGAGACGGTGGTGCACAGACTAACTTCCTATCAAGATGCGAACCTCCCAGATTATCCCACGGTGCAGAGTGTGTGTAGAGAAAATTGAAGTAGTGAGCTAGGAACTACAAGCTGGAGCGCAAAAAAAGAGTCTGTAAATTTGTATGCGCTTCCAATATTTATAGATGGACGGCTTCTAGATCCTTCCTTGTATTCGTTATTTTGCCCTCGACTTCGAAGCTTCCTCCGTCTTGTAAATTGTTGCACCTTTTTCGCTCCTTTCCTTCGTCTGACAAATTTTTCTCTTATTTCCTCGGCCTGGTGATTTTGTCTACACAACCTGATTTAAAACAAGTGTTAGACCCAGGAAATTGTTGAAAAATTTACCCCCATAACCGATGCATGAAATTAGTCTTTTCACTCATATTTCACTAAATTTTCCAACACACTTTCATTTATATTTCTTAAAACTCAAGCACAAACTAAGTGTGACTCATATTGTGGGACAAAGGGATAGTATATTTTATTAAAAAAAATAAATATAAAAATTGAGAATCAAATTTTTATTGACTTCCTTATTAAGATCAAACAATCGTTAAGAAATTTAATTTCCATAACAGAATACACTAAACAAATACTCCCTCCATTCCATAGTAGTGGAATCGTTTCTTTTCGACGGACAATTTAAGAAATTATGTTAAGTGAGTTAAGTAAATGGAGAATAAAGTAGAAATGAAAAAGGTAGAGAAATGAAGAAAGAGTAAAGTAAGTGCATGTTTGGTAGGGTTTATAACTCATCTAGGGATGAAATTCTATGAAATGTGTTACTTTTACTAAAAATAGAAATGACTCTACTATTATGAAACGAGCCAAAATGGCAAAATGACTCTACTGCTATAGAATGAAGGGAGTACGCCTCGATTGTATTTGCTATGAAATTTGATCGTAAAATGTTAGAGTGTCTACAGTGGTGGACAACAGTCCCGAAACAGCCACGCCACAACTACAAAAACTTGTCCAGCCCAAATCACATTATTTTATCAATTGTTGGTATATTTTAGTTGGACTATAACAAAATTAACTGGACAAAAATAAATAGAATGGAATGGAGTGAAAAAATGATTTGGAAATAGATATTTTATAGAAATAAATTCAAAAAAAAAAATTACATTGTCGGTCGCCGCCACCCTAAAAAAATGAATTGGGCATAAATATTTTATAGAATTAATCTTTCTTTCTATTTTAAAATTTTTCCAACAATACAAAATGCCAACTATTTTATCAAATTTCTGTTATTTATATACTCCCTCCGTCCCAAAAAAGTTGGCATACTTTGAAAATGGCACGGGATTTTAGGAGGTTTTGTTTTGTGTGTTAAATGAAGAGAGAAAATATAATTTTTATATTCATGTGAGAGAGAAATTTTTCCAAAAAGGAAAATGTGACATCTTTTGTGGGACAAACTAAAAAGGAAAGTGTGCCAACTTCTCTGGGATGGAGGGAGTATATAATAATATAGGGTAGTGATAAAATGCAAACTCATATATTGTACAAACTCCAAACTATGATCTGGACCGTTAAAAAATATCAACAGATGACAAAATAGTAGCAACAGAAAATATCAACACAATGTCAATACAATATCAACACAGCATCAACCGTTGACGCTGTGTTGACATTTCTATTGCTACTATTTTATCATCTATTGACATTTTCTAACGGTCCAAATTATAGTTTGAAGTTTGTACAATATTTAGAGTTTGCATTAGATCACGTTCCTAATAATATATTGTATTAATTCTTTGTATTTATGGTTAATTATCGTGTCTATTTATATTATGGTGTTAACTGCTTATTTTATAAACTCTTAAGCTATCTCATATCGTATTTGTAGTAATATAAAAATAGGTTCGTGTTAAAATGACAACACATCTTAAAGTAACATCATATCATCATTCCTAGCCAATCATTTGTACATGTGGACGAATAATAAGCTGTCATGTGGCAATTATAAAAAATGTTCAAGAATAAATTTCCAAGGACTGCAATATCCATTACGCTAGACTACAATTTTTTCCGTCTGCAATATCCAATACGCTTGCAGTCTAGCGTTTATACTATTGCAGTCTAGCATTTATAATATTGCAGTCTAGTGTGGTGTCACATTGTCACTTTAAGAGGTGGTGTTATTTTAACGCACCCTATATACTACTAATATTTTGTTTAAATTCTTAATTGAAAATTTTGGATGCGTAACTTCAGACCATTTATACCACTAGAGAAGACTAGTCGTTCATGGACGACATGATTAGTTTAAACTCACAAATAAAAAATATGTGGCTCGTTGCATTTGTGATTCAACATCAGCACCGGCTTGTTTACATTTTTGGTTTCGTCTCGCTCCGGCCCCTTCCCCGCTGCGGCACAACGTTTCCAGCAGTGGTTCGACACGGGATGTTGTGATTGAAGACAACTAAAATAATGTTTGGAGCTCAAAATTTATGAAATTCAAACGAGAATTATAAATTCAAAATGAATAATTTGTTCAGTGTTAATTATACGGTCCATGGATTTTAAGTTGTAACCGTTGATTTAGGTTTGAAATGTGTGTTATTTATTTATATTTTCGATTTATAAAAGCATTCTCTCATTCTTTTTAACTTGGTCATTTATGGGTCATACCATTCATTATAATATTTCAATTATTTTTTCTTCTTTTATCTTATTTTATCAACTATGCATCCGTATTATCCATAATTAGCATATTTTCATGAGGCGGGGGTAGTACTTTTAACGTCAAAATAACATAGTTGCGCCATTTAAAACAGCTTAGCTGCAAAATTAATTAACTACTAATTTTTATAGCATACGTAAATTAAGGTCATATATTAAAAAGTGTTGAAAGTTAAAGCTATAAAATACACTCCTAAATAATCCTATCAAAATAATCAAATAAAATTACCTAGATTTTATTGATTTCGTCGTACAGATGAAATATCATAAATAAATACGAAAATAGTAGATGAAAAAATCAAAGACATAGTTGGGCTATCTGTTAGCCCATGAATCAAATGATAAGACACGTGCGAAATAATGCGATTTTCCCGCGAATCCTTCTCTGCACACCCAAAGCCTAACGAATTAAAGAGCTCAAAAATTTTCACGCTTAAAATCTGATTCCATTACCCTCAATTCCTCACTCTTCAGTTTCCACGACGAAGACAAGGTGTTGAATCTCGATTATGAATCAATAACGAGCAAATTATACGAATTCGTCGATATAGCAATTTTTTGCGAGATTTTCCTCCGATCCAATTCAACATGATGAAATCTGGATTCGCTAAAGTGCTTAAAAACATGGGCGATAATCGATCCACTCGTCGATCGAGCAGCGAGTCAGGTCGCGAGTCGGGTCGCGAGTCTGATCGGAGCAGCGAGTCAGGTCGCGAGCCGGATCGGAGCAGCGAGTCGGATCGGAGTCCGCTCAAAGTTCCGTTCATAATCGGTGCGTTTCTGCTCAGCTGCAGTCGTTAATCAGATTTGATTTATTGTTTTTGATTTTGTGATGTGCGAGAAATTGAAAATTTCTGGTTTGATTGAAGGCGTCGCCGGTGGAACTGCGTCGGGCAAAACGACTGTATGCGATGTGATTATCGCGCATCTCCGTGATCAGCGTGTTGTTCTCGTGAATCAAGTAAATCGAATTTGTGGGATGTTTTTGCGATTGAGATTGTTTATTAAATGGATGATGTTGAGTTATTAATTGTGTTAGGATGCGTTTTATCGATCCTTGAATAATGAGCAGCTGAAGACAGTGGGAGAATATAACTTCGATCATCCAGGTACCTAGAAAATTTAGAAATGATAATTTTTGTAGTGTGTGAATGACTTGTATTTTTGGTGGTCAGATGCGTTTGATACAGAGGTTCTGCTTTCGTGTATGGAAAAGTTGAAACGTGGAAGTGTAGCAACCATTCCAAATTATGATTTTAAGACTCACAAAAGCGTTGAACCAGGCCGTCAGGTACTTTCTTGTTATTCCTTTTGAAATGAAACCATATAGCTATGTCATGTTTCGACTAGACATGATATCATTATGATAGTAATCATAGTTTCGATTAGTTAATTTACATATATTGGATGTTTGGTAGATTAAGATAATTGTGAGTTATCTTATTGTAGTGTTTGGTACAATAAGTCACAAGTAAGGATTAAAATTATGATTGTCAAAATTATCCTCATTAGTTTAAGTTAATTACTAAACTATCATCATTTTACCCTAATTATTCCTATAAAATCGTTTTGTTTAAAATTAACATCTTTTCAAGCTAAACTCCTTACAAAAATTAGCATCTTTATATCAAAAAACTTATATTTATTTTGGTATTCTATTTTTGTGAGCATTAATAATTTTGGACAAATTTTATGAATAATCAATTATTATTTTGGACAAATTCTATATGAAAATATTTTATCAAGTACCAAATTTTATATGTTCAATTTTTTTGAAGTTTAAAGCGTTTGTGGATTGAACAACATCGTATATTTATGTTCAAAACAAAAGCAATTGCCTTCAAGTATTACGTAATTATAAGTATAATATAATATAATGTAAATAAAGTAATATAATGAGAATATAATACGATTTAATGTAAAGTAATATAATGAGAACATAAAGTAATATAATGAGAATATTATAATATAATATAATGTAAATAAAATAACAAAGTAATATAATTAGAACAACAAATTGACATCAACAAAATTCTTAATATGATTTAATAGGAAAATGACGTCCTTCAATACAACAACTAAGTAAAATTGATGGGTTAGAAATTTTGATGGGTAAAATTGTATTTTGCTAACTTAACTAGGCTTCCATGATAAATAACATAGGATTTTGGGTAGTTACAAATATGACTAAAACATAAGATTTTCAGTGGGCTTTGTGCGGGCCGGAAATAAAACACGGGCTACTATGTTTTGTAACATAACTACCAAACACACAAATAAACCCAAATTAATCTCTTATCTAGGCGAAACATAGCTACCAAACGGCCCCTTAAAATCTCATGCCAACTAAGAAATGTGTCATTTTAGTCGGGACGAAGGGGTACTTTTAAGGTAGAAATTTTGAACGATTTTTTGAGTTAAATCAGTGGAGTATAATATTGCAAATTACTAATGTAACTATATTTTATTTTTCGATAATTTGAATTAACACTAATTTGAATGTAAATATATTTTATCTATACAGCCAAGAAAAAAACTATATTTACGTGTTAGAAAAACAAATAGAATAATAGGCTCAATGAGTTTGCGACTTAGTAAAATGTGTGGTCCATTATGAATATTAGTAAAATAACAAATGTGATATTTGTTGGTGGACGAACGAAAATGACCAAATGAGACAATTATTGGTGGACAGAGACAATATATATGTATATTAGTAGTATATAATCAAAGGTGCGAAGGCAAAAAAAAATAAAGTAAGCTGCAGCAACTAAGAAGGTAAGGTTGTGCAATTCAATATCATCTTGCTTGCACTTCATCAGAGAAGTGAAGATTTTCGTACCTCGCAAGATGATCATCTTTTGGTTTTTACAGCTTATATATCAAATATATTTTCTGTATATATCGTTCGTAGCAGGTTTCCTTGCCTCTTTTCTCTAACACTAGAGTGTTATAAACGAACTAGCTTTAGTTTAAAGCTGTGGTGCATCAATATGATTGGAGTTTTACTATCGCGTAGGTGAACCCTGCCGATGTTATTATCTTGGAAGGGATTCTTGTTCTTCATGATTCTCGTGTACGTGATCTTATGAACATGAAGATCTTTGTTGATACAGGTTCTTTGCTTTCTGCTTTTTGTAGCTTTCATCCTCTTCAAAATTTAGCTTAAACGATGTGAGATATATTATATGAAAAGGCAAATTTGTAGTTCAAATTTCATTTATTTCTCTCCAATACAATGATATTGATCTTCCAGTTATCTGATGAATAAACCTTCATCAGTGCAGATTCCGATGTTCGTCTGGGAAGGAGGCTACGTCGTGACACTGTCGAGAGGGGAAGAAACGTGGAGAATGTCCTCGACCAAGTTAGTATCGTCACACCATCTCTATTCAAGTCCAATGAGGAAAAAGAGCCATCTTAACTTGTTTGTTGCCCCCTTTGCAGTATGCTAAGTTTGTAAAGCCAAGCTTTGATGAGTTCATACTCCCATCGATGAAATACGCGGACGTTATAATTCCTCGAGGGGCAGACAATGAAGTTGCAATCGACTTGATAGTGCAACACATTCGTACAAAGCTTGGCCAACATGATCTCTGCAAATTCTATTCCAATGTTTTTGTTATATACTCGACTTTCCAGGTTGGTTCCCAATTCCCGGAGTTCATTCTTAGACATGATTATTACTCCCTACAAACAAAGCATGTTATGGCGTAGATACGAGGGATGCACACGCTTGTGAGGGATGCAAAAACTACCAAGCATGATTTCGTCTTCTATGCAGATCGCCTCATTCGTTTAGTAATATTCCGTTCTAATATAAATATTCTAGTACTATTAGTTAGAAATTGATAAATAATATAGTATCGTTTAATGTTGAAGGTTGTGGAACATGGGCTCGGGCACCTTCCATTCAGTGAAAAACAGATCACTACTCCTACAGGATCAGTGTACACTGGGGTCGTCTTCTGCGAAAGATTGTGTGGCGTCTCAATTATCAGAAGGTACATTATTGATCATCCAATACTACTAGTTAGTTTGGTTCATAATGATTCATCCATTGCATCAGTGGGGAGAGCATGGAGAACGCGTTGCGGGCGTGTTGTAAAGGCATCAAAATCGGCAAAATCCTAATCCATGGAGATGGCAACGCCGGTACAAAGGTAAGGGTAACACAGTACTATATTTGAATATATATTTTGAACGATGAGTAGAAAATTGAAAAATAAAAAATTGCAGGAGCTGATATATGAAAAGCTACCAAAAGACATCTCGACTCGGCATGTCCTATTGCTGGACCCTGTTCTGGCCTCAGGTAAGTATTTCACCAAAAAGAGAAGATAAATATAAATAAATAAATAACCATCTTGTCAAACAGGGAATTCAGCAGTGAAAGCAATATCTGTGTTGGTGAGCAAGGGTGTTCCAGAGTCCAACATAATATTCCTTAATTTAATTGCAGTGAGTTAGTTTTATGTTTTGTCTATGTAGTATAAATAGAGTGGAACTGAATTGATTAATATATAGAAAAGAAAATGAATAAAATGGTGGGTGCAGTCTCCAGAAGGAATACATGCAATGTGCAAGAAATATCCA
The DNA here is from genome assembly GCF_023119035.1 of Salvia hispanica. NCBI lineage: Eukaryota > Viridiplantae > Streptophyta > Magnoliopsida > Lamiales > Lamiaceae > Salvia > Salvia hispanica. The sequence goes on from NC_062970.1 coordinate 18,817,555, forward strand.
AAGGTGAAGATAGTGACGTCAGAGATAGATAGAGGGCTGAATAAAGAGCTGCGAGTGATACCAGGCATGGGAGAGTTCGGTGATCGTTATTTTGGAACCGCCAATAAACGCCCTTCTACATGACATATCTATAAATCCATCCTATTTTCATTTTTCACATAGGACTACATTTTTTTATTCTATTTAAATACGATATTTATTTTTCTATGGCCAAATAAATTACATCACTTCTTATTTTGCCGCTACTTGTAAAATTATGTTCCCTCCCTGTCTTTTTTTTTTTTTTTTCTCATACCATTTTATGTTTAATCATACAGTCATACTAGTAGTATTTTATCAAAATTATGCATTAACCTCATAATACTTTATTAATAATTTATACTACCTGCGTTCATAAGAATAATATTAGTAATAGACAACATGAGTTTTAATACAAAATTTGTAAATTAAGAAAAAGTAAAAAAATAAATAAAATATTATTATTAAAAAAATTAGATGCACCACTTAAAAAGTGAAACACACTATAAATAGATAAGAGACTAATTTTTGTGAATGATCCAAAATGAAAAAACATAATCCATTTTTTTATGGATAAAGATAATATAAAATTAATAAATATAACAAGATGTGCTTATAGATATATTTAGATATTAACTAAATGGAGTATTAATTATTGAATACAAAATTACATCTTGAAAATTACTGAATGAACATACTATAATAACATTCTAACTTAAATTAAATTATAGTATAAGAATACAGAGGATTGATATGCCGAGAGCTCCTAGTGAGCACCAGCTTAAGCGCCTAGCACATCATTAAATTTTTGTTAATTTTTTTAATTAATTTCTCTCTGCTCTTACCTACATGTACGTTCTTCTTGAAGTTTTACTCCCCTAAAATTCTACCTGAGCCCTGAATATTAACCTCTCTGAAAAAAATCTCTCTCCTATTTCTTCAAAATCTCATTATCGCCGAATCCAATTATTCAACAATGAATTATCTGAGAAATTTCCAAATTGTTTATCAAGATTCAACAACTATTTATCGATTTCACCCAAACACGGGAGACCATAATCAGTATCTCCTCAGAATTGGGCATTGAAAAAGGAAAATGAAAAAATTCCCTAAAAATTGTGCCTTCCGATTGGCGGTAGTATCAAATAAATTGGATGGTTGGGTCCTTTTCTAGTCACTCATTTCCGGCGCTATCATCAATTTCGTTGAAGTGGGTTAGAAATTTGCTGAATGTTTATCCTTTTTGCAGTACCTTTCGATTGATAAAAACAAAAGAATTGGAAGAGGAGAAAAACTTGAAAAAAGACGAAGAGATTTTTTGCAAATTGGTTGGGCAGGGATAATATTTGGAATAGCTTTTGATTTTCATAGAACGAATCTCAAAATTGAAAAAGAGGAGCATGGAAATGTTGGCCAATTTCGTACAAGAAAAAAATTTGAGAAGAGCTGACGTGGAATGGGGAGCTCAAATATCATATCAATTCTCAAGGATACCAAATATGTATTGATATAATATTATACATTTTCCTCTTTTGGTCATTTTTTTCAGGAGATTTTTGCAAAAGAGGTTAGTAACAAATCCATCATTTCTCTAATCCTCTCAGAAAAAACAAAACTCATTTCTTGAGGGGTCAACTTGTGATCTTCTAGAATTTGTTTATGTTCTTAAGTTCTTTCGTTTGTTTATGTTTCTTATTAATAAAACTTTATTTCATCATGTTTTACACTTGAGAGAAGTTTATTCACAACACCAATAAGCTTAAATCCTGAATATATCTATCAAAGGTACTGATCATTCATAACTTAACTACTTCAAATGAACAATGCTACTATAAGCTTTTCAAGATTGATTTTTTCCTTCAAAGTAAACAAACCACATCGCCCATGTGTATAAAGAAAAGAAAACTGATTTCCCACCCATAAAAAGTAAACGGAAACGAGGAAGATCCCCCCTTCTGCCTACTTTGAAACTGAATAAAATCTCACTCACTCTATTGCTAGCATGCTTTCGTCTTTCTTTTCTTCGTCTTTGGGGCACTGCATGTTGGATCGGTATCGGGATCGGTTTCAAGCGACATTCGCTTGGTCCTGCATGGGGAAAAAATACCAGCGAGTATAATCAAGCAGGGAAGAAAGAAGCAACTCAACCATAGGAAAATCAAGGCCAAGCCGCTGGGTTCACTGCCCGTCATCAAGCTGCCTCTGTCCTTCATGTCCCGGAAGAAAAAAGATTTTGGAACGAAGGTGTTATACGTACCCATTGGATAGTTCGCTAGCTTCGTGCTCAGCCTCTTCATCTCCAGCATCTGACAAAAGAAACCACATTATAAGTTGGAAATCAAAGAATTCAGAATTTTGTACTCGTGTGAAGAATCAAACAAATTTCACAAAACACAACATTTGAGTAGTGGCTTATGTTATATTCACACAACTACTAAATCAAATAAAAATTCAAGGTTGTGTTGTGTCTTTCCAACATAGTGTATACATTTCTTATTAATTTTATGCAATGTGACATGCTTTAGGAGAGTCAACTATTAAGACTAATTCTCTCCCTCAGTAACCATCAGTAGTAGATAGCTGATGGCTAAGCTTCAAATTTCTTAAGCATTAGCTATTTTCAAATTTCAAGCATTTTTCATATCCAGAATTTCTGTCATGAAACTCTTCGATCAAATCCAAAACACTTCACATTATTAACAAAAGCCACCAACAGAAAAGGCGTACCTTCTTGAACATCATCATCATCCTCTGGTGCTGATTCCGAACCGTCGCTCCATCTATCGCCCCCGTCATCCTGGTCCCATCGTTCTCCTTCTGGAGGCATCCAAAAGTTATCTTCTTCTGAATCACTACTCTTGCCTGCAGAATCCCTCACTTCATTTACAATCTCATCAACATTTTTCTCCTCTTTCTTATTCTTTTTCTTCTTTTCCTTCTTTTTCTTCTTCTTATTCTTCTCCTTCTTCAAACTCCCATCTTCGTTCTTCTTTGTTTTTGTTCCCTCTTTATCATCATCCGGATTTCCCTCCACCCCATTCGGAATTTCTTTCTCGGACTCAAATTTCTCTGATCACATAATACACACAAACATCATTAAACCATCCAACTTTTACTAATTTCTCCCCATTTCACATATTCTCAAGAAAATATAGGTAATACACAAACCTAGCATGTTGAGAAATCGTTTCCCACTCATATGCTTCCATATATGCTCCTCCGATTTATTAATCGAAAGCCCAGTCAATTTGCACTCTAATTTAGAACTACAAAAGAAAAGAAATTTCAATTCATCAATAATTTCAGAAACCTAATCAATCAAAATTAAGTCACTTTCCCCACCATTGTCAAATTTGAGCCAATTCAGCACATAAACAAACTGATACAATTCAATTCCATCTTCCTAAGGTGAACCCTAATCCAATTCAAAATTTAGGTATTTCATCATAAAAACAATTTGATATGAAATACAAACCCACCTTCTGAGCTGAACTCTATTCCAAACAGATACACAGCTTTTTCCACCCCGAAAAATTAACAATTCAACAACAACAAAAAAACAAATCAAAATTGAAGCAGCTGAAAATAAGCTGACTAAATTGAAAAACAAAATACCTGGAAAGGGGGTCCTGTCGGAACATATTGAGCGGAGGTTTGCTGCGAGCGAGGGCGGCATTAATGAGGCCAAGCCGACAGTGCTTGGACACAGCGTAGGCTTCTCTGGCGTGGGCAGGAAGCTCATGGCCGGTCTCCACGCATTTGAAGCGGCCGTTTTCGAGCTTCTTGAACTTAGGCTTGCCGAGCAAATTGAAGCCCTCTTTCGGCTCCTCGGATTTATGGTTTTCTTCACCTTTCTTCTTCCCCATTCTTCAAAAACAAACTGTAAATTGAAATTAGGGCAAAGCAGATTATTATTTAAGTTAGGGAAACCTGAAACGCGAAAACATGTCTTTGGGCTTATTGGGCTGGATCGGGTATTCATATTGGGCTAGCAGCGCTTTTGTGTGATTATTTTTTATGTTTGAAAATTCATCATAATTACGTATTTCCATCTCTCTTTCTCCCACAAAATTTGTCGCATTTCACTTTTTATTATTTTTAGCAGTGGACTTAGATTCCACTAAAAATAAAATTTCTTTCCTTTTTCGTATGCCCCTTGAAAGTATAAACATTCACTTTTTAGGAAATTTCTTTCTCTATTGAAGTGGGACCGTTTTCCACTAACACATTTTTCTTTCTATCTTTCTCTTACTTTAGCAATTTCTTATTAAAATCCATGCCGTTTCAAAAGTTCCTATTTTTATAGCATTGAAAATGAAATACACATTGATGTGACGTACTTGCATAATTAGTACACCATCCGTCCCTAATAATTTTCACCATTTGACCTGACACAGGTTTTAAGAATTGTAATAAAAAGTGGGTCAAAAGAGTTAGTGGAATGTGAGTTATATTTTTATATACTCCCTCCGTCCCAAGAAAGATGAACCCTTTTCTGGACGGCACGAGAATTATGCAATTTTATTTTGTGTTTGAAGTGGAGAGAGTAAAGTAAGCGAGGGGGAATAAAATAGAGACAAATGTGTTTTTAATTTTAGTAAAGAGTCATCTTGATTTAAATGTAAAGTGGTTCATCTTGAGCAGGACGGAGGGAGTGTTAATTTTATTTTATGATAAAATGTGAATGAAAATGAGTTAGTGAAATATGGGGTCTACTACCAAAAATAGTAAAAGTGAAAACTAATAAAAGTAAAGGGTGAAATTTTTTTTAGAATGGACAAAAATGAAAATGAAGGACAAATTTTCAAAGACCAATGGAGTATTAGCCGAAACAGGTTGTCAGTATTAGAATGTAGTACCACAAAACTGTCTTAAAATAATTTTTTGGTCCTAAGTATAAAAAAGTGAAAAATGACCTCATTCATAAATAAATTTAATGTTAGAGGTTAATGGTGCTATTTTATTTTATAGGGGTCTGTGGTGGAAGTTCAAGAAAAGTTAGGAGTTAATCATGTATTCACTCTTTTTTTTTTTTTATATTATCATGTCTACTATTATCATGATTCATGAGCTAATCTCCCCTACCAAATACTATGACTTAATATTAACCATTAGGTTAGCTTAATCGAGTTTTCACAATTGAATTCTAAAAGAAGAAAAAGAAGCACTATGCTTCCAAAATCAATTACATTACTCTACAGCTAATACAAAACTGAAATCAAAGTGAATAGACCAGACCTTGTTTTAGTTACTCTCAGCTTATACATATGACGCTAAATAGATACATTAGGCGTGGCGTCTTTCTCTCACACAAACACCATACTTTACAATGATAATTATATCATATAATCACTGACGACATCCATCCGGAAGGGCAACAACCCTGTGGAACGGCACCAACCGTTTAGGCAAAGATCCATCCTCTTCATCGTCCTCGAATTGCACAACGTAACTGTCAATAGCCAAGAACAAAGTTTGATGATTCAGAATCACATTCCATCCCAAGAAGAGGGGAAAGAAGAGGTGCAGAACTACTTACTCGTCAATTTTCCTCTGTACAATCGAGAGCATTGTGTTTTGTATGTGAAAAGCAATAGTTAGTTCACTCTGTTTTATAGCTAAATAAATGTCTTCTTCAATGAGCAGCAACAAATACCTTACGAGTCTGGTATACAGTTGCTTTATATAGCGCCGTGGTCTCTGGATAAACTGCCAAAACATGTCTACCGCTAGGAAAGTCGGGGATGTTTGATAGATCGCTCCGTTTAGGGAAAGGTATGATATGTGACATAGGCAGTTTATATTTTCTGAGAGCAGAAAGCAGAAACTGTTAGCTGTCACAGAGTCATATAGTTAATGTCTCACAACTCAGTAATGAGATTCAACCAGTGATTTCGTTACTAAACAAATGAGATTTTGACTTCAATCAGTGAATAAAGTTCTTCATAAAGCAGTTGATGGGGGTTATTTGCATATGTAAAAAATTTAGTCAGCAAATGCAATATTAGTCTTCAGAAGTAATTACAACCTTCACAATTTTATTATGAAGTAATGGTCAAATTATACAGTAATTAGGGATATTGGTCTCTAAATTAACTAATCTATATTTTTAGAGATTTCCTAAGAGAAGAAATTTCAAAAATATCAGTTCTCATGTTAAAATCAACGGCAATTAGTGAGCCAATTTAACTCCTATACTAAGAAGAGAAATCTAAAATAAAACTAAATTATAAAAGAAAAGATGTTATGCAGAAATTTTCCAATTGTCATGTAGAGTATACACTATAAAATTAGGAAGGCATTTACCTCTGCACGGTACTCTCTTCATCTTCACCTGGGTCCTCGTCCAGCACTTCGAATCTACATGAATTAAATTATGACATGCAAACAGAATATAAATTAATGTACTTTCTCAAAAAAGGCAAACTTCCTTTGAACCCAGTAAATTAATGATAAAGAAGAGCTGTGCAAAGGTGGACACTTACTCTCTTGTTTCCTTGTCAAAATGGATTACTTTAACCACAAACCACTCATCCTTTCCAGAATTCTCTTGAGTGATCCTGGCTGCCACCTAAATCAATCGGAGGCAAGAAGAGTCATTAGCATGTCGAGACCATAGTAATAATAATACCATGAGAATAGCAAGACTGGAAAGGGCAATAATCATCCAAAATCGATAAGGAAAATTAACAAGATAATGAGGATGGAGAGTGTAAGCTGGGCACGTACTTGTTCACCCTTCAAACTCGCCAAAGACTCCAGGTGACTTCTCCTTGAAGGAGATAGCCTCGGGACTTCCGAATCAGCCTTTACCCTCTTCTTTTTCTGCTCACTACCTTCTGTGATACATGAAGTTCTTAAGTTATATTGATGGGTATAGGATGTCTGAATGGACAAAAATATACAAATATGAAATGTGAGTTAACGTTCTCTCTATTACTTGTGTTTATTTCTTCTACCAATTGATAAAAATCTATGATATGCCTAGCTTTGTCCGACTAGTTACAGCTTTCGCAATCATCACATCTTGAATGACAAAGAGATATTATTGAGATTATGTTTTGGAGGGGTACAAACCTATCCGTCTCCGATGCTGTCCTTGAGTTCCAGAAGGCATTAATGCATCCAGTTGTCCTAACAATTGACTGGAAATACTGCAAGAACAACGATAGATGAGCTGAGATATCTAGAGTTTTTAGATAAGCGGTTAGTTATTATCTGTACAAATGCCAAAAAAAGTCATTGCTCATGGGTTAGGCGTATAGCTGCAGAATACTCTTACAAGATGAAATTACTAACTTTAGAAGCATCTTTGGCTTAAGCCATTATGTTCATATACAATTTTGGAACTGAAACTATAAACTTGGAAAATGAGAACGTCGCTTTACCATTCAAACGTACCTCACTTCACTCTCTGACAACTCTTTGGCTTGGATATACAACATCTTAAGCTTTGATAGGGAAGAGTCACCAGCCTTTTCAACCACCTCCGGACCTGCTTGCATAACATAAAAGTGGAAAAAGGTCAATGCAGGGTTACTGGATGATAATCAACTATAAATAATGTTTTTCTCCCTATAGACATTCGTATGTGGAAATTATCATTCTCTTTTATCAGATTGTATGTTAAAAATTTGATAAGCTTCTTCCTCGACATTATCACAATTCATACCCATGTGTTCACCTTATTCACTGTGAACTAAAATAAGGCATGGAATACACAAGGAACCACATTAGAATCAGTCACCAAAACAAGTGCATCCTCTGAAAGCTGGTACTGCAACTTAGAATCAGATTTTGTGCATAATCCAACATATAGAACATAATTGGGGATCAGCTGTATAAATAATAATTTTCCACATAAACATACACAAGCTTTAACATAATAACTCCCTCTTTCCTTATACACATGACACTCACCACATGCAGAAGGGCATTTCATTACACAAAAACAACGGATCATATCCATCTGAAAAACCTTCGACCACTATCCACACAACATAAATTAAGTAATCATTTCATAGTTTGAAACAACCCAAGCTCTTAATCAAGATCAAAGCTCATGTGAACTCAACTCATTGCCTTATCAGATCAAGCTCTCCCCTTAAATATGATAGCTCAACTTGATCTAACTCATAATCAAACAACAGTTAAACAAAGCACACGTAAAAACAAGTTCAACATTTCACGCCTTAACCCAATACCAATCCATCCAAAAATCCTTCGACCACTATTCACACAACATAAATTAAGTAATCATTTCAAACTTTTATAGTTAGAACTACCCAAGCTCTCAATCCAGATCAAAGCTCATCTGTACTAAACTCATTGCCTTATCAGATCAAGCTCTCCCCTTAAAAATGTTAGCTCAACTTGAGCTAACCGATAATCAAGCAACAGTTAAACAAAGCAGGCGCAAAAAAAGTTCCAACATTTCACGCCTGAACTCAATACCAATCCAATCCCAAAACAAGCTATTTAGCTAAAAATTTCGAACTCAACACCATTCTGGGCTTATCTGCTACCCACACAGCCAAAATTCACCAAACAGAAAAGCTCGACAAGTGTCAGCAACTTCCAAATCAAAGAAAAAACACGCATGTAACCGAAACGATAAACAATACAATTATAATCATCATTAACTCCCACAGTCCACGCTTAATTGTGCTAATCAAAATCTCTAATTAAAGATAAACCAGTAAAAAAGGTTCTGATCAAAATTAACGGTCCAATCGAGAATGACTAAAAACAAATTACTACTATCAAAATGCAAACGATAATTCCGAACTCCTAGAAGACTCACAAGAAATCAGCTTCTTGTGCATCTTATTGATCTCGATAAGCACTTCCTCCTGCTCTTTCCTCAGCCGATCGAGCTCCTTCGAGCTATCGAGTATTCCGGCAATGTCCGGCGACGACATCGTTCCGAGTAAACACGGAGATCGCGCTTAATGAGTAAATCTGACGAATGCAATGCAAGCAATCTGATTTTTGATCAGCTTCCACAGATTTTTGAGGAATGCAAGCAATCTGACGAATTTCAGCTGCTCGAGAAATTCTGGAATTTATTTTTTTTTAAAAAGCAATTTTAAAATTCTCCCTAAATGAGTAAATTTTTAATTTATGAATTTGGGAGATTTTGTTTGGGTTAGAGTTCAAGACTTTAAGTAATTAATTTGAGGGAATCGTCAAACATCAATGTGTAAGAGGCTACCACGTGGCACCTCGCTTGACGTTGACTAGTCAAACCAATTTTAATTATGTCTTGTGGATATACAAAATTTATTTAATCCATACATCGAGAATGTAGTATAACATTGATCTGACATATTGCATTTTAAGAATATTTAGTGAATGTATATTCAACGAATAGAATAATTAAAAAGGGTCACTCTATATAAAAATGTGTGATTTTTAAGAAATAAAAAGTTTTAATTTCACAATCCATATGTTAAATTCCAAATTAGTAGGTACATAATTGATGTTATAAACAATTACGGTATTAGTATAATAGGAGTATTTTGTTACATGGAAGTACTACTATACTGGAAGTATGATTTGAATAATGTGGTCTTTCATTGAACATGTTCTTTCATTGAACATGTTCAATAATCTCAAATAAATGTCAAATTTGAAATTGTTTTTCCGATGTACTAACTTGTAATAAATATAAAATAAGCCAGCAGGTAAGGGTTGGAATACGGGTATATGTGGATACCCGATCCAAAAAAACCGGGTATCCAAACCCGAAAATCATCAAAATGTCTATCTAAAACCCGCCTTGATATATTTTCGGGTACTCCAATACCCACCCCGGGTATCCAAATACCCGACTATTTACATGTGTTAATAATTAATAAAAAAATTAAATTTTATATATTAATAGAAATATAGAAATATCTAAATTGACTAATATCTTTAATGTTTCATTTATTTTGTAGTATAAAACTAAAAAAAAATGGATCACTTTTATTTTAAAGTATAAGATTATATTTAATGCAAAATGGCTAAACCTAATTAAAATATGCTTTAAATAATAAATTGGATATTCGGGTAATACCCGATACCCATTCGGGTTATCCAATACCCGATTTATCTCATATTTCAATACTCAATCCCACACCCAATCCCATAAAATTGGATATTGGGTATCCAAATCCGACAGATATTGGGTCGGGTACGGGTAAATCCAATACCCGATATCCGTATTCCCACCCCTACCAGCAGGGGCAGCACAAATCACAATTGACAACGGAAGGGCAGATCTTGCTACAATGAGTCTGAGTTCAAATCTCAATGCGGTCGTGTAGTTACTTCCATTTCTCATGCACAAGTGTGAGGCCTTGAGAGATGGGCTTCTGGTAGCCAGTGAGTTAAGGTCTCCTCCTTAACAGACTACTGCGTACCCTGATTAACCCCCTCACATGATGTCGGGTCGGAGTGTGGGGGGCCGCTAAGGCGATAGAAACGCTTTTTTGCTGCAATAGATGTAAAATACAAAGAGAATGGCGCCGGTATTAGTATTCAATAGGAGTGTTAACAAATGTGTACATAATCCTATACTTCGTGCAAGAAGCGAGTAAAGAAGATTATTATAGGTACTCCGTGTCCAAAAGTTTTGTACCGACATAGTTGGGACAGAGGGAGTATAATATTTAAGAATAGATATTTACTGAGTTAAATGGAGAAAATATAATAATCGACGAAAGAGGAACAATAAGATAAATAAAGAGAAAAAGAAATAAAATTATAAGAATAACTAATGTGCAAAATATATTACTATAAGTTTGTATTGGGGTTATTAATGGGAATGTAAGCTAGAGTATTAAATTGAAAGTTGAGTATGTTAAAATTAATAAATATTTTATTATTTTGAACTCAAATCCTTTGCAGTTGTAATGCCCCGAACTCTTTAAAACGGGTGACGCTACCAAAATACTAAAATTCTAATTTCTTTTATTTTTAAAATTCAGAATTTAAATGGAAATAAGAAAAATGGAAACGATTTTATAAACTTAAAAGAAAAATTATCATTGACATATTTTTTTTATATATATAAAACAATTTAAAGAACATTAATAAGAATATACTCCAACATCGGAAATATGTGTATATAGATATCTATGCCAAAATGTATCACTATGTTAAAAATATAGATATTTCATCTGTCAATGATGATTTTTCTTTTAAGTTTATAAAATCGTTTCCATTTTTCTTATTTCCATTTAAATTCTGAATTTTAAAAGTAAAAGAAATTAGAATTTTAGTATTTTGGTAGCGTCATCCGTTTTAAAGAGTTCTGGGCGTTACAACAGTGCTACCAATCACGCCATAAACCATACTAATCAAAACAATAAAATTATGTATCAAATGACATTAATATGATATAGAATACATAATAATAAATTGATCATATCTGTAAAAAAAAATATGTTCAAATATAGAAATTATAGTATTTATTAATAATTAAATGATGATCAGTAACATGATAAGAACTTAAAAATTATGAAGTAACATATAACAAAACAAAATAATTTGATACGCAATAATGTAGAACAAACAATATCATTTTGATGAAATTCTTTATTAATACCATTTGATCAATATAATAAATGACTTGAAGGCTAGTATTAAAATTGAATAAATCAATACAATGCCGGGCTCAACATTAATGATTTCATTGACAATAATATAAAGAATCCACTCCTTTTCACCTACCAATCAATAAAAGCATCAATCACTACAACTACACAAAACCAATTACTCAATTTCATCTTCTCCAAAACCAACTCCATTTGTCAAACCTTCTCTTTGTCGAGAACAACAAGAAAACAATGGCTAAATCAACAAAGAATGTATCCTTATATGATGAGATTCCAGAATTCTTCACAGTATTTCCCTAACATGAGCAATTAAAAATGGTAGTATGTATTTGTTAATCATCAATATATTCTAAGAAAGATCTTTTGAGATAGCATATTATTTTTATTGCAATTTGTTTTGTACTTCAATTTTTTTTCTCTAATAAATTCCTTGTATAATCTGGATGCACAAAATATAATTACTTTTATGTTGAATGATAGAACATATCTTTCCAAGATGCTTTCAAAGATTATTTGGATACAAGATTGGACCAACATGCACATTAGAAGATAGATTTGCAAATCTTGGGAAACAAAAAGTCACATCAACTTCAACCGGAAAATTATGTTTGGATGATGAATGTGAGAAATTTCAATTGCTAGAAAATAAGAATGATGTTTTTTGGTATACTCATATTTGCATTTAATTGGATTTTAATTGTTGCATTTTTGTAATTTTAGACTTGATAAATTATCACACCCGATCCCTCTCCCTCTGACGTAAACTCTTTTACTGAATAAATTTAAAATTTAAAACAACCAACCCACATGGCAAATGCATAAAACACCAATATTAGATAAATTCAAAAATCAACATTTATATATTTCATATTTCAAAATATTTTGAAGTAGTAGTGGGATCCTCTCACCACTCTATATTCCATGCATTCATATAAATGCAAAATGATGAGAAAAAGGTTGCCACAACATGCTAACCATCGACCAAGAAATTACGTGGAGTTTGTATAACTCACGTCAATCAAAACATCACTAATATCATACTACTAAATTTATTAGTGGTTAATATGAGTCACGACTCAGTATAGATAAACTCTTATTATTCTATGATAGATCAAGTCTGATATCTGTTCAGGATACCTCAGTAATTTCACTCATAGATCCATCTGTAACTTAATCAAAAGGTCCCCGTGTAATTTTGACCCGTAGGTTCCCCTGTAATTTTGACCCGTAGTTCTCTTCGTATTTTGTCTCATATGCAACAATACTAGTTTTTCATTTCATCAATTCCAAATTAAACTTTTTTATTTATTGAAAAATTTTAACCACAAACATCACGGGATAATCAAATTTATTTAGTAGCTTCAATTATATTTTATATTCCTCTCACGAGAGAATTGACAAGTATGCATTTAATATATCCCCCATCTTTCTGGATTTATCACTTTGGTATTAGTTAGCAATACGGCAATACCTCCCACAAAATATTCGTATTCTTGAACTTTAGAGCACTCCCAATGGGTTCCCTTAAAACTCCCTTATTTCTCCCTTATTTCTGCCACATCAGCGCCACATCAGCACCATAATTTATCCCCAGTTTTTAGCCAACTTTTAGCCAACTGCTCCAATGGTTTCTCCCTTATTTCTCCCTTATTTCTCCCTAACTCAACATTTCATTTTTACATCATCATTTTTAATATTATTTAATTTTCCCTACAAATGTGTTTAATAAATAGATTTATAATGAACAATTCATCGTTGTATTAATCATTGGAAAATATAATACAACGAGAAAAAAAAAATTACAAATAAAAACCGCAAATAAACAAAGATTTAAAAAAAAAAAAAAACTAAGACGGAGGGGCCGGAGGGGCGTCGGGCTCGAGGCCCATCCTAATCTGCAGGCCTTGGATGCATTTCCAGAGGGCCGCCTTTTCTTCAGGGGTCCCGCCGCCGGTGAAGTACAGCGTGTACATCTGCGTCAGATTGGCGACATTGCTCGAATAAGTGGCTTTTTCTAAGTCGATGTGGGATTCCGAACCGACTTCCGACGTTGTGCCCTTCCCCTTCCGCCTCCCCTTCGCCTTCTTCGCTCCCTCCGGGCGCTCGTGCGGACCATCCCCACTCAAGTCGATGTGGGCCACGCTCCCCTCGCTCTCCGAAACGCTAAGGCGCGAGCGCACCGATTTCCCGTGCAGCGCGGCGTGCATTCCCGTCCGGAATTTTGGGAGATCCTTCAGCTTATCGTAGATGTTCCAATACTTGAACCCCTTCGACAAGTACTTGCCACAATACCTCTGCATGGCCTCATCTCGGACCATATGCTCGTTCTGGCCACTGGGCATGTCCGCCAACAAGTTAGAATAAATACCGTTGAAGTGGCCGCAGTCCCTCATGAGGCGCTCCCAATGCCGACGGATCGCCTCGCTGCCATGGTCCTTCATTGAGGCAGTCTTGTGGCTCCTGTACTTCGCGGCAACCCGCTCCCAGAATATGATCTCAGTCTGGTAGTTGCTGCGCTCCGCGTTCTGTGACGTGTCCGCCCAGCAGGTGGCTATCAGCTCGGACTCTTGAAGTGTGTAAGTAGTCCTTACCCGCTTCGGCCTCTCATCGGAACCCGTATCAGTCGCAGGCGGCTCGGTGGGCGTTTCTTCCACCTCGAAGTCCTCCGCGCTCGGTGTCGCGGCCTGAGATTCTTGGTCGCCTGGGGTTGATCCGGGGGTGTCGAACTGGGGCCGATACACATCGTCGGCTGGAGAGGGCATTCTGCCGGCATAGTTGAAGTACGGAGAAAGTCTCCGCGCCGGAGGAGTCTGCAAAGGAGACGGACCCGCGTATGGAAGTTGGCCGGGAGGAGAACCCATCGCCAACAACGAGTGCATCCACTGCTCGTTTGCTTCATCCATGTTGGGAATTTGTGAACTCGACTCTTTCCCCTTACCCTTACCCTTACCCGAGCGGGAATTTTTCTTCCAAAAGCTCATAATTTGATGAAGATTGAAGATTGGGAGAAGAGATTGAAAATGGAGAGAATGAAGATTGTGGGTGATGAAGGGAGGAAGTGGAGGAAATATTTATAGGGGTGGGATTTAAAAATAGCCGTTGGCCGAAAAAAAAAAAAAAATTTAAAAATCGCCGGATTATCGCCGAGCGTCGCCCACAATGGCCGGCGATCGCTCGGCGATAATCCGGCGATAAAACGCCGGTTGGCGTAAAAACGGTAACTTTATCGCCGAATTATCGCCGTTTTCACCACAACGGCAACGGCGATAATTCGGCGATGATCGGCGATTTATCGCCGGATTTTCGCCACCCCCATTGGGAGTGCTCTTAACGAGTAACTTGGAAAAAATAAGGATACTCATTATGGGGCATGTTAGGGTGCCACCACCCTTTAAAATAACACCATACCACTATTTCTAGCCAATCATTTGTACACGTGGACGAATAATAAGCTGCCATGTGGCAAAAAAAAAAAAAAAAAAAAAAAAAAAAAAAACGGGCAGCAATTTTGTGGTCTTTAAGCGGCAATTTTTCTTGAACAGCAATATCCAACACGTTAGACAAGCAATCTATAAATTGCATGTCTAACGTGTTGGATATTGCTGTGTAGCGTTTATAATATTGCAGTATAAGCGTTGTCACGTTGTTATTTTAAGAGGGGTTGTCATTTTAACACAAACCTACTCATTATTATACAACCAAAATTTATATAAGTCAGAAACTAGGAGACTATGTTATTAGAGTTTATATACTAGTATATGTGTATATGAGTAATTTATGTAAATTTTTTAATTTTAACTATATATCTTTACAATTGTTAATTATGTAAAATTTTATATGTTAATGAAATTCACATTGCCATTGAGTAAGTATAGTACAGTATATAATAAAATTAATTTAAAAAATAAAAAATTGAAAGGAAGGATATAAGACTGAACTTATGTTGCGCATCAAAAGTTCAGTCATATAACCTTTCTTTGAATTTTTATCGTCATTAGTGCATATTGAAATGATAAGTGAGAATTTTTATGGACCATGAATATTTTAAAAGAAATAAAAAGATCCAGTCTCTTTTATGCATGCTATGAGAAATGCTACTAACATCACATTCTCAATTATGTCGTGTGAAATTTACTATTGGTTATGATTAAGATGTCTGTGTACATATGATCAATATGTTACCATTTCTTTTATGAGGCAAGCTATGTTTAATTTACAAAATATATTAAAATTATAAATTTGATTATTCATTACTAATTAAATAGTAGCAGTAACTTATTTAATTTTATGCTATTTATGAAGTTAACAATTTGGAATGTATATTAAAATAAACATAAATACATATAACAAAAATAATAAAATAAATTTAATGTGAAAATGCTTATCGTATTTGTAGATGAAGCAGCTAGGAAGATGAGCAACATTAATCAAATCCATTACTAAAAGAGATATTGGTCTCTAAAACCATACTTTGCCTAAAATTTAATATTTTTCATAAACTTTGACATTGGTTTTAATATCACAAACTTTGCATTTTGTTTGGTACTTCCCAAACTCACTCAAATAAGATATTTTCATCAAAATCTTATTTTACGTAGGCAATCGTGATACGTTTTATGATATTTTAAACCATTTTTTAAGTTCATAACATGTACGATAAACACGTTGAAAACCACGTTGATTTAACTGAATATGATAAAAAAAGTCTTGTAAGTTAGTCAAATATATTAATAGACATGCCGTGGAAAATACCAAACAAAGTGCAAAGTTTGTGATACTCCTATTATATACCAATTTTAAAAGTTCGTGGAAAAGAGGAATGATGTGCTGCGCGGCTTTATATGAGCGCTATTTAAGCGACTGCTGATATGGCATTGACATAATTATTTTTTGTTTTACACTGTATTAGTAATTCTTTCGTTTTCTCCCACAACAAGGCCACAAACACGAATTCTGTTCTTCAGCCCTGGACATATTCTGAAAATTTTATTCTAATTGAGATGTTCATTCTTCTATCATTCTATGCAAAACAATTAAATTAATAAGTCATTTCGTTCCGATGAGTTTTATCTATCGGAAAATCTCGCCAAAACGAGAAACCAATTCAGTAGTACTCTTCTTCTACTTTCTCTGCAAATTCTCCATTTTCTATGCAATAAAAAAGCAATATCTCTTTCATTCTTGTTCAGAAAGAATGAGAAAATTTTCATTTTGGTAGTGAAAAATAATTGTAGAAATTTTAGGAATGATTCAATATCACCACATTCATTCTTTTTTTGTTTTTTTTTAAATTCAGGAAAATTCGAAAATAAAAAAATTAAAAAAAAATATTGTAATTTTCAAATTTTGTATTTTTCAATATGGTAATAAAAATTGAAAATTAAAAATAAAAACAAAAAATAAAAATACTCCATAGGATTTCAATTATGTATTTTTCGTATTTTCGGATGTTGTAATTTTCATGGTTTTTAATGATTTAATGAATTATTAGTATTAATTTAATGCTTCAATGAAATATTAATTGAATTTGTTGGAAATAAAAATAAAAAATGAAATTCAATGAATAGTTAATGAATGAAATGGTTTAAGAGATGGAGGGATATATGTGCTGTTTCTTAGATACGAGCTGAGGTGAAAGTACAGTGAAACTTATGAATAGTGAAGAGATAATAAGAGATAAGGAAGTGGATAGTCTAACCTATTTGTGGGGCTACTAATTAATTATACAAATCGCGGGGGATATATTGTAATTAACCAAACTGTTAAACCCCACCTAAAAACCCCCAAACTCCAATTCAATCGCGGCCGGTTTTCAATTCCCGGAAATTTGAATCAAAATGATGTCTGTTTATACTAGAAATCTTCGAAATCAATGTCTCAGAACCCTTTCTTCCCTCCTCCTCAATCAAAGGTAAATGAATTTTGTGTAATTTCTCCAAAAATTTCTCATTTTTTTGTTAAGAGTTGTGCATATATCCGATCAATTGAACTTTTCCATTTTGCTCAGGGTTGATGTCATCACGAGAAGCAGTTTTGCTGCAATTTCGACGCCTGGATTCAGCAATGTGAGCTGTGAATCGTCTTCGGCGCCGACAATATGGAGCAGTTTTGACGGAGCGCGGCGTTTCTCGTCGAAGAGTATGAGGAGTAAAGTGGAGAAGCGGATGCAGCGGGAGTCGGGCAAAACCCTAAGGGAAATTCGGAGGGCGAAAAAATTGAGGAAGAAATTGATGACTGATGAAGAACGCCTCATATACAATCTTAGAAGGGTATGCTATTACTACTGATTTCTACTACTAGTTTTTTTTTTTGGTCATTTTCTGTGTCAAGACTGGTTCTTTGATGGTGAAATGGGATAGCTTGCTTTAGTAGTTATTGGAATTTAGTTGATTAGTTTGAGTTCTCCTTTTTGATCCATTCATTTGGATATGTGAAATGAATCACTATTTGTAGCTGCTTAAATTGCTAGTGCAATGTTGGAGTGAAGAAACGAATGGTGAACTTGGATAACAATTACTACCTCCGTTATTGAAAAATAGAAACTTTTGAAACAACACGATTTAATCCCCAATTGGTAAAAGTAAGGGAAAAGAATTGGTAAAGTAGGAGAGAATGAGAGAAAAATGGGTACAGTAAGAGAGAGGGGGAGAAAAAGTAGTGAAAGTAATGCTAGTGGATTGTGGGGTCCACTTCCTAATATAGAAAGTTTAAAATGTTTCTGTATTTAAGAGACGGACCAAAAGGGAAATAGTTTCTATTTTTAGGAGACGGAGGTAGTATGTCTTTATATTCGATTTTCAGACACTGCACAACAATGTCTTTACATTTACTCGTATATGTTCAAAGGTGTATTAATCTTTTTTGGTGACTCGTTCTTGTTTCCGATTGGGCTTTGTTGTTGTCTCTTGTTGCTTAGCATCTTCTTCATTTAATAGAAGTGGTGCTGTTTTTTTTAATATAATTGCAAGCATTGAGTTCTCTATTTGCTGCTTGTTTTTCTCCTTTAATATTTAGAAGCTGAATATTTCACCATTTTGCTTCATGTTTTGACTAGTCCAGGCAAAGAAAAAGGTGGCTTTGCTTCTTCAGAAGCTGAAAAAGTACGAACTACCAGAGCTTCCGCTTCCTCGTCATGATCCCGAGTTGTTCACTGCAGAGCAGTTGCAGGCATACAAGAAGATTGGTTTCAGAAATAAGAACTATGTCCCTGTTGGTGTTCGCGGTGTCTTTGGAGGAGTTGTTCAGAACATGCACCTTCACTGGAAATTCCATGAGACGGTCCAAGTTTGTTGTGATAATTTCCCCAAGGAAAAGATTAAAGAGATGGCATCCATGCTCACAAGATTAAGTGGAGGGATTGTCGTGAATGTACACAATGTGAAAACCATTATCATGTTTCGTGGCAGAAACTATCGCCAACCTAAGAACTTGATACCTATCAACACCCTCACGAAAAGGAAGGTGAGGTGTAATCTTCCTCAATATTGGCATCTGCAAACAAATTTAAAGAGTGTAGAATAAATATGTTGAATCCTAATTACTCGTATTTTTTACATTGCAGGCATTATTCAAGGCACGATTTGAACAGGCCCTCGAATCTCAGAAGCTTAACATAAAAAAGATAGAACAAGAGCTCCGCAGGAAGGGTGTGAATCCTGATGACCCAGTTGCCATGGCTAGCATCCAAAGAGTGGCTTCGACTTTTTTCAATGCTATTGATAAGAGAGAGGGAAGTCCCTACGTCTTTCGAGAGGACAAGACAACACAAGTGGCATCTGAGGAGAGCTTTCAGCAGCCGCAAGATGCTGGTGGTGATAGTGATCAGGAGGAGCTCGACCGATTCATTGCAGAGATAGAAGATGCGGCTGATAAAGAATGGGCTGAGGAGGAATCAGCAGAGAAGGAAGAGCTTAACCGGATAAGATACTGGAATAGAGAAGATTTTGGTGGTAGATACCAAAGATTTGAAGGTATCAGAAATGAGTACTTGGGTAATGAAACGAAGGATAGGATGAAATACAGGGATCAAAGGCGTAGGGGGAGAGCCTCTGACAATGAGGTTGAAGGTGATGATGATGGGTTTGAATCTGATGGCATTGGAGAAGTGGTTCGTGGGAGTTATGAGGATGACTCTGATGAATCTAATGGGGAGAGATATCAGCGTAGCAACGCTGGTAGAGCCAACAGCAGGGGTTTTGGTAGAAATGAAATGAAACCCAATGGTAGGAAGAATCAACATACTGTTCAAGAACACGCATTAAGTGATTTGGAAGATATAACGTGGGATCCGGAGGGCGAAGGGCGAGACCTGAGGGATTCAAGAACATCAAATCGTCAGAGTGGGAGCATTAGTAACGTCGATAACTTTGAACAGACTGAGACGAACAGAAGATCGCATAGAGGCACTCCAGCAACGTCGAAAGGCAGTGCTTTTGATCGAGATCCATTTAGCGAATCGGAGCTAGCAGAATGGGAATCAGATGCTACATCAGGAGATGATGAAGGCAGCAAATAAACTACGATAAATTATACTACTAGAATCAGATAACTCAAGAATGTTGGGTGAAATTTGAACTTGTGGCAGCTTCTGATAACTCCTCATGATGCAAGGTTAAAGGATATTTTGAACTTCTTATTTTCCTTGTCGAAAAGGAACAAACTGATTGGAGGTTCATGATATGCCAGCGGTGGAGAAGGGCGGTGGCTCGCCGTTGCAGTGGACAATTTGTTCGTTGTTGCTGCTTCTCAACAGGTAGGAATTGGGGATGAGTGGAACTGTTGATGTGGAATTTTTATTTATCAAATATTTTTCTGGATTTTACCACATGTTAATTAACCGAAGCCTAGCAAGATGGAGCTTAATGCTCCATGTGCTATCTTTTATGTGGTGAAATAGTTTCAAAAAACTTTAGTGGGCGTTAAGATTCACTTTGTCTAAATAGATTCAATCTTTTACTCCCTAGTATCTTTTCTTAGTTTTGTTTATCCAACAAAAGTATATGCTTATTTAGTTTTTGGGTTCTATATAACAAGTACCTCCTTCATTAACAATCGCAATTTATACAGAGAATATTCGCACAAGTATTCCTTCAAATATAACCATATGGGATATTTGATGGTGACCGCATGGAATATATTTTTCTCACAGCACATGAACATTAAATATGGGATATTTAATGGTTACGTCATGGAAACATTTGGAAATGAGAACATCAATGAAAGCACCAATTGTTAGACGCCTTCAAAACTGAGAAGAAAGCGAAAAAACTAAACTCAAGGAGGCATTTCTAACTTCCAATTCATACATAATAACTAGACTCAATGAAGATAAAGATTGCATAAAAAATAGTTAACTAAATTAAATACTCCTATATGCTAACTTAAACAAAATTAAGAAGATATGTTGGAGACTATCTTGGGCGAGATTTCTAGCTCGAGGGTCCTATCATCTACCCTCAACCACTCTCCCTTACACAGTTCCCGGGCAAGAGGTACTTGTACTCCTCCGCATTCTCGAGAAGGAAAGTGGGCAGATGAACGGCCGAGTGTGAGTGAGGAATCGGGCCCATCTTCCCGATGATCTCCCTAAACGTGTACTCCTCCGGTAGCATATCATACAAATCAGCCCCTTTGCATATCAGTTCCTGAATCCTTTTATGGCTGAGGTAGTGCGAAAATCTCACTCGATCCGTGTGGCTATAAGCCTTCATCTTGAACACGAAATCGCTTATGTAACGAAAGCAGAAGCTGCAGTGCCACCCAGCGTCCGCCAGGAGGAGGTCCGCCTGGCGGTAATGAGCATACCTCGTCTCCCCCCTCCGGTACCTATGCACCGAGGCCCTCCAGCTCCGGAGATCATACAAAAATTCATATGAATAGACATAGTTTTTCAACTGGAGGTGGAGAACTTGAGGAATGTCATCACACCATCTCAGTAGATCAATGGTGTGCCTGCTCGGAATCTCATCAACGTCCGACATGATGAGGAGGTCGTCATCTCCTATCCCCGCGAGCCTCAGGAGCTGGTCGAGCGCCAGCCTTTGGTACGCCTCCTCAACGAAGGGGTTCTCGCCTCTCATGAACCTTCCCCCAATCATGTTGTAGTTGAGCCGGGGCTCAACAAATTTGAACTTGTCCCGGTTCAAGGCGAAGTTGAGGGGCTTGGGGAGGGCTGTGAAGGTGGAGTTGGACTCGAGCAGGACGAATTGTGACACATACGGATGCAACTCCTTCCATCGGATCATGAGCATGTCGACCTCGTTGCTGAAGAGGACAGCATCGTATACGCGCCTAGGGAAGTCCCGGATGCCCCAGCCGTGGAGCTTGCATAGAGTCTCCATGGAGACGTTGTCGGTGTAGTAGTGAGTTAGGGTTGTGAAGGGCTTGGGAGGGGAGTCCCACAATGGCCGGACGAAGTAGGTTAGCTTTTGGCCGTGGATGTATATGCCAATCATGCCGGAGGGGATCACTAGACATAGCAACAGCACTACAAATATCCACCGGATTCTTGACATGATCAACACTACTTCTTGATGAATACACAACACATTTAACAATATAAATGCAACTTGTTGATTCTTAAATATCAAGAGATTGGTAATGCTGAGCTCCTTATATGACCACACACCCTCGTCATTAATTTTTCTACATTATTTTGTACTAATAAAGTGGTCGAGTGGTATGGGTCAGTCCATCCTAAACTAAATGGTCAGAGGATCTGTCACTGTCTTTGGGCATGAAGCAGTCTTAAATCCTTGGACTAACTGTCCTATCCATCGAGATGACTACAAATTAGCGCAGAAAATAGGCACTGAGCCTGCCAGTGGATATCCTTGGTAATTACCAAAAATAAATCTATTGAGCTTACATCAAGATTATATGTTCTCATAAAGATCGAATGTATAATTATTCGCACAATTTTTTGCAGCATGAAATTTTCTGGTGAACGAATAAGCATTCAATTAAATCTCATACTTAAACTATTGCCCAATCTTAATGCTTATGTGGTGAAATAGTTTTGGAAAAACATTAGTCAATTGGTCAACTGGTCTAATTAAGTAAATTGAATATATTATTCCCTCCACGAAAATTGTATCTCCTTCACTGTCAATCGCAATTTATACAAATATGAAATATTCGCACAAATACTATTCTTCGGTATAACAGGATTTTGTGGACCTGCATTTCACCCAATTGTGGCCTAAGATAATATTACGTGGTGGAGTATTTATGTCAGATATAAGAACTAACATATATTGGTTTAAGACAATAATATTGTGGTGGACTATTTTTAACGTTGTACAAGAATGCGATATATTTGAATGATTATTTCATAGATTTTTTTTTTTAAAAAAGTGAACTAAGTTTAGTTCCTATGGAATATAGTTCTCACCCAACACATTCCTATAGGAAAATATCATCCACCGGTAGTATTTAATTTAATCACGAATGAGTTTATTTGGGTCTCACCCAACACACTCCTGAAGAGCATTTTTGTCCGTCACTATTTTTATTGTTTCGGCTTTTGCTTCTATTTTTCTTTTGCTTAGCTAGATACTTTATTTATAATTAAATTAATTTTTACTATGATTTCGGTATTTATCTCATGAACTCTTATTCGGTTGTCAATCCATGTATTACTAGTATATTCCTTTATCAATCCATAGTTAAATTTAGCTACAAGTCGTTTTGCATTATAAATCCATTCACTCACGTTATTTTTTTTATATTATTCATTCGGGTGGAACTTTATTCTATAGTTTATTAATCTTCACTCACTCTGGCATATTATTGTTGATGCGTGTTCGCAATTTTTGTACAATATTAAATATCTAAAAGATTTTAATCAACATTTATGGGCTTTTTTATAAAAAGAAATTTTTATATTTTTTGTTTATCATGCGTATTAATTTGATGTTATATAACCTAAAATAAATACCATGAATCGTGCATCACAAGTGAAACAATAGTTTATAAATAAAAGAAAAGTAGAGGAGCAGCCACCAACTTTATTTGCATATCAGAAATCCTAGGCCAAGGTAAAATATCATGCCTTGATAAATAGACTCACTCTACAATGTAAGCATAAAAAATTCAATAAAACAAATGAACAGAAACATCGTTGATGAAAGCAAGCAAACCACACCATCCACAGCCCGAATCCGGCCACATCGTTAAACGAGAGAGGTCTTCCAAATCGGAGCAAAGATGGATATGTCTAGCTCTTCTCTAAAGATCATCCACCTACACTAGTCCCCTTCTCGTCTCCCTTGCCCCGTTGCACAGTCAGTGCTCGCCCTCTTCAAGAATCCGAGGCTTCCACCCTCAACCACTCTCCCTTATGCAGTTCCCGGGCAAAAGGTACTTGTACTCGTCTGCATTCTCCAGCAGGAACGCGGGGAGATGAACAGCTGAGTAAGAGTGAGGAATCGGGCCCATTTTCCCGATGATCTCTCTAAACGTGTACTCCTCCGGTAGCATATCATACAAATCAGCACCTTTGCATATCAGTTCTTGAATCCTTCTGGGGCTGAGGAAGTGAGAGAATCTCACTCGATCCGTGTGGCTATAAGCCTTCATCTTGAACACGAAATCGCTTATGTAACGAAAGCAGAAGCTGCAGTGCCACCCAGAGTCCGCCAAGAGGAGGTCCCCTTGGCGGTAATGAGCATACCTCGTCTTCCCCCTTTGGTACCTATGGACTGAGGCCCTCCAGCTCCGGAGATCATACAAGAACTCGAACGAGTAGACATAATTCTTCAACTGGAGGTGGAGAACCGGAGGAATGTTGTCACACCATCTCAGTAGATCTATGGTGTGCCTGCTAGGGATCTCATCAACGTCCGACATGACAAGGAGGTCGTCGTCTTCTATCCCAGCAATCCTCAGCAGCTGGTCTAGGGCCAGCCTCTGGTATGCCTCCTCAATGAAGGGGTTCTCGCCTTTCTTGAACCTCCCACCAATCATGCCATAAGTCAGCCTAGGCTTAACGAATTTGAACTTGTCCCGGTTCAAGTCAAAGTTGAGGGGCTTCGGGAGGGCTGTGAAGGTGGAGTTCGACTCGAGCAGCACAAATTGTGATATGTAAGGATGCATCTCCTTCCACCGGATCTTGAGCATGTCGACCTCGTTGCTGAAGAGGACAGCATCATAGACGCGCCTAGGGAAGTCCCGAACGCCCCACCCGTGAAGCCTGCATAGAGTCTCCATCGACACATTCTCGTGGTAGTAGTGAGTTAAGGTTATGAAGGGCTTCGGAGGGGACTCCCACAACGGCCGGAGGAAATAGGTTATCTTTTGGCCGTGGAGGTATATGCCAATTATGCCGGAGGGAATGACTAGACATAGGAAGAGCAAGGCCCTCAAATCGAGCCCTAGAAATGACCACCGGACTCTCGACATGCTCAAAAGTGCAGGCTGCATATTGAAAAGCAAGAATTTCTTGATGAATTCGGGAGATTAGTGCACAACACTTTATTTGTTAACAATATGCACAATTGTGGATTCTTTTCTACAGGAAAAATGAAAACATATACTCATATAATCAAGTAAGCCACAAAGCATATAAAAATGCAAATCATGATATTGCATTGCACATTTGCTTATTTCTTAACAATTTGAATTATTTATGGATTCTCCCCAATAGCAACAATGCCATCCTATATATTCATTATAATCAGCAACAAAAACAAAGCATTTATGTTTATAATAGGGGATGATGTTGATATTGCACAACACATTTGTATGCCATCATATATTCATAATTTCATATAACCAACAAAACAAGCCACCTCTTTTTGTTAAAAGGGCACATCTTGAAGATTATATTGCACAACACATTTGCTTATTTCCCAACAGCAAAAATGCCATTTTCAGCAATGTACACTCATAAAGCTAATTCAAGAACAGTTGTACCTCAAAATATCATTGAAAAAACACATAAAGATTGCACCCACAAGAAACAAAATCAAATCAAATAAGTAGAAAATGAGCAAGAGCACAATCTTGATTAAACATGAAACCTTAAATCAATAGAAGCAAAAAACAAGAAATGTGACTAACCTGGTAACAACAGCAAAAGAAGAGAGAGAAGAGAGCCCAAAAATCCTTTTTTCTTTCTCAAAATCTCTCCCTCTCTCTGTACAAATGCCTCTTCCACACCAAAAATCGTGATCATAAATAAGCGAAGAGAAAAGAAAAAAAAAGTTTATACAAAATTAAATAATAATGGTGAAAAAAGACACAATTTTGGAGAGAGAAAACAGGGGGAATTTGATTTCCTTTAAACGGGCAATCGTCGTCGACAAAGGGCTGGTTGTATATATAACCAGTTTCCTCATTCTCTCTCTCCTCTCATATAAAAGAAGAATCTTTTTTCGCAAATTTTCTTGAGAGGGAATGGAATGCTGAAATAATGAGCAATTAAATGGGAAGAAAATGGCGTTTGGGGAATTGGGATTAATACTATAATTAACGATTGGGGGAAAATGAAATCAGAAATGGACAAATCGAATTGAATTGATAGCGAACAAGGAAGGATGGAAAGAAGGTGTAAGGTGGAGGCTGCATGCCTATTATTTCTAGTATTTTATATTTTTCACATAAATTTGGTTAAAATGTAAAAGCAGCAAAACTTGATTAACTGTATTTATGCTGGATTATGACTAACTAAATTTACGCAATTTTTTGGATAATAATTGGGTTTATATTAT
This sequence comes from Salvia hispanica, assembly GCF_023119035.1. NCBI lineage: Eukaryota > Viridiplantae > Streptophyta > Magnoliopsida > Lamiales > Lamiaceae > Salvia > Salvia hispanica. Next base: position 18,843,887 of record NC_062970.1, read on the forward strand.
TTCTATTTAAATATCATATGAGCAATGGAAAATGTGGATGTGATTGGTTGCATATTTAATTCTAGTTACTTCTAATGTTTTTGTGTTATAAACTTATACTCCCTCCGTCTCGGCTAAGATGACACATTCCTTAGCCGGCATGGGGTTTTAGGAGCAATTGGTTAATGTGTTTAATTAGAAAGAGAAAAGGTGAGTGGAAGTATTAAAAGAGAGAGAGAAAGAAAGGTGAATATTTTAATATGGATGGGAAAAAGTGGTTGAGTGTATTAATTAGAGAGAGAAAGTTTCTAAAAAAGGATATGTGTCATCTTGATTGAGACAAACTAAAAAGAAAAATGTGTCTGGAGAGAAAAAGAAATCTTGAATAATTGGTTTTTGGAGGAAAATTAATATAAGCATCCTATTATTTGACATATAGTACTACTGCACTAGTATATTCGAATTATCCAAATAGCAATGACTATGATAGGCATGAAGAATCCAAGTATATTGTTTTATGTGATAATAAATTACTACCATTAATTGGTTTTCGGAGGAAAATTAATAAAGCATCCTATAATTTGACATATAGTACTATTGCACTAGTATATTCGAATAATCCAAAATAGCAATGACTATGATAGGCATGAAGAATCCAAGTATATTGTTTTATGTGATAATAAATTACTACTACTATTAATTATTCACGCCGTTTCATGACACGAGTCATATTTGATTTGAGCACGAATTTAAAAAAATATACTTCCTCCTTCTCATAAAAGATGTCACATTTGTAGAACGATACGGAATTTTAAGAAATTTTGTTTTGTGTGTTAAATGGAGAGAGAAAATATAATTTTATATTTATGTGAGAGAGAACTTTTTTCAAAAAGTGAAATGTGACATTTTTTGTGGAACAAACTAAAAAGGAAAGTGTGATATATTTTATGGGACGAGGCGAGTAAAAAAAGATGGATTAAATAAGTTAATGTCATATAAGTCTCATTTAAATATATTAATTTTATAATAAAATGTGAGAGAAATAAATTAGTAAAATATAGAGCTTAAATACTATTAAAAATGAAATATGACTCTTATTATTGGATGGACGTAAATAAATAACCAGACAAGACTCTTGTTATGGAACAGATGGGGACTATTTAAAATTGAGTAAAAATGAAGCATCCATTTAGTCATTTTATGGAAGTGGAATATTATTAAATATGAAAATTATATCATATGATGAATTGGCTTTTAGATAAAACACATCCATCTTATAAATTAACAACATTTTCGGAGCATAAGAATATTTCATCTTTTTATTTTTTATATTCTTGTTTTAAAAATTTCTTGATAAGATATTTATTGGAAATTGTAAAAAAAGAAAAGAAATAAGATTCATTTAATTATGATATTAACAAAAACAACATAATATTGTTAACAATCATAATTAATAAATTATGTTACATTTATAAAAAATAATTGGGTGAAAACAATGACTATAAAATTGAAATATTATTAGGCAAAAATTTCATACTCCGTATCATATTGTGAGTTAAATCATGGGGAAAAATATAACTTAAGTTACTTACTGACACAAACTATTCATAATTAGAGAGAGAATAAAATGAATTATTAGACCTATCATCAATATATTAATATAAAAATTAATTTTAGAAATATATAATAGGCCACCACAAAATAACAAACTTATAGCAAATGGGCATATATGTACACATATAATTTATACCATAAATTATAAAACTTACTAAAACATACCATTATGAAATGATTAAATCTATACATTAACATAATACTTACAACACAAATAAACTAAATCATCCGTTCCCGCTCCATATAAATCCTAGATAAGAATCCAGCGCCTTCGTCCAAATTGCCATAAAATTCGCCAACTGCGAATGAGAAACAAAAATGCAAAACTTCACACCACCAACACCACTCATCATCAACCAGAATTATTAAAAGGATTCTCGAAAACCGACTACCCTACAGCCTCTGACGCCATACAACAGAACTTTATCAAAATCGAGAACATTCTCTCACCTATAGATCCCTGCATCTATATATTTACACACGACATCTCTATGGTACAAAGAAGAAATCCTAACAAAATTGACGACTACGAGATAATTAAACATAAAAATAAGGACCTGTTTGATAAGAAAATGAGAAGATAAGTAAAACAATACATATGGGCTTCATGACAAAATAGACAGAGATAAGATTTTTTCGTTGTTTGATAGAAAAGAAATTATCTAAATTTGTGTAGTGTATTAATAATAGTGGTTTAACTTGACAAATTGGTGGATTACATAAACATGGTTAAAGATAATATTGGCAAGATTAAGGCGGGCCCTTGTCTTATTTTAAGTTTTGAGTTAAACTTAAAATATGATATCATACAATTAAAAATGTCCACATATATTCTATATTTTGGTATTACTATCTTATCAAACGTCCTCAGTCCATCTACACACATTCTCAATTGTTCATATTTAAAAAATTCTTACACATTAAATTGCGTGTTGGAGTTGAGCCACGAAAATGTCATAAATTTTTAAAAGTTAGTAGATGGTCAATGAATGGATAAATTAATTGAAGTCAGTATTTTTTCTCTCTTTATTTAAATAAAGTAAACAACATTACATAAAAAAAAATGGTATTAGTACTTGCTTTATATGAGTTTGAAATCTAATGGTGACATTTTTTTTTTCAGTAAATTATACATTGATTTCAAATGGGACTCCAAGAGAAATATAATGAGAATATGTACAAACTCAGCTGTATGAACTTAAGCAAAAAAGGTTACAGTTCCCATTCAATTAGTGTACATGTAAGCACTAGAAGACGAAGAAGCACGGTTGATTCATACATACAGAAAAACCATCGAAACTAGTATGCCTAACGACTAGCTGTGGAGTTAGGAGGATCGATGCCCATGGCCTGAAAATACGCTTTCTCAGCTGCATTCAGCCGATCTTGAAACATAGTCCATTCGTTCCTACACCTCTCCCTCACCTAAGTCAACAAAACAAAATCACGTTTAACAACTTTTTCGTAAACACATGTTTGGGGCAGGTCACACGTGGTTTCTTACCCCTTCCCACGGCGCCTTGCCTTGATCCGCTTGACCCTGCATACGGAAAAAAAATATCCTTTTTAGGTTGTCCCATTAAAATTAAAACGTTTCCTGAAATGAAAACAACACCATCTCAACTTTTTCATCTGTCTTACTTTATTCTCATCATTAACTCACAAAACAACAATACAAAAAATCCCGTGCCGAAAAGCAAATGTTTCATTTCTAATGGGACGGAGGGAATATAAGATTAAGCATGTTTACCTGATTCCCTAGTGAAGGAACTGTTTGATGCACTATCCATTGAGCATCCACAACTCCTATTTTCTCATGAGCAGGCTATTTTACAGAGAAAGAGTTAGAGGAGAGAGAAATGAAGTGTGTTTACATGATATACAAAGTGATAGCTGACCTCTACACATTTTCTAAGAGCAAAATCAAGACCCCATCCATGGACCAAGTCATTCTGCGCCATTACAATTTCGAAACATCAAAAATTGAGATGGAGGAGCGTGTTCAAGAAATGTTGCGTAAAATACCTGGATCATATGCCATACACAACGCCAGGCATCCCGAGAGAAAACGGGGGCCATGATCTCCACAAATCTGTGCACAAAAATATCTCAATAAGTTGAATGTTTGAATTATAATATGAGTAAAAGTGGATCTTCGAACAAATGCTTCTCTTGTCTCATTCACATACGCTGCACAGGGTGGTAGATGAGGATCTGTGCACCAGCCAGGCCTTTCCTCTGTGTCCCTGTAAGTAAAAGAGTAATCTTTAGATTGACAAAACATGACACTCATTACACAGCTTATTTTCGGATGAAGCTTTTAATGGTGCGTACTTATGGACTTCGGTATCCTCACGCATTCTTGTCATCTCCCACGTCATACCACTATCGGGGGATAAACCGGGCTGTGAAATATCGAGCTTGTGCTTCCTCACTAGCTTTATATATCTGTCATGTGGAAGAAAGCATCAGCGAATAATTTGGTTCGAGCTTCATAAAATGAAAGGTGAAGCGACCATTTCTGACTCACTCCTCTGGGTTGAAGTTCTCAACTCCTAGATCTTCATCCCAGATGAAGATATAGTCGTATGGAGCCACAATGTCGGGGTGCAAGAATCTCTTCGCATACCACCTAGTATGATGAACACAACATAGTCCACGTTTTATTTTCACCATAAGCCAGTAAAGCGTGCATTCTTACAAATTTTGATGCCTCTGTCTGGTTTTGCACAAACTAAAAAATATGTCTCCAAATACACAAAGGTCGGAAGGAATTCAAGGAATTGCTTTACAAATTACCATTTGGTTTGCTTCATTGCGCTCACATGTATAGCCCGTTTCGACCACTCAAATTCATCCCATTCGCTTGTCCGGCCATCATAGTGAAACAACAGAACTTGGAAATTCTCTGTCAACTGCACAACTTTTGTCAGGAATTTGCATAAAATGCCTGTTTAGTAGAGCGAGCACGGGATGGCTTCGAGTTTACCTTCTTTACAGCAGCATCGATGTTGTTTTTCTGGTCATAACCAACAGTAAAGGCCATGAGATATCTTGGTTTAACAATTAGGTCCTGCAATGTCAAGCCTTCTTATCAGACAATGAAACATAATTCACATGGAAACGAGCATGCTGGTATAAGTGCAACACAACTTGTTTTCATTCTCAAGAAGTTGATAGTTACACACACGATTAAGTTTGGCAGAAGAATACACACCTCGCTAGGAACACCCCATAATCTGCGAGTGTAAAAGTCAGAGTCGGCTACGAGAATACCAGGTGGTAGTCTCTCTGCACCTCGAGGATTGGTTGGAACCCAGATCTGCAAAGAATCACCCACACTAAGAAAATGAAAAGGCTTGAAATTTGTTCAAGTCGGACACCAGAGGTAGCATAGTTTTTAAGAGGAATACACATGTTTCTGCCTTTTCGTCTTCAGGACAAGGCTGAGAAAGAAGTCAATTCAGACATACATAAAGAGTTCAATTCAAGATTAAGTCATGTCGATTACGAGCCTAAAAGTGTTGAAATCATATGAATACTTTGGTATGAATTATTCGAATAATTCATACCAAACACATAACTTAATCAAGATATAGAAGTATTTGCAAAAATCCCTCCATATAACATTATTTCAGATTCACTGCTAAGTAGAAGCTGCAGCTTTTTTACCATTGCAACTAAAACTGTGTGATAAATATTTATGACGAGGCAAGCTCTGCTTTAGAGTAAATTTTATGAAACCATGTCCAAAATGGAATTACATACCTTAGTGTCGTTATATTTGCGCGAGATGACTCTCCTTCCTTTAAGAGCCGACCATACATTCAAAAGTGCCTGAGTCGAGAGACCCGAGTACTTGTCCTCAATGTAGGTGAGATCAACAGAAGGAAATATGTTTGATGATAAGTTAACCTACAAAGCATACAACACAAACCATCTCACCAAAATGCAAACACTGAGTGTAAGAAATTGAAAGGAAGCAAACAAGTAAAGGAATTGAGATGAGTAAAAGCCCAGTCTCCCTGCCTTTGTTAATGAAAGTGTAGGAAAGGATACACCTAAAAAGAAGCCAAATACAATCCCCACAAAAGTTGTGATAATCAGCCTCATTGTTTCATTTGTTCTTCTCAAATGCCACCCACTGCAAAAGCCAGGGACTGCGTCACCATTTACTCACAATCGGGCCCAACAAATTGAGCATTTTTTTTAATCTTAAACGGGCGATTCTTGAGCTAAAAAATTACCTAGAATTCGCGGTCCTTCGTATAGGGGTGCCCATTCTGCTCACAATCTTTGCAGCAGATGAGCAGCCAATGCACCAAATTTCACACACCACTATCTTTCAAGATTCCATTCCTTAAAGAAATAAAGAATCCATTTTCAGGAAAAAAAAAACATTCAATCCAACACCATATTCCATTCCTTCAAGAATTACATACTCGATTTAGGAAATTCCAACACCACAAAAGCTGATCACAGAAAATCAATATGCCCAAAAATATCATCATTCACAACCAATAGGGTCAATAACAGCCCATCAACAAAAGACAAAAACACATAACAGAATTTTATGGCTCATTTGAAATATGCACAAATATCCCATTTACACAAAATCCCTCCTTCCAGAAAAAAAGGAAACACAACAACAAAACAAAAAGATTCAATCTTCAAACGAAATGGGCAAGAATTAAAATGTAGGGCATTTGGGTGTCACCTTTTTGCAGGAATCTTGAATCTGATAGGGGGCCCGACTGAGTCCGAGGTTTTCAGGAATCTGGAATGCTGAAATTGAGCTACAAAAGGCACAAATTCGAAGGTGGGAAATGCAGAAAAATGACAAAAAATGACAATGATAGGAAATCCCCCAGAGCAAAAGGGGGGATTGTTATTATGAAATGAATGAGATGGTATTAACAGAGCCCACTGCAATTATTGCGATTTATTATGATTTTCCATTTTGATTACTCTGTAGACATATTAGTTTGTGGGGCCTATCGGCTTTATCGTTCAGTTCTAAAATTTAAATTAAAACCATCTTATAAAAAATTAGTAGTACTCCATAAGTTTAGAATAGCTATCATTATTTTTATTTATTCATAAATTATACACTCCCTACGTTTACTAAAAATAAAAATTCTTCTTTTTTAGTTTGTTTCCTAAAAATAAAAACTCTCAATTTCAAGAAATGTACCCTACAATCAACTACTCCCTCCGTCCCGGCTAAGATGACACATTGCTTAGCCGGCACGGGATTTTAGGAGTTATTGGTTAAAGTATTTAATTGGAGAGAGAGAAGGTGAGTGTAAGTATTAAAGTAGAGAGATGAAGAAAGATGAATATTTTAATAGGAGTGAGAAAAAGTGGTTGAGTGTATTAATTGGAGAGAGAAAGTTACCAAAAAAGGAAATGTGTCATCTTAGTTGGGACAAACTAAAAAGTAAAACGTGTCATCTTAAGCGGGACGGAGAGAGTAACATTGTTTCCACTACTTTGGTCTCTTCATCTTTCTTACTAATTTTTTTCTCTTAATATCTCTTACTTTACCAATCTTGCATTAGAGCATGAATAACGCCGCGGGCCGGACTGCACCTGGGTCCTGACCCGCGGCCTGCAGCGTTGGAGGGGAGGGAGTTGCGGCTCAGGCCGCGCCTGAGGACGCTGGAGAGTCCTGGGGCCGTGCCCGGTTGCGGCCCGAACTAGGGTTATGGGGTGTTCGGGCCTGACCCGAACCCCCAAATTCTTTTTTTTTTTTAATTTCAAATTTTTGCCTATTTGTATATCATTTGTTCAACATTCTTCCACCAATTTCTCACTTTAGGACTTATAATTTTTTTAGTACTTGTAATTTTTAATTTCTAGAGTTTTTAATTTGTATTTTTGACTGAACAATGAATTTTTTGTCTTTTAATTGTACAACATTTTCTATTTTACGAATAAAATAGTTTGTAATTGTGAATAGTGCAATTTAATAGTCGAGGCATGAATAGGGCTTGAAGGGTTATAGGAGTTGTGGTCTGATCCAAAATATTAGAGTAGTGATGACGTGGAGGGGACTTAGGGCCTGGATCCGGGCCGGGGTTAATTATGCTCTTAAAACTCGTGCCATTTTCAAAGTTTATACTTTTAGAAAACGAAGGAAGTATCACTACAAAAAAATAGCAATTTAGTGGCGGAATATTCCGTTGGTAAAGTTGATATTTCCGCTGGTAAAACGATTTACCGGCAGATCAGCGGCGGAATGAAGTTGCCTCTATTTTTGCGTTGCTAAACAATTTGCTGCAGAATATTTTCTGCCGCTAATTGTTAACGGCAGATTAGCGGCCAGTAATTATCGCCGGTAAAATTCTGCCGGTAAATGTTTGACTTTAGCGGCGGTTTAATGGCATAATTTGTCGCCGCTAATACCAGCGGATAGTTTTCCGTCACTGAAAAACTGGACCGATGAGTTTAGATTTAGCGGCGGAATATAATCCGCCATTAATATTTTCGAGGGTAATTCGCTGCTAATTATTTCTTCTTATTATGATTTTAATTATTTGTTTGTTTACCTAGTTACAACTACCTTTTACTCCGATTACCTGTTTCCAATAAACCAACAAATTAACAACCTTTAACGCAAAAACAAAATGGATAAACCAATAATGAACTTTTCAAATAACATAAATGTTTGATAATATTATTCGAATTTTGAAACTAATACTTAGTTAATATAAAAATAAGGGATGCATCAAGTCTATCTTTTTTAGAGTCATAGTTAGGTCGAGCAATAGATAAACTCGTGACAAAACAAAGTATATTGCACACGCATTTTTTAATAATGCAACAAAGAACACTTTTAAAAATTATACTTACTTGAAATTCTTGATAATAATCATCCTTAATCTCCTTTGGTGTCAACTTCCAAGTAAAGCCAGTGATATTTCGAATGCGCTTAAATGTTGTGGTTGTTAAAATTAGTGCTAAACTTTAGGAACTAACAAATATGTTTAGTGGTTGTTTTTAATTAGTTTGTTCTGTTATTTTCTATTCTAGAATTTAGGAGTCACCAGTAGAGTGATTTAGTAGTCAATTTATTCTGTTAGAGATTTTAGGAAGTTGTTGAGCAGACTTGCCTATAAATAAGTTGTATCGGAAGTATTTTATATACACACCGATTTTACCATACATGTATAGCTTTCTTTCTCGCTTTCCTTTTATTTGTTTTATGGTACGAGCGAGTTGTACTCTTGGGAAAGCTCTTGTCGCAATACGATGGAAGCTTCAAATGGTGGAAATAATCGTTCGGGATGGAGAAACTTGTAGGCCATAACAACTACAAGTTCGGAGGATGTGTATGGAGGCATATCTTCAAGGTCGGGATCTGGGAGCTAGTCGCCGGTGCCGAAACGGAGGTCCCCGAGATGTTCCCAAAAATCCCGAATCACGAAGGAAGTGGAAGATCAAGTGGGGTAAGGCACTTTTTTCTTTGGGGACATCATCGGAAAGGGGTTCATTGTCATTTTTGGGAAAGTCCAAAAGATTTTGAAACACTTAAAGTTTTTTACCAAGCCCCAAGCCAACTTTTGGGTGGAGCAATTTAACTCGGGGGTATTCATTTCGGAATATTTGGAAAAAGTTTTTTGGGGGAATATGAGATGCCTACGAAAAGGAAAACTCTCGGGGGGTATCTTATTGTGGTTTGAGGAAGGGTATGGGCCCGCGTTACCCGACCCCGGGGTGGTAAAATGCCTTAAAGGGGCTAAGAATGCTTTGAATCAAAACCTTGGGAAAAAAATGGCAAAAAATTTTGATTGCCTTTTTTTCTAAAAAGGGAAACAAACAAGAAGAATGTTTGGGCCCCAACGGGGGAAAAAGGATAAACAGGTGGAAAAAGGCAAATCCCCAAGTAAAAAACCTACCCGTGTTTGGGGTGGAAAACTTGGGCATTTTAAAGAAGAATTGGTTTGCTTACAAAAGCTAACTTCTGACAAATGATGGAGATGATAAAATGAAGGGGAAAAGGCTTCCCCGTTGAAGAAATCAAAGGAAAGGGGGTGATGTCCATGTTAACTACATCAACGACAAGGGGGAATGGTCATCGTTCGGTTGTTTCATCATGAAACCAAATGCCACTTTTTTCGAGATTGATCACCATGGGAGAGATTTTTGTCCGCCAAAAACCCCCACCATAAAAGGGCAAAAAAGGTACGTGACCATTGACGTTGCGGAAATCCATCAGCCAAAAGTGTAAAGCTTCATGATGTTTACCACGCCCGGGTTTAAAACGAAATCTAGTTTGGCCCCAAAATTAGAACTGGAAAGATGTCTTGTTTTTCCTAATGAGGGAAGGTGCTTGATAATGTGAAGAATTTTTCCCGGAATAACGTATATTGGAAAAAAGAAGGGTTCTTTGTTTGTTTTTCAGGTGAACTATTCAAAAAACAGTAAAACCCCAAATCATCGAATGGATGTTGGGTTGGGATGTAGGTTTAAAATCTTGAAAATTGCTAAAAAAGGCGATCTGGTTGCCACTCGGTGAATGTGGGGTTAATTTTCGGGATGTCAATAGGTAAATCACATGACTTCCTTTTAAAAATTCCAAACGTAGTCTACTTGTTAGTTAGTTCCTATTTGATGGGGACTAAAACCCCCAAAAAAGGACATGCTATTTTATGGTGTTGGTGGATGCACTCGGTTCACTTGGGTGAAATTTTTGAAAGAAAAAAGGCTGTCCAATTTTGGGAGTTCAAATTTGTTAAAAAGGATTTTGGAAGAAGATAAAGGCCCCCCGGAATGGTGGAGAATTTTGTGGATCTTTCTTCAAATTTTTGGAAACAATGGCATTCAACGGAAATGACTTTCCCGCCTCCTCCGACTGGGGGAAAAAAAAACCCAGCTCATCCAGTTTGTTTTTTCTTTTTTATGAAAAGAATTTTCCCTCGAGAACTTTGAATTTCTTAAATGTCCCTATGTAAAAACCCTTCCCCCCCCGGGGACAAAAATCCCTTTTTAGATTTTATATGGTGACGTTCCGTTTCGGGCCGGTTTTTGTTCTTTTTGCTACGTACATTTTCCCTAATTAAAAAACTAATTTTTAAAAAAAATGTATTTTGTTGGATATGTGTTATGAAAGGGTGGGGGGCAGGGTCAAAGACGATGAAGTATACTACGTTAAAATGTGGATTTGATAAGTGCGTCTCTTTTTGTTAAACGCATTTGATGGGGGGGCAAGATTGTTTGGGCCTATTTCCCCACGTAGATGAAAATTTTGTGAAGAGGCTAAAAAGGTTCACCCTTCAGCCCAAACGGGTTTTTCTTTGGAAAAAAGTAGGATGTGCAACAAGTTTTGGGAAGGCCGGGGGAGATAGACAACCCCGTTATCTCAAAAATTATGAGGTAGATATCAATCATTTTTGGTTGTATTGGGTTTTTTTACGGGGGAGGTCAAGATCAAAAAGCATGAAGAAGCAAAGGGGGGTGTCCAAATTGGGAAAAGCTTTGGGGAGGAGATAAGCCTTAGCAAAAGGACATGGGGGCTGGTGTGGGGCCCAAAACCCAAAACGTCTCGTGAAATGGGTATTCCGCATCAAAGAATGGGGTGGAACCATTGGAGGTTTAAAGCTGTTTTGTTGCTCGCGGGTTTTTTCAAAGCTTAATTGACTATGAGGAGACTTCTTAGCAAAAATGGTGGGTAAGATTATTTTCTCTATTTTCGCTCAAAGGTTGGAAGTTTCCTCGTGTAAAAAATCATTTTTTTTGGTGGGGATCGTCCGGGTTTTTGGAACCCAAGGCTTCGTCCAACAAAGTTTCCATCCTATTTTTCGTTTGAAGAAGGGGTTATATGGCTTGGGGAAAAAGCACCCCGAGCTTTTATGGTAAAATTTCAAACCTTTCTTTTGTGGTTTTAGAGTATCTACCTCGATTCCCCTTTGTTCGTCAAAATAGAACCACATGTGCATCTTCTAGTATTATTGTATGTTTGATATGATAATAAAGGAAAAGAGTAAAACTTAGTTGATGGGGGATCTTCTTTTGCTTTGAGATGAAAAATTTGGGGGAAAGGGTTTAATGTTTCCTTGGCTTAGAAGTGGAGAGAGCGGGTCAAAGGGTTTTTGTTCTAAAGAGGGTTTCAAGGAGTCTCTTGGAGCGTAAAAGGGGGGCAAAGAAATGGCTACACCCATGGAATCAAATTTAAATTGAAGAAAGATGGGAAAAGGAAGATCTAAGAAGTTTAAAGCTTGTTGGGGGTCGATTTTTTTGACCCTCACAAAGCCCGAGATCTCTTTTGTGTTGGTGTTGTTGCCAAAATTTTCAAAATCCAGGAGTTATCATTTAATGTTAAAAAGAATCCCGCTATTGAAAGGAAATATAAAGCCCCGGTACTTTTAAAATTTGATAATTTGTTGAGTGGTTTGTCGGAATTGGGCAGATCAAAAGTCTCGTTTAAATACGCTCTGTTTTTATATTGGTTCAATTTTTTTTAGGTTTGAAGAAACAAAATCGTGGCCTTTAAAAAAGGGAGTAAAAGGGGGTTCCACAAAATTTGGTAAAGATTGATTGGAGTATTAAGCAATTGACTACCCTTTTCAAACAATGCACAAAAGAAAACTTAAAGTTGGCCAAAACCAGTTTTTTTGCTGCAAAAACATTTAAAATTACATCACTTTTTTCTGAAGGGTTTTTAATCAAGTAACTAGGGGGTCTGCCCCAAAGATCAATTGATATTTTTACTAAGGCCTTTGGGGAATTAAATTGAGCTTTTCCTCCTTAGGTGTTGTTGATCGGGGTTTTTCACTAGGGGTTTAAAAAATTATCTAAACTTTAGGGAAATAAGATATGTTTAGTGGTTGTTTTTAATTAGTTTGTTTTATTTTCTATTTAGAATTTAGGGGTCCTAGTAAGTATTTGTAGTCAATTTAATTCTTTATTCTTTTTTAGTGCAAAAGTGCTAGAGATTTTGGGTTGTTGGGGCCCCCCTATAAATAATTTATTCAAAAAAATTTTTTATACAACGATTTTCCCTCGTATAGCTTTTCTCCTTTTCCTTTTTTTTGTGGTTATCTCCCCCGACATCGAAGGGTGTATCATTAATGCCCCATAACATTAAAAAATATTGACTAATTAATAAATAAAGCCCCCCTTAATAATAAATAATCAATTACAAAGGTATAGGAGCCCAAACGTTTTTCCCCCCATCGGGGGGGGAAGGGTCCATCATCACCATCAAATCCATCCTCTGGAAAAAATCATAAAAATTGTTCATGCCATTTTCTCGGGCGGTTGACGAGGGGGGCGGGCTAGGTTGGGAACCACCACGCACGATGATACATATTGAATAGCACCGCACTTTAAAGTCGGAATCTAAAAATTAAGTGCACATGTATAAAGTCATTGTTAATTACTTTTAGAATGATCACCATAATCACTATTAAATTTAAAAAAAACATTATAAAACCAATAATTCCAAAAAAAATGAAAATAAATAATAATAATAATAATAATAATAATAATAAAATTTTAGGATATTTATTTGGAATAATCTAGTAATACGATGAATTGCATACTAGAATGGTAGGTTAAATATAATAATAGTAAAAATTAGTAATGATTATATGATTTAATAATAGTAAAAATTAGAGAGAAACGTTAACATGCCCTGACACGTTTTTTATGTAGTTCTAGTAATGATTTACTTTTTGTCTTTAAGCCCTAAATCCTAGTTGTTTTTTCCCCAAGTTTTACGTTTTTTTCAAAAATTCAATATGAAACAAAAGTGAGTACAACAAAAGTGAGGGCAGGCTTTGTTAATGATTTTAAAGTTTATATACAATATCAAATTCAGCCACTACCTAGAATAAAAAACAAAAGTGAGTACAACAAAGTTAATCAGAAAATAGATTATAAAGGAAAAAAATTTCAAAATTGGTGGACGGGAAGCAAGGTGCCTGCGTCGGATGGGAGATGGGGCGGAAGGAGGAGGAGACGACGAGCGGCGGAATGTGGGCTAGCAAGGCGGAGTGAAAGTGGGGAGTAGAGACGGTAAAATTGTGAAATGGTGAAATATTATTTAAGTTAGGGTTTAGGGCCCATTTTAAGAAAATTTAATTATTTTTTAAAAAATATTTGTCGGTCCTTTTTTTCAGGAAATTATGCCACTTTTTTTAATATTTTTTATTTTAATAATGTGAAAAATAAAAAAGGGAATATATTAAAAAATCTTGGACAAAAAAAACCGCAAGTAAATATGGGAATATTGCGAAAAATTTTTATAAATTCCCCCGTAAACCCCGGGGTGACCCCGATTTATAGTACATAAACTTGTAAAAAATGTATGTAGGTATTTTTGTATTAGAAATTATAAAAACAAAAACAACCCCTTTCTCATTTACGTTTAATAACAAAATTCTGGATTAGGAACCCATGGGTAATTTAATATACTTTGCTGCCATCATATATATAACAAATTTTGGGACTTGGAGTATTACTTTAAAACAAGGATATTACTTTAAAACAAGCCATCATATAGTACTAAAAACACCAAATCAACTCAAAATTGCAATTCAAGAAAAGTTCCAACATTGAAAAAAATCATTTGAAACAATCACAACTAGAACAAGAAGAACTACATTGCTCATTAATCCAGATAGACAAAAGTTTGGAGCAAGATTGAATCCATGACTCATCTTCACTCTAAGATCATGTTCCCACCATTCCTTATATCAGCAAATACTCTGTAGTCACTCCTATGGTCAAGCACTCCAAATTTTGGATGCATTCCTCCACAAAATCCTCTGAGCTGCCAATTTTCAAAGTAGAAAACACAATCTTACTATTGGAAGCCTAAATTATTAGTAACTTTTAAGAATATAATTCAAGCAATTAAGCTCACCAGCTGAGCAAATGTCTCGACAATCCTCAGCTTGACAAAATTTAACTTTCATCATGATCACTTGAACAAGTTCTTTCCAATTCTCCCAATTCTGCATCGTCCAATGGCCACGTCACTTTGCCATCCTTACGAGTTCCCCAACCACTATTAAAAAATAATGAATTAAAGAAAATGAGTTCAAAATGAAGAATAAATAAATATATTAGTAAATAGCAATGAATACTCACTTTCATGGTATTGCTTTTGCAAAAATAGAATTGGTTCTCCTTCTACCAACTGGGGGGCCGTTGTTTTTTGGGGTTTCTCAAATCCACCAAAGGGGGAGTGACGTTGTTGTGGCCCCAAATGCCGTATAGGAAATGCCCTGAATTGGGAGTCGAGTTCCTTATGGCTCTTGACCCGAATTTTTTGGTATAAACCTTTACACCTTGGCAATATCCTTGAAGCCCTTAGTTTTGGGATGAACCCCTTTATCCTTTCACGTTCTCAATCGCCCATCCTATTTATTTCATCCCTTCGACAATTAAATTAAGTATGGGGAAACACCCTCGTGAAAATATTGCCCATTGGCAACAAGAAACCTCTTTTTTAAGGTGGCTTCTTTTCCCCGAGCCCCCCTTTGTTTTAGCGTTATCCTAGCGACAAAATACCTCCGAATGCCCGGTTCGAAGGGCCTTTATCAACCCTTAGCAATGTCACCCCCCATGACTAGTAATGTCAAAGAATGATTAATTTCTTGTGCAACCTCCTTCCTTGTCGATGAAATGTGATGTAACACAAAAAAAATTGTGTTATTGACTCCATAACATGGTGGTGATTGATCCCACCATGCCCGTCGGAAAACCCCTCACTAGTTCCCTCTCCCTAAAAAACATCTTAACACCGCTTCGGATCGCTCGGGGTAATAAAGTTTTTGGGACCTATCACCGGGGTAAACGAAATCCTCTTCCTTCAATGGTTGTTCATAAAAACAATCTTTGCATAATGGAGGCCCCTTTCGGGTGTCTTTCCTATTTATCTTTGGTGGTGTTTGATTCCCGCCATTTTTTTTCAAACACGAAGCAGTGCTTCCACAAGCGGGGTTTCCTTTGCTTCGGATCGAAAAAATATACACGTTCCCAAATTTTTTTTCCTTTTGAATAGAATCTTCAAAACTTAATCAAATTTTCCATATGCGATCTTTCTCCTTTTCGCTTTTTTTATCGGAAACCTTTTCCTTTCCCCTTTCTTTCCTTTCCTTCCCTGGCCTAGTTCTCCAAATTAAAATCTTAAAAGGCTTTATTAATCACAAAGATACATATTACACAACAAAAAACTAGAAATCAAATTAGCACACGAGGGCCTATCTGAAATCAATTACCTACTACTACTTGTAGAAACTAAAATACATTTTTCAACTAGTGACTTTGACCATTCTCTCGTTTGATTTATACAATCAAAGAATTAATTCTCTCTCTATGAAAAAACTTATAAACTTGATTCAAACTTCAAACGCTAACCAATAAACCCCCCTAAAAACACACACGTAAATTCTGAAAATACCACAATTTCATACAATGTTTCAAGAATGCAAACAATTAATAAGTCCCATAATTAGTCCAAATCAAGTCCTACTATTCTCGGCCCCTTTTCAATTACCAAACTTAGGATTCAATTTCATTAACCAGGTCCAAATACCAAACTTAGGATTCAATTCAATTTCATTAACATCTCGGCCCCTTATTGCATGCTAAATCTGAACCAATAAAACAAAATAATCAAGAGAATTGGGGGTGAATCAATTTCTTACCTTAGAATTTTGCTAGAACTGAATTTCGTGGATAGTGAAGCAGAAGGAATGAATGAGGGCACACCGCAGCAGTCGATGACGGTCTCTGCTCAACGGGCGCCGACCTTTTCCGGTCGTGGGGAAGGAGGAGCGCCGACGACCGTGCGTGGCGGTGCGTGGCGGAGGAGTTGCGAAAAGAGAATTGAAAGAGGGTTGAGAAAAGAGTTGGCGGAGGCGCAGAGCAATGAAAAGAGATTTAGGGGTCCCGATTATTAGGATTTAGGGCTCATTAGTATTTAAAAAAAAATAGTAAATCCTATTTAATCGGTTATTAACTTCGGTTATCGGTTCCAGAACTGAGAACCGATCAACGCCTAAAGTCCGGAACCGAAACCGACCCGAAACCGAACTTGGCGGTTCTCGGTTAACCGAAATTGCTGTTTTTCGGTTCGGTCATCGGTTAACCGACTAACCGATGACCGAATACCCAGCGCTAGCAATGAGTATGACACGAGATTTAAGACACAATTGGTAAAATAAGAGAGAGGAGAAGAATGATATGGTTAAGTAAGAGAGGGGGAGAATGGTTGTTAAAGTAGTGTTAGTGGATAGTGAGACCTATATTATTAAATTAATATAACTTTCCAAAAATGAAATGCACATATTTTTGTGGGACGGACAAAAATGGAAAGTGCACATATTTTTATGGGACGGAGGGAGTAGATGTGAATAGTAACTGCAACTTCAAAACTCGTATATTGAGGGGGATGAATGATATGCTACATACCTTATGTGAGCATCACTCTCGATTGATGCACGTTTAACATTGTTCGTTTTGATTTATGTATTTAGTTTGATTCTAATACATTAAAAAATGTTATTGAAATTTTTAATTTCACAAAACTCATAAAAAATCAAAGCATGATTTGTTATTTTTATTAATTATTTAAAATTATTGAGAAAATGAGCAAATCGAGTTTGATTTTTATGGATTTTGTGAAATTAAAATTTTCAATAATATTTTTTAATGTATTAGAATCAAACTAAATATATAAATCGAAACGAACAACACTAAACGTGTACCGAAGGAGAGTGATGCTCACGTAAAAAGCTTTTATAAGATATATAGCATATCATTACTCTGAAATGGAGTGAAACCCAAATTCCTTCACGCTTATTCCACCGTTTGGTACGCCGAACACCAAACGGCCGACCCGGGAATCATCCGCCGGGTTTCAGCCTTTCACATACTACTATCAGTGAATCTGTGTCAAGTCTATCAAGGTGATGAGCTGGTATTAGTTTTGGGGGTCCGTCGATTAGGCTGAAAACTGCACAATTATACCAATTTGCCCGCTAAAATTCCGTCGTCGCGAGTGTGCCACTCTACATTCGCCGGTGTCCGACTCATTTCAGTTCTGGTTCCGTCGCATTACCTTCGTCCGGGTATGTCGATTTGTAGTGTTTTGGCGTTCGATCTGTTTGCAGTGAATATTTATTTGGTGTTGATGTTTGAATTTGGGTCCGATTTGAACCAATTAGTTTATGCATCTATAGCTTACAAATTTGGACGGTCGAATAGCATTTTTTGGAAGGGCGATCTGTTGGTTTATGTTTTGAATATAGATTTAGTCTGGCTGTGATGTTGCATTCGTTCTGCATTTGTGCCAATTTTGCGAATTTGTCTTCGATAAGTCTGGGTTGCAGAGTTGATTTCGTCCTGCATCCTCCATTGTTACTCATTTTGGGATAGATTGTTGTGCATATACCAAAAACGATTTGAATATGGAATTGGTCTGGCTGTTTTCTTGCATTCGTTCTGTTTTTTGAGCAAAGTTTGTAAAGATGCATCTTCGATGAGAGGGTAATTTAGTTAGATGGCATTTTGTTTCCTTCACTTCCTTGTTGAACCAAACGCTTGAAATAAGCCCAATCATCCTACATGGGTTGAACCAAACAACCTACTGTCCTATCCACCAATTAAAGAAAGTCCATTAACCATGGAAACATGTTAAAAATTGTGGTGGCTACCAGACGCATCCTTAAAAACTCAAAAAAGTATATAGTATACGTACTTGTAATTTTCCTTTTAAAATTCCACAAGCTATAATTGTTTTTGGAAATTTAATATACTTATTTGATAATAAAAAAATTATTCGTTTCACAATATAACACATATTCTTGTAATTTTCCTCTTAAAATTCGTTCACTATAACAAAATTTAGTTTTTTTTCTTCTAATTGTCTATGAATTTTATCTTTTACTAACTAGACTCGCATTGTATCCAAATGCCACCTTTAAATACTTTTGTTTGGATTGGATAGATATTTGTTTTACCAATGCAAATTGGTCCTTTAAATCATAAACTTTGCTTAAAATTTGGTATTTCCCCGAGAGTTTTGATCTGCTGAGCGACTCTTGAGCGACAATGCCAGATCACCACTCACACACTCCTCATTTTATTTTTCTTCTGAATTTCTCTCCCCTCTCTCCTTCGAATACCTACCTCTCTGCAAAATTGAAAAAAACTTCAGATCTCTACCTGTCTTCCACAAATTTCACCGCCTGATTCTTGTTTTTTTATCAGTCATTAGAGCATCTCCATCCGTGCTCTTAGCTAAGAGCGCGGAAGTGGACCCGGACCCAATTTTACTCCTTGTCCTTAGCTAAGAGCACAACACCCACATCCGTGCTCTTAGCTAAGGACAAGCTCAAGGGTCTCACCATTCTATTATTCAATTTAAATACTCCAAATATTAAAAATATTTCTACATTATAAAAATACATTAAAAAATAAAATTACATAATTAAAATCCTAAAATATAAAAATTATATAATTAAAATCTTAAAAAATAATCCATAATTAAAATCCTAGAAAATAAAAAAATACATAATTAAAATTATACAAATTAAAAATTACACACGTGGAAGACTAGTCCTCTATCCCCAATTGCCTCTTGAGACCCCGGATCATTCTTTCATGTGTTGCAAGTTGATCCGGGGGTGGAGGAGCACAAAGGGAGTGGGAGCGTGAGCGGGGGCGGGGGCGGATGCAGTCGGGGCGCGACGGCGGGTGGCCGTCGCCTTCTTCTTTCCTTGCGGCCGGCGGGAACTGCTCGGTCCAGCGTCGAGGCTACCCAAGTTAGTTCCGGCAAGATGGGTAGCCATATCATCGGAGGCACCATTGGATATGGCTACCGACCCCGACCGTTTGCTAGAGGAGCTGGAGGAGGATGCTACTACGCCGCCCCTATACTTCGGATGAAGGCGCCCCTCCTGCCAACAAGCGAGGTACTTGAACGCTTTGAACTCCAAGCTTTGGTAGGTCGCCAAGGCGGCAATGATGATGTCGAGCTCGCTCTTGCCGCTCCCCGCCGCCCGCTCTTCCTATTGGAAGTACCTCTGGAACTTACCAATTGCCTCGTTGCATCTGTAGATGCAATTGCACACCATACTATCATTGCGATAGATGGTTCCCCCAGGCCGGGTTTCATTGTAAAGCCGAGTGATGCGCCACCAATACGTATCCCCGGTTTGGTTCGTGCCAACGTCCGGATCTTCGGAGACTGCCAAGTAGTCTTTGAACATCGCCATCATCTCACTCGGAGTGTACGGGGTGCGGGTACCACGAGTAGGAGGAGTAGGAGTAGGAGTAGGAATAGAAGTAGGAGTGTGAGTAGAGCTGCTGCTCCCTCTCGATCCGGGTTTGGGTGCCCACCCGAACCCGGAGGCATTTTGGTCGTTCACCGGGTAAGTACGGTAGCCACCCGGAAATTGCGAACCTTGGGTTTGAGGAGGGGCCGTAAATTGCGTTTCCGGACTAGGGATTGAGTCGGAGTCAAACCAATCGTGGTTCCAACCGCGATTGCCGGAGGGGTGATCGCCGGAGCCGGACATTGTGTCGTGTGGTGGGAATTTAGATGAGAGAATATGAGAAAAAATATGAGAGAATGTAGATGATAGAATAGATGAGAATACGATTTTTTTTGTGTTAAAGTGGGGGCATTTATAGATGAAACTGTGAATTTTGGAGAAAAAAATTGAAAATTAAATTAAAAGTGGATAGAAAACGGATATAATTTTTTGGAAGTGGGAAAATAATTTTTTATTTAAAAATATTTTTTAAAATAAAATTTGACTTTTTTTTAAAAAAAATTAAATTTGCCAACCGCTATGCCGTTGGCCAATCAGAACACGCCACGTAGGGCTTCTTGATATGCTCGGATTTTGCACGGATAGCCGTTGGCCAGTCAGAACACGCCACGTAGGGCTTCTTGATACGCTCGGATTTTGCACGATTTTAAGGCCGTTATTTGGTCCGTTTTTTTTATGTCAAAGTCACTCTACACGTCCATTATCTTGCATATTTTATCTATTTTGGTATTTTGACGTGTTTTGTGAGAAATGTGCATAATTGAGCCAAAAAAGGGAGCCAAAACGCAAAGTCTGGAAATCTGGAGTCGAGATGGCGACCAGCGACCGCCGCAAAGTTGTACGGCGACCGCCGGCACTGTGGCGGGCGAGCAAAGGCAGCGGTCCGCCTCGGAAAATTGCACTTTGAAGAGATGTCTCGCCCGGCGACCGCCAGAAGTCATGCGGCGGTCCGCCGCCAAAGGAACAGAGTGTCTGGACTCCAACACGGCGTTCGCCGGCCAGGGTGCGGCGGCCCGCCGGAGAATGGCGGCGAATCCAAGATGCCCTAGATTTGCTCCAAGATTTACCATATTTTGAAGATCTTTTCCTTCTACAACAAGGATTGGCTTTTCCCTATAAATAGGACCTCAAGCTTCATCAAACTAGATAGCATCTACTTGCAAAATAATTCACAGAGATCAAAAGCTAGAGTACTTCAATTGTGCAAGGAGTTGGAGAAGGATTTCAAGAACATCAAGAACGACAAGGATTCAACCTACGGGTTTTATTTGCTTTATTTTTATGTTCAAATTGTTTTCCCTTCAATCTATGTGTTTAGCTTATTTCATTATGTGTAACTAAACTCATAGGATTCTAGGGATATGTTAGTAACGACTTTGGTTATACAATTCCTTTTTCTATTTAATATCCGTTTTGTTTTTACTTTGTTTCTTTCCTAAGTAATTCTGATGCTGCATGATTGAGTGATACAATCTTGCATGATTTAATATAGCTTGCTTCATAACTATGAGAGAGTTCTAGCGAGTCAGATTCACTTAGTAGACGCTACAGTTAGCTTCCCTTAAAACGACACTGTTTATTGAGAGTGAGGACTTTTCAAGGGTCTTAGGAGCTTTATGGAGTTACGTGTTAGGATTGACAACCCTAATTTTGTAATCAACGTTTGTATCGCATGAGCATAAGCTAGGCGACTCGTCCTATCAAAGTAATAACTGTGCTAGGGTATTGTAGTTTGGAATTTGTATAACCATAACAATGAACGCACATCCCTGGGATTCCCTTATCTCTATCGATTGTCTCCGTGTTTTATTCGCATTTAGTGTTAATTGTTTTTAATTATTTCCTATTTTCAAAAAGTTTTCAAAACCTTTCGTTCTTCCAGATAGTAATTGAGTTCAAGTCGAGGATAGACACTTTGTGTTTGCCTTCCCCGTGTTCGATATCCCGGTATTGACCTTTAGCTATACTATACATACTCTGTATACTTGTAGGTTTATTTAGTGCTAATAAAAAGTGCATCACTGCTCAGCGGCACGGACGGACGGCTCGCAGCGGCGGACGAGCTCGTCCTTGCCGCTGGCACGGACGGACGGACGACCTTTTTTCAACCGCTGCGGATGCTCTTAGCTATCGATACATTCAACATTTTTCTAATCTTCTTCCTATCTCTCTTCTGTTAGTTTAATGCACCAAGACTTCCAAGAAGCATATTAAGGGTTTCGAGAAGTAGACTGTTACTTAACTTGTTTCAAAATATGTCTAGTTCCTAGAATGTATTAATTGTGGAATCCTAACCGTCACCAATACTCCTATAAATTCATGGAGTTTGGTTATCTTCAATTATCAATAAAAATACAAATCCTTCCAGTCTCAATATGGTATCCAGAGAAAATTTTCGGTCCTGATTCCTTTAAGAACTCAGAGAAGTTCTCATCATCGTTCAAATACCCCTCAACCCCTTGACTAAATCAAGGAAAAAATCAGCCTTACCACCACCTATTCCAGAACCTGAAAATCAGCCAAAACCAAGTGAATATCAACAAAACACAAAATGTCCAAACAAATTGAATCTGTATCTTTAGGATTCAAGTTAGATGGAAAAAACTTCCAAGTTTGGTCTCGCCTCATGCGAGTTGTTATCGGCAGTAGAGAGAAACTTGAACACATCGAAGTAGAGCAGGATCCCCCAAAAGCTACCAACCCAGAATTCAACAAATGGAAAGCTATCGACTTCAATGTATTCACATGGCTCATCCAAAACATGGAGCCGAAACTCGTCTTGCAATTTGCTCAACACGAAACTGCCAAAGCATTATGGAGGAGCCTTGCAACAACGTTCGGAGTCAGAGCCGACCTCGTCCAAGTATACGATCTAGAACCTAGAACCAACCAACTCAAACAGGGGAATGAATCCCTTAAAAAATATTGGGGCGACCTTCGAAACGGATGCCGAAAACCTTGCCCCTACACGTGCTGCGAGAAAGGCCTCAACATCTACAGAAAGGAGACGGAAATCAAAAGACTGTACTAATTTCTCTCCGGCTTGGATGATAAATACAATACCCTCCGCCGAGAACTCCTCAAACAAATCCCCGAGCCCTCTGCGGAAGATGCTTTTGGAATAGTCAAACAAGAAGAAATGCGCACTGGGATATGGAAGCCCCCAACCCCAGCGTCTGATTCCAAAATTGGGGCAGGATTTGGAGGCAAGTCAGGCGGACCACTGCCGCCACGTCGGAGCAACAACAGACCACCGCCGTCTCCGAGAGATCGAAGTCAGCTCACGCCAGACTCCAATCGATCTCAGATTGACAAATCGAAACTCCTTTGCAGCCACTATGGAAAACAAAAACATACAAAAGAGACGTGCTTCGAGATTGTCGGCTATCCGGAGTGATGGGAGGACGGCCACAAAAATAATCAGAATCCAGTGGCCATTGGAAGAGCTGAAGGAGGGGAAACTTTCTCCGCCCCGATGGCCAACCACACAGCCACCAGCACCAGAAGCGCCAGAGCATCCCCGTCGAGCAGCGTCAGTCCAGCAACATCGGGAGGAGGATGGTTAGCGACGAGAGTCGAAATTGGAGAACAAGCGGCGGCTAGAGCTCAATTTGCGAAAGGGAACGTCATTGAAGGTAAAGGGTTTGGGGATGTATCCCCAAACCCTTCCATCTTTTCAAATTATACAATGACCCCCAACCATTTTAACAACACACCTCTAGGAACCCCGAAATTACATATTGACCCCAGTACTTAAACTTTTTCACAAAAGACCTTCATTTCTTATGAAAAATATTTTAATACCCCAAAAATCTTGTGCAAAAATCGTTTTTCGGCCCTAGAGGATGAATTTGAAATTTCTACTGCATGCAATGCCAAATTAGGGAATGTTTAAAATGATAGAGGTTGGATTTTTGACTGTGGGGCCACTGATACTATGTCCTATGATAGATCGGACTTTGGTGAGTTATCAAAGGCAAAAAGAACATATGTTGAAACAGATGGTGGGGATTTTGCTCCGGTTGAAGGGGCTGGCACTGTTCAAATTTCACCTACACTAAAAATTTCAAACTGCCTTTATGTGCCGTCTTTGTCACAAAAACTGATGTCTATCAGTCATGTAACACGGGAGCTCAATTGCGCTCTTCTAATGCATCCTAAATTTTGTTTTCTTCAGGATATTCGGACGGGGATGATCATTGGGCGTGGCACTGAACGCCGTGGGTTGTACTATGTGGACGAGATAGCTCAAACTGGCAGGGCAATGTTGGCTCACGGGTCTTCAGAATGGGAATCATGGCTATGGCATAGGCGGTTAGGGCATCCATTCACTAGTTATTTAAAACTTTTGTTTCCGCATCTTGTGACAGATTCTGTTTTTGGGTGTGAAACCTGTGTTTTGGCTAAAAGCCACAGACAATCCTTTAAATCCAGCAATTTATGGGGTCCTTGTCCAATTTATGGGGGTAACGGTTTGAAATACTTTGTCTCATTCATTGATGATTGCACTCGCATGACATGGGTGTATTTTTTTAAAAATAAATATGATGTCTTCTCGAAATTTTCTGAATTCTATACAATGATCCTCACCCAATTTCAGACAAAAATCAAAATTCTTCGATCCGACAATGGGGGGAGTTTGTTAACACAAAAATGAAAAATTTTTGTTTTGAGAAAGGTCTGATCCACCAAACTTCTTGTGCCTACACACTTGAGCAAAATGGGGTAGCTGAACGCAAAAACCGAATTATCTTAGAAATGACTAGGGCAATTCTTTTTTAGTCTAAAGTACCAAAACATTTTTGGCTCAAGGCTATTGCTTCGTCAATTTACCTTATTAATCGCCTCCCTACTAGAATCCTTAACCTAAAAACCTCCTTTCATGTTTTATCTACTTTCACTGATGTCCCTCAAGCCCTATCCCTCAAACCTCGAATTTTTGGATGTTCTGTGTTTGTTCATGCCCCAATACACGAATGAACGAAATTGGCCCCATGTGCAATAAAGTGTGTTTTCATTGGGTATGGGAGAAATAAAAAAGGATACAGGTGCTACGATCCACAAAATAGACAGGTCATCACCACGATGAACTGTACTTTTCTTGAAATAGAATTCTTCTACAACACCCAACTTACCAGTCAGGGGGAGAGGGAAGCAAATGTTGACATGCTAAGTTGGATGCCTATTTTGTTGGGACTACCGCAGCGGAAGACACAGAAAACAAACAGATCCTTAACGGATCTATTTAGGTGATTATGCATTCAATTCCAAATTCATGCAATAAACATAGATCTACAGATCACACATCAAATATTCACATAAACATGCATATTCGACGTGAATAAAATGTTACCTCATAATCCGACATTGGATTGACGTTGCTAGCTGCACCACCCGGAGATCCTTGGTTTATCAACCACGAATCTTCCGTACTATTCCTTTGTCCTTGATCATCCATCCGTGTGGGCGGATCTTGGATAATCAACAAATAGCTTTGAAGAGATCTAGAAAAACCAAACACAAAACACGAGATTTCCTCGATCTAATCCTATGAATTAGGATAGATCAAGAACAAAATAAGAACCCTAAATTTCCCACATGCTAGGCACGAAAATCGTGCCAAGAGGGAGAGAGAGAGAGACGCCAAGAATGGCGGCTAGGGTTAGGGTTTAGTGTGTGTTGTGTATTGTGTGGTGTGCTAGGGTTTTCCATACTCCTCACTATTTATAATAGAATTAATGGGCTAGTAAGGGGATCCATGAAATGATTTAAGTGTTGGGCTCACCCATTGGATAAATTACTAATAAATCAAATGACCCATGATTTAATATATTATCAATGGAATATTATTTTGTTCCACTAAAGAATAATATTGCACTCCCACTTAAATCACTAAATTACAAATAACTTGGGTCCATTTTATTTTATAATATCTCCCGCGTTTAAGATTATCTTGATCCGTCAATTTAATTCTTTTGTCTGCTATGTGACTAGAATTAAATTAATTCTCCAAAGAGTTTTTCTAGTTTGAAACTTTATTTATAATTCATGGAATAAATTCCAACTGCGCAGTTTTCTGAATAATAAATTCCTTTTTTTCAAAACACCTCTTGGGGATCACCCTTTAGGGATTTAATCATACCACACTGGGCACGCGAATTCTCTGAAATAATATTCCAATACCTTCATGTTGTTCAATTACTACCACCCAAGATATCATGAACTTGAGTTAAATACAAACTCTCACATATTGATAAGTCAAAGTGGCGTATGACTGAATAAACAATGTTGATATTAATTCTATAGACTAGAAAATACTAAAATTTCTGAAATATATTCTTATAGTAGATAGCAATAAAGAATACATTTCATATTAGATCCTTTCAGTGCTTTACCACACCGGTGTTACTAATCTCGTCTTAGGTAAGAGAGAATTATCACAAACACCGCAACCGTACCAATAGGTAGCCAAAGCCTATCTAGGTTGTGAATACATTTTTCTTCTTACTAGATCTGGCCAAGTCCCCTACTGGAAAACTCATGAGGAGATTCATCGAATTTCCCTACTTGACCTTCTTAGTAAAAAGCCTTAGACTTGTTTATCATATTTCAATAATAAACCATATAATATTCTCATAATTAGGTAAACAAGTGGACGTTGCGTTCCTCGTATACATGCACAAGCTGACTGTACAAAGGCATGTACGCTTGAAGTATCTTTTAGTATACAAACCCCAACATATTTCCCATGATCATGATTCCAACGAAGACCAACCCGAGCCAACTACTCCTGTCGCCGAGCAGGTCTTAAACACAACTCAACCTGTGGAAAAAAATGTCACCCAATCATCTCCTAATTCGATATCTGAGGTAAACAACTCTACTCAGAACTCTGTTACTATTACTACTGACAATATAGCTGCAGAAGATGAAGTAAGAGAGATAATTGATGAGGATACTGGACAATATATTTTGCCACATCGCAGCAACCGAGGAATTCCACCCAAACGATACTCTCTGGAGAAGACGGGCGGACGAAAATCAAAATATCTAATGGATAGTGTGGCAAGAGCAAACTTGACAAAACTAGCTAGAGCCTTTGAGGTGGCTTTATATGAAGAAGAAGAAATACCACAAACAGTGAAGGAAGCCTTAAAAATCAAACACTGGAGGGAAGCAATGATGATTGAATTAAAGGCCTTGGAGAGAAACAAGACTTGGAAGAAATGTCGACTGCCAAAAGGAAAACGCACTGTAGGCTGCAGATGGGTTTTTACAATCAAGCGAAGGCCCGACGGGACTATTGAGAGATATAAAGCGCGTCTTGTAGCAAAAGGATATACACAGACCTATGGAGTGGACTACTCCGACACCTTTTCACCGGTGGCAAAGATGAATACAGTTCGAGTGTTACTCTCTATTGCGCTAACAAAGACTGGCCCCTGCACCAGTTCGATGTGACTAATGCCTTTTTGCATGGAGAACTCAAGAAAGAAGTCTATATGGAAGCCCCACCGGGTTTTGAAAATGAATTCGAAGATGGAGAAGTCTGCCAATTGAAGAAGACCTTGTATGGATTAAAACAGTCTCTGAGAGCATGGTTTGGAAGGTTCACAGAAGCAATGAAGAAGTACGGCTATCACCAGAGTCATGCAGATCACACTCTATTTCCGAAGAAAAGAGGGGATAGAATCACGTGTCTGATAATCTATGTAGATGATATGATCATCACAGGGGATGATTTTGAGGAGATAGAGCAGCTTAAGAAGAATTTGGCAACGGAATTCGAAATGAAGGATTTGGGGGCTCTCAAGTATTTTTTAGGAGTTGAAGTTCTAAGGTCAAAAGAAGGGATCTTCATCAATCAGAAGAAATATACTTTGGATCTTCTATCAGAATCTGGCATGATGGAATGTAAGCCAACAGATACTCCGATTGCCATAAATCATGGTCTTCAAATAACTGAGGGAGCCCAACTAGCCGATAAAGAGAGATATCAGAGGTTAGTAGGAAAATTAATCTACTTGTCTCACACTAGACCAGATATCGCATATGCCGTAAGTGTGATAAGTCAGTTTATGCATAGATCTCAAAAAGACCACCTTGAAGCAGCATTGAGAGTTGTTAGGTACCTCAAAGGAACTTTTGATTATGGAATTATGTTAAAAAAGAATGGACATTTGGAAATTCATAGTTATACAGATGCCGACTGGACTGGAAACCCAATGGATAGGAAATCCATTTCTGGGTACTTCACATTTGTTGGAGGAAACTTAGTCACTTGGAAGAGTAAGAAACAGAAGGTTGTAGCATTATCAAGTGTAGAGGCAGAATTCAGAGGAATCCGAAATGGTTTGACAGAGGTAATATGGCTTAGAGGATTGATGGAAGAATTGAGTTTTTTTATCACAAAAACCATGTCGATTGTTTTGTGATAACAAAGCTGCAATAAGCTGTTGGGGATAATCGCAGCGGAAATTGCAAAACAAATAAATCCACATAAGAATCTATTTAGGTGATTATGTGGGTCGATTCAATTTCATGCTTGAACATGTAGAGACATATAATTGCGCAATTAATCACATAATTTAATTTAAATTATGTTGTTGAATACTTACAACAATGATTCTCCAAAGAATCGAAGTGGCTTGCTACTTCTCCACGTGTAGATCTTGAAGCTTGATTATGAATGCAAGACCAAAGATCTTCTAACCTATGACCCTTAACTCTATAGATCTAAATTCCTTGTGGGAGGAATCTCTTAAAAATTATAAGAATCTTGAAGGAGAAGACAAGAAAGCCAAGTGTGGAGGCTAGGGTTTGTGATTACATGTGTGTCTCCTCCTTACATTCTTATTTATAGAGTTTATGATGGGCTAGGTTAGGGATCTATGGGGCTTGGATTGGGCCTCCCCAATTGGACCTTCTTTACTAATTAAATTATAACCCATAATTTAATATAAGGCCAATGGAATATTTCTTGTGCCACTATAGAAGAAATATTGACCGCCCATCCAATCCGTGATTACAAGCAATCCGGGTTAACCTCTTTAATATATTATTTCCCGTGTCTAAGACTTTCTATATCCATTAATTAATTTGTAGTCTGCTATAGACTTTAAATTAATTAATATCTTTATTTCCAAGAGTTTGTCTAGTACGAGATGTATATTAAAAATATACTTTTCCTTTTCTATTCATTCTTGGATTAAATCCAAACCGGCCGGGTTTCCGAATAATAGAACTTCTCTCGAACACCTCTTGGGGATATAGTCAAACCGCGCAGGCACACGATTCAATGTAATAATAAAACTGACACCATTCTAGTTATTAATTACTACTACCTAAGATATCAGGAATATTGGGTTACGAAAAACCCGCACCTATTGATAAGTCAAAGCAGCGTATGATTAAATAACGTGTGTCCTATATTATTACAAAGATTAGGAAATATTAATTCTCCAAGACATCGTCTTACAGTAGATAGCAACAAAGACGTGTCTATATTTTAGATCCATTCAATGCTATACCACACTAGTGTCACTAGTCATTCTCAAGGTAAAAACAACTTTCGGATGGACACTGCAACCTTTCACGATAGGTAGCCAAAGCCTATCTAGGTTGTGAAAAAGTTTTACTTCTACAAGGTACCGGTTGGGCCACCTACTGTGATGACCTGTTCCACGACCCAACCTTCAATGTAGAAGACTTAGACTGATTTTACTTTCCGGCGTTTTAATTATATAATTTAATATATAATTAAATACGGTCAATACCCATTAAAGTAAAATACACAGTGTGAAGAAAACATTTATTATTCTCATTAAATGAAGAGTGTTTACAATATACAAGCAATTTATCAGATTCAAAAAACTCGAAAAATGCTTTTTAGTATATATGTTCCAACATAAGCACCGCAGAAAATCCAGTCCAACATGATCGGACAAAGCACGTTGAAGTTGACAGACACTTCATCAAAGAGAAGATCGAGGCAGAAATTGTTGAGTTCCCATTCGTTCGATCCAAAGATCAGCTTGCAGATATCTTGACAAAGCAGTTGGGGTACGACACACATTCACGGGTCGGCGAGTGGGCGTCACGCATAGCCGTTGTGCGCGCCACGTGGCGTGAGCGCGTGGCGAGACAGCTCGTCTCGCTGCTGTTCCACGCGAGACGCGCAACGAGATGGCTTATCGCTTCGGGACAAGATGGCTTCCGCATCGCCGTCACGATGCCATCTCGTCTCTCCGAGATGAGATAGAGACATCGACGAGATGCGATGCGGATGCCCTTAGAGTCTGTTTTTGAAATTAAAAGTGATTAAAAGAATTGAATTATAAATTAATTTTAAATTTTTTTTGATAAAATAAAATAATTGATATGAAATTATACACACAACACACAAGCTTACTAAATACACATAATACGAAATACTTATTTAATACATATATTGCGCACACACAATACATACTCCCTCCGTCCTATAAAAATAGGTCATTTAGGGTTAGCACGAGTTTTGATGCTTAATTTGGTAAAGAAAAAGAGGAGGAAAAGTAGTTAAAATTGTGTAGTGAATGGTGGGACTCATAAATGATAAAGTAAAAGAAAAAAGAAAAAAAAGGTTGTCATAAATGGATATAAACTATTTTTATGGAATGAACGAAAAAAAAATATTACCTATTTTTATGGAACGGAGGGAGTAAAATATACACGTACATGTAACTACATACATATCTTGAAATTTGAAATATACACTACATGCAAACTCATGCACAATACACAACATGCAGCTACATACATATACTGAAATATACACTACATGCATCCTCACACACAATACACGCCAACACATGTTACGAACTTACGATCACAAGTCACAGCACAAACACCACTATGCAAACATAATATTACTACAATACACTGTACACTGTACACATATAACACAACTATTGTATACACATTAAAATCTTATTTAATTTTTTCTTTTTATGTTTTTCTTTTTGTTAATTTTGTTTTATATTGTTTATATTTTCTTCTGTTATATTTATGTCCTTTTATATTTTGTTATGTTTTTTAATTTTTATCTATTTATCAATATGTGAGCCCTGAAAAACACTTAATGTATACTCTATTTCTGCCATAATAAATGTTAAAAACGATGGTCAACCAAAAAGCAAAAATACTCAAAGATGTCAAGCCTCATGGAACAAAGAGTCAACATAGGGAAATTGCACCATTCATCAGATAATAAGATAATCTTTTGCACAAAAGCAAAATAAATTATACGAAAGAGGATTACATACTCTACATTAGTTAACAATAATAAATGGTATGTATGTTTTAATTTTTGGATATTTTTTTCTCTTTATTAAGACAAATCTATTATTCACTAATAATATTATAATTATTTTTTCTTTTTCTCTTTCTTACTTTAATTATATACTCCCTCCGTCTACTCCAGATGTCCATATTTCTGTTTTAGTTGTCGCACTCAAGATATCAACTTTCTATATTTGAAAATAAATCATTCTCTCCTCGTTAAAATATTCAACTATTTTTTTTTCTTTACTTACTCCATATCCATCTAACTACTACTACTACTGCCGCCGGTGGTGGTGGTGATAGTACTAGTTTCCTATAGTTTTTAGTTTCATATTGAAAACCTAAACTATTAGGCGTATTAAAACATCTAAATTTTTAATTTTAAATTAGATTGTTGTGATAATTGAATTTGTGGTGATGCAATGTTAATCCAATTTTTTGGTGTAGGGGAACGTTGATGAATTCAATGGAAATCAATTGATACAACTTTACAAATGATGTATAAAGATAAAGTTGTTAATTTTACCCTACAAATTGATTTGAAAATCCTAATGTAGACAAAAAAAAAGAAAAATAGGTATATTTCAAAACACTACAGTCCGTCGTCGGGGGCACTTGTACTATAACACGGACTATAAGTTTCTAAATTTTTTTGTTTTTATTCCTATTTTCCATTCTATAAAAATATCGTATTTTATCTTCATTTCTCACGTTTCTAATCTCTTTCCCAACTCACTTTCCATCGAAGAAATTTGGTCATGTAACCGTTGAAATTGTATTTTTAGTATTGTGCGTTATACTTTTTCGACTTTTTAATAAAACAAAGTTTTCCATATTGTGGTCTTAAATTTATATACTATATTGAAAATCTAAGTTATGTGAGTAATTTCTGTTTCTTCTCACAAATTACAAATGTATTAAATTTTATTTTGAATAAGATATTTTTTTTTAGATTAGGACTAGAAGATCATTGTTCTTTTTGTAAGAAGTACATATATAATAATTTTTTTTAATTATTTTATATTCATTAGCCGAAATTTATTTGGTCCGTACATAGCACGAATGCTAACACTAGTTTTTTAATAATAAGATACTAAATAATGTGGTCATAAGGCGTGTGATTATTCTCTTAACCATTTTCTAAATTCAATATTGGTTCTCCATCGTTTGTTTTAGTTTCTACTAATGTGATCATAAGGTGTGTGATTATTCTATTAACCATTTTTTATTTATTGACTCGATTTTCATATCCTATACCTTTTCGTCTTCTATTTCTTTGGAATTGTTTAGGTAATTAGGCAAAAGCTGCATAAATCTTTTTTTTGTTAACCACAAAGCTTTAAACGATACACGTGAAATAATTTATGCATTCTTTAGCTCATGGATAAGGGCGAGGCAATATTCTAAGCCCAAAAATTAACATTTTTCTCTCTTTTGGAAAAATTTGTGAGTTTTTTACACTACGAACATTTTGATAAATTAACTCAATAATTTATGCATATTTTACATCTGCATTGTTAAGAATTGTAGCATAGTACTCCTCCCTCCGTCCCACTATAAGTGAAGCGTTTCTTTTCGGCTGTTATTTTGCGAAGATGATAATAATAAATATTAGAGTGGAGATAAAGTAAAGTAAGAGAGAGAATAATATAGAAGAGAGTCGTGTATACATTATTATCTTACTTACTTTACTTTCTCTTCATTCTAACTATTTATTACTCCCTCCGTCCCAAGGTAGATGTCACACTTGGGAGATGGCACGAAATTTTAGGAGATGTTATTTTGTGTGTTAAATGGTGAGAGAAAATATAATTTTATAATTGATGTGAGAGGGAACATTTTCCAAAAGAAGAAATGTGACATTTTTTGTGGAACAAACTAAAAGGGAAAGTATGACATCTACCTTTGGATGAAGGGAATATCATTTTTGCAAAACAACGTCCGAATTGAAACGCCTCACTTATAATGGGACGAAGGGAGTATAACCTAAAGTAATGGAGGGTTAATTACAATGTCGAGCAACTTAGTTGGTAAATTATTTTCCTTGTAACCAATAGGTTGAGAATTCGAGTCACCACAACCACACACAACATGAACAGAGAACCAACCATTATTGATTCTCTTTATTGAGAAAATCTACAAATCAATGGAGCAAAGGCATTTGGATGGACCTCACAGTTTCACTACAACACCATCACAACAGCCTCTAAAACTCCATAATTTACAACCTGTCTTGCTTCAACCACAACAAATCCAATATGCAGAAGCACCTTGAGCTCGAAAATCGATCCGGCTAGCAACAGCAGAAGAAAAGTCCTCTCGGCTCGTCTTCAATCGCTGCAGTCGGCGTGCCGGCCATGTCACCCCTCTTCGCCATCAGCGAGCTCGTCCCTGGGGACTCCGGTGGGAAGACAGCATTCATCTCGGAAGTGCTTTTGAAGATGCAGTGCGGTATGGCTGGCTCAGGCAGAGACATCGCAGAAAGATATTCCAGGAGCATTTGTATTATCTGAGTGAAGTTGGGGCGAGCATCAGCGTCTTCCTTCCAACATAGGGTCACTATTCGAGCCAGTTCCTCCGGAAGCTCATCCGCGCTCGGCCGTACGTTCTGCAGAAAATAGGGAAAGAAAGTAGTTGAGATGACGGTCGACCGGATTTAGAATTGGAGCTAGTAAGGGTCAAGGGGGTTTAAACCCTAAACCCTTAAGCCTCCACAAATCAATTTTTATACTTCAATTATCAAATTTTCGGTATTTTGTGAGGGTCGTTGTGCAAAAGCCCCCATCATGAGACTGAACTATAAAAAAATTAGCTTATCGAAATTTCAAGCTTGAAATTGATAAAATCCAGCATTCGTCATCGAGCTGAATCATAGGAAATGCATAAAATCTAGCGTAGACGCACGACTAAATTTTGAGACAATAATTCCATGTTTTTTTGTGATAATACGGGCTTTTGCACAATAATTCACACAAATATCGAAAATTCGACAAAGATGTATGAAATAAAAATTACTACATTTTTTAGCTTGGTATGGGCTTAAGCCCCTGGTAGGCTCAAGGTGTGTCCGCCAATGGCGCTCATTACCGGATTACACGAATCAAAGTAAGTGCGAAATATCCGAAGGAAGAGTTGAGGAAACTCACTTTAAAAGCTGCAGCATAGGCCGCCTGCAGATTTGACATGCCTTCGAAGGGCAACTTGTTGTGTATGAGCTCCCATAGCACGATCGCGAAGCTATAAGCATCCACTTTGTGGTTATAATGCTTCTTTTCTCCCTGCCTTAGTGTGACAGTACTATACAGCTGCAAGTGCAACATATTCTTCAATCATTTTGATCAGAAAAACAAGCAGAGGGGAAGATGTTGCGGAAACTACCTCTGGGGCCATCCAACGATAGGTTCCCGTCTCCGCAGTCATCATCTCAGTCAACGACTCTTCTCTGGCAAGACCAAAATCTGCAAGTTTGACTGTTCTTCGATCTTCTGTCAAGAGCAAATTCTCTGCAAGACAGAGAAAGCCATGTGCTTGTCAATCTTCATGCAATATATATAGACAAAAGTGCAAGGCATCCGCTAACCGTGTTAACAAATATTCAAGCAGATTCCTAGTCTAGTAGCACGAGTTATACGAATTTGACAAAGAGCAAACAGGTTATCACAAATTCTTGATATTGGTTTTGCAAAGCCAACCAGTTTGTGGTCTGATAGCAAGAGCAAAGAGGTCAGAGGTGTACAAATTTTGACGAGGGCAAACGAGTATCAGCAGCATTATGAACTGCTCTGTTCCATTGTAAGTGCTCGTTACTTTTGGGCACATAAACAAGAAGGTTGTGACTAGAAATATCACACCGACACACACAATACACACTCACAGAGATCAGTCTTATTTGTATGTAATGAATACACAACAACCTTAACTAAATTCTTATGTTGGACTCTGGAAAGCATTGCAACCTCTCTTGCAAATCTTGCCTCCTTCTTTGCAATCTCTTCAGCTGTATCCCCTTTCTCAACAATTTTGATAGCAACATTCCGATTTTTGTATCTTAAGAAACAAAAAGCCCAATCACAAATTACTTTCTACAACATAAAATCTTTTTTTATTTAAATTTGATTAACTTAAAACTAGTGCTCTCCCACCTCAAAAGATTAGATTTTTCAACATACCAACATCACAGAGATTCATCATAATGTAAGAATCATAAGCAAATTTTGACTTAGGAAACCAAGATTGAGAAGGTCAACTTACTTTCCCTCGTAGACTTTGGCATGAGCTCCTTCTCCAATCTTAGGCCCTACAAAGAGAAGCTTCGGATCCACCAACCATTTCGGGTCCAAATCAAGCTCTGCAACCGGGTAAAACCCGTTTCGATATTCCATTCTCTCTCTAAATTATCACCAGTTTTAAGACTTTGGCCACTTGGTAAAAGTGCTGAAACAGCTCCAAGATCAGATATTTATCCCTTTGCCGCACATTTCAAGCAAAATCCATGTCGAAATTAATAATTTCTCGCAAGCAAATTGACGGAAGTGATGAATTTTGATTGCCTAACTTCGTTTCTCAGAGACCCAGATCCACAAAATACATGCACTGAGATGAGATGAGATGATTGGATGCTTCTGTAATCTTCGAACATCCAATGCAGAGACGAGAGAGAGAGAGAGGAAAGAGAGCGGCGGAAGGAATTCTGTCCGCGTCACAAGTAGTGGGCTCATTTTATCTTGTCTTTCTACACTTTAGGTTCAATAGTATACTCAATAATTAATAGTACTAATTAGTGTTAGTGGAACAATAGGTAAGATTATTATTTATTACTACCTATGTCCCTGAAAATTTGATACAATTTACTATTTTGGTCTGTCTCTGAAATTTTGATACACTTCACTTTTACCATTTTTGGTAGTGGACCCCATATTCCACTAACTCATTCCTACTCACATTTTATTATAAAACTAATACTTTAAAAGTAGGACCCACATCCCACCAACTTTTTCAACTCACTTTCTATTACATTTCTTAAAATTCGTGTCGGGTCAAAGTGTAGCAAATTTTGGGGGACGGAGGTAGTAAAAAAATTTCATAAATAAATGTGCTCTATTTTTATGGACGGTCAAAAATGATAATTGTGTTCTATTTTTATGGACGGAGGGAGTAGAAAATAATGGAATGATACTTCCTACGTTTATAATTGAGTTTCCTTTTTCATTTATGAAACATATTTATCTCTATTTTATTTTCACAACTTCACATAAAAATTAAAGTTTCATAAATTCTTATGCCGCCCACTTGGAAAGAAGAGAGTATTTCTATTTTCATTTCATTTTTTTATTTAGGAGTACAATTTTTTTAGGAATTATCATTTCTTTTGGAATCACTATTTCATTCTCCATAGGTATATCTCATATTTTGTTTAGTTAAGGAATGGTCATTTCTAGGCTTGTGAAATCGGGTACACGTTGGATACTCAATCCAAAGATTTCAGGTACCCAATCCCGAATTTTCCAAAAATTAGTACCCGATGCTCGAT
This sequence comes from Salvia hispanica, assembly GCF_023119035.1. Taxonomy (NCBI): domain Eukaryota; kingdom Viridiplantae; phylum Streptophyta; class Magnoliopsida; order Lamiales; family Lamiaceae; genus Salvia; species Salvia hispanica. The sequence goes on from NC_062970.1 coordinate 18,880,625, forward strand.
CTGAAACTAAAATTGGGTACCTGAATACCAGATCCAGTCCCAATTTATTATTATTATTATTATTATTATTATTATTATTAATTATTAATTATTAATTATTAATTATTAATTATTAATTATTAATTATTAATTATTATTAATTAATTAAATTATTATTAATTAATAATTATTAATTAATAATAATAATAATAATAATAATAATAATAATAATTTGAAAATTTTAGCTCGGTTTTCCTATTGCCTTCAGTTCGTTATAGAGAACGGTGGTGGTGGGCATAAGACGATTAGAGGGTCGACTACCAAGAGGGTGTTGGCAGGTTGGGAGACGGCCGACTGTAGAGAGTCTGAGGGACTGAGGAAGAGGCGAGAGACAGAGAGAGAGAGGCGGCACCGTAGCGGTGGACAGTGATGGAGGGAGGGGCGACCGAGAGGGAGAGCAGAGCGGAGAGGGTTGGAGGGAGGTGTGTTTCAGTTTTCACGTTTGAATTTGGTACCCTAAACCCAAGTGACTTAGACAAGAATCAACATTCTCAAATATAAAAATATTCATTTAAATTTTTAAAAATTTAAATGTATAAATAATTTATAAAATTTTAAAAAATCAAGAAATTCAGGTATACGATAGGGTAACACAATACCCGAAAATCCAAAATTGAACTAACCGAACCAATCCCAAAACCCAAAAATTTGGGTATCCGATATCCAATTTCCCAAGTTTTCGGTTTTGGATATCGGGTGTCCAATACCCGATATCCATTTAGACGGCCCTGGTCATTTCATTCTTCTTTTTTCTTATTTTAGATTTTAACAAAAACACATTAAACATTATTATAGTCATTTTGACGTTAAATCTTGAAATCTAACTACCTATATCATAGTTTGGAGTTTATTCATTATTTAGAATTTGCATTGAATATATCCCTAGGTAGTATAGTATAAATCTAAATTATGGACGTTAAATTGTTATGTTCTAAATGTTTGTTTATTTTGTTGAATAAGAATAACCTAACATGACAATAGTCATAAAAATATTTAAGATATACTCCTTCTATCCGATATTACTTGCACTTTTTTTTTTCGGTTCGTTCCAAATTACTATACTATTTATATTTTAAGTAACAATTAGGATATTTAATTAATATATTAAAGTTAATTAAGTGTTCATTTACTAAATGATCTCTTAGTACATTTAAAACACTAATTTATTTGCACTAAAAAGTAATCTCAAATTTACGATCGGTAATAAAAGAATACGAGTAATATAGGACGGACGGAGTACCAATCAAACATGTTTAATTAATTAACTATAAAACCATAATATTCCATTATATATAAAAATTAGGAAATTCCTATCACTCGACTATAATCAGCATCATTCAGAATTCATTTTTTTACTTGACTTTCTGCCTAGAATGTATAACACTTCGTAAATTTAAAATATTTTGAATTTTAATAGTAAGATTTTGCATTTAAATGTATAATTAAATTCAGAATAATTGGAGTGATTTTTGAGTTAGTGTTGTTTGGATTAAAAAAATAGTGTTTCGTTGCATCATACTCCCTCAGTCCATAATAAGAGTTCTATTTTGCTATTTCTGTCCATCCAACAATAAAAATCCTACTTCATCTGTCCCTTAAATTTTGTCACATTTTTTCATTTCCGTCCGTCCCACAAAATTTGTCACATTTCATATAAAAGTAGGACTCACTCTCCACTAACTTTTTCAACCCACTTTCCATTATATTTCTTAAAACTCGTACCCGGTCAAAGTATAACAAAATTTACAGATAAAGTATTTCTCTTTTACCATAAATGGTAAGTAGGCCTACATTCCATCAACTTATTCCACTCACATTTATTACAAAACTAAGTATGTAAGTGAGACTTACATTCCACTAACTTATTCAATCCACTTTTCTTTATATTTCTTAAAATTCGTATCAAAGCCAAATAGTTTTATATAAGTTATACTAATAGTTTTAAGATTAGCAAATAAAAATATAAGTCGAAAAGACTAAGGGTTTATCTCAAATTTGGTCATTTAGCCATTTTTTGATACGAAAATACCCTTTTGAGCATTTGGGCAATTTGGTCTTTTTACACTTTTAACATTTTAAATCTGATATTATTTCAGTGATGTACTAAATCTGATATTCTTTTAAAATTATTATTCTTTTTCCTTTTTGTCATCCTTCACTTTGTTTCTTTATTTCAATATTTGACTTAATTTTATAAAATTAAATTTTGATTTTTAAATATCAATAAATTTTTATTAAATATTAAAATTATTAAATAACAAAAAATAATAGTTTTAATCAATATTTGATAGTGTCTAAGGTATGACGACGCCTTAGTTTTAATCAATATTTAATTGTTTTAATCATAAATAGATCATATAACACGATTTATTCTGAAATAAATATGCATCTAATGTAAGACTAATATAATTTTCGTTTATTAATTTGAAAACAATCAAAATTAACTAGAAAATTTAAACAAAAATACTCCTATATAAAATTTTTAGTAGTATCAAATTTTTAGTCAGCTTCATAATATTTAATCACAAGCAATTATTGTAACACCCCACTTTTTCGAACCCTAATTTTCGAGACATAAAATTTTTTGCATTAAATGCTTTTAATGCTATGAAGTATGTGGATTAAATGATGAGTGATTTATTGCATGATTCTTTGTGACCTAATTGCGATTTGGAGTTGATTTTGAGTTGAATAGTCAAACTTTTTGATTATATGACGTGGCTATTGAATAGTCAATATTGTGGAAAATATTACGTGGCCGTTGAAAGGTCAATGTGTTGTAAATATGAGGTGGAATTAAAAATGGTGGATTTTGTGATGCGATTGTGTAAATATTTTGATGCGGGGTAGAATATATCGTGGCGAATTATTTCCTAAGGGATTAGTGAGATTAAATAGGAGCACCATTATTTTATTGGAGTTTTCGACCCTCATGATTTATTGGAAAGGAATTTTATTGGATTTAATTATTTGCCTACACATGGAGATTTTCGAAAATCTCCTATTTATGGGAGAAGGGATTATTTTATTATATTATTTATCCCTTATTTATTCTCTTTCATGAATAAATTCAAATATCCTAGCATATCTTACCATATCTAAGGAGATCTTGCCATATCTTATTTTAATTAATATTTGAAATTGATTCCTTATCTAGGAATCAATATTAACACCACTTTCCTAATTATTTGTGATATTTTATTCTACTCTGTGAAATACCAAATTAAATCATATGCTAATTAAATAGCATATAAAATTTGAAACCCCCTTATTTCTCACTAGAATTAACGCCACTCTCCTCCCATATCTCCTCAAATCTTTTTATTTATTTAATTATGTGATTATATCTTGCACTCTATAAATAAGAGACAAAACCCTAACCCTAGACCACAAATACACGCCTCCCTCTCCCCCCAACTCACGCCTCCCCTCTCTTCCACTCTCTCTCAATTTTCTTCTACTTTTCTCCAAGATTTCTTCATCTTTTGAGAAGAATTCAAGTTGAAACTCAAGAATTTTTGAAGAATCAAGGCTTCTACTTTGTTTCTACCGTTCGTTCTATCGAGAAAAGGTATTTTTATATTAATCTTTCTCATCTAACCGATAAATCGGTGTTCTTGAGCCCTCATGCATATAGATTGAGTGAAAAGGGGAAACAACTGTTGATTATGGGTTGATGTGCGTGTGTGTGTGCGTTGGTATGTGTGTGTGCGTGTGTGTTCGTGTGTGTGCGTGTGGATGTGTTGAGGAACACTCATGCGTGACATGTTTTGATGATGGATCTGGAGTTGTGGTGCGAATAGAAAGTGATATGATAATCATGCCTTGATTTTTTGAATGATAATATAAAACGAATCGACGGGAAAAAGGGAAACGTTGGGAACATGCATGATTTTGAGTAGATGATTGAGACTTACTTGTGATGCGCATAAATTAAAGGTGATAACTCGCGCTCTCGACGTGATAGCAAGAGGAAGAGCGTACTTGTGATCTAAGGAGTCGAGGTGGGCTTTATTCACTAAACTCTTTTATTACCAAAATAATGATTATGGTGTTACAAGGTTGGTTTAAAATTTTATGCCATACCTATGATTGTTTGATGATATTGTGTGCCTGATGCCTAGTTTGTGAGTCCGCTCCATTAGGCTATAGGGCTATATAACCGCAGTACCCCCTATCAGGCTAGTGTACACAGTTGGGATCGGGAGCCGTCCTTGCTTAGTCGGCCGGTCTCGTGGGCGAATAGTGTGGCCACACTTTCGTCGCACTATGGAATTGTTGATTGTTGAGAAAATGGGATGAATTGTTTGACTGGCCAGTCTATGAAATTATTTTTGTGATGCTCGATGATATTTTTTTATAACTGTAAACTCGAGTTCACTATGGTAAGGATGGAATATCTATTAAAATGTTTTGGCATGAGTTCACTGAGTATGTTAAAGTACTCAGCCCTGCATGTGTTTTCCCTATGTGCAGGTTGAGCGACGACGAGCGGTGGGCGGTGTTGAGCAAATAAATTGAATAATAATATGATCGTTTTGAAACATTGAGTGGAGCTGTGTCTTCATACATGACTTCACTTTTCTCTTGGTTGCTTCCGCCGAAACATGAAACTTAGTATCTTTTGTTTGAGTTTGAACTTATTCCTTGTGGTTTAGAATATTGAGACAAAATGCGTTTTTGGATTATACTAAACCCTAGTCTTTTGAGCATAATTTACGATATCTATTCATCATTGATTTTCTTGATTAAGCCGTTGACTTATTGCTTTAATAGTTCATTAAATACCTTGGTCAAATCCCTTTAAATGAAACCCTAGCCTATGTTCTTGTTGCTTTTAAGTCCGCCTAGGTAGCGATCGCCGTATTTATTATACCCTAAAATGGCGGGCTGTTACAGTTGGTATCAGAGCCTCAGTTCTTTCCGCTCTGGACCCAAGAGTCTTATTGAATTAAATTCTAAAAATGTGTAAATTGATTAAGTGATAATCATCGAAGGCTCAACACCGCGACTCGTCTCCGCTCAACCACAATGAATGAGGTAACAAGTATCTTGATGAATATTGATTTGAATTATGAAATGTTGGAAATTGAAATGAATGGAAATTTTTGTGACATTTTGAGATTTTTCTTGGAGTATGAGATGACGAATATGCATGAATGTGAAATTTCTAATTGCGACTATGCAAAAATGATGAATGCTGTTATGCAAGTGATCATATGTTAAAACCACTATGAGTGGAATAAATGAAATTCTATATGATTGTGATTGCTTGATTGTATGATGAACGACATTTATGAGAATGAACATGAGCATGCTGCTATGCATAGTTGGAAATTTTGTGACGATATCGAACTTGGAGGCATAGAACGCCGAATGCGAGGCGAGCGACTTACGAGAACGAATTGCGAATTATCGAAAACACGTAAACATACGAACCATTTGCCGCGGAAATGAAATTCCGTTTATTCTTGATATGATACTACATTCGCACCTCCATCGTTCGACATATACATATCCATCATTCTCTCAGCATCATTTGAAACCTCATACACTATTGATTTTTTTTCAAACCTTGTGCTGATGCTGAGATTTCCTTTTGTAGATGCCCAACCGGTATTATGCACCGATGCGAGACAGTTATGCAAAGAACAAAGTTTTCCCTGTAGAAACCTACCAAGATTTTGAATGGGATGGAAAGTCTTTTCTCCTGACTTACGTCACCGATTTCTACGACCGCTGGATGGATGCATATGCGTATGGAGGAGCTACCCATCACGTGGGGATCTCGAGACTTATCCACAGCCTGCCTTCTCCTTGGAGTGAATGGACCACCCAAGCTGCGTTTCTATTTACGTGGTTCAGTCCACCCGAGTACAAGCCTTGAGGCGATATGATTGGCTTGTTAGGTGTGCTACTCCCAGCCATGGCAGCTGCGAGGGACGGACTGCCGCTTAGTCCCCCACCGCACAAGTATCCGCCGAGTCAGGCCCGTCGATGGAGATATCGTCGTGATAAGGAGCCGCATGTTGATCGTGTCCCTAGTAAACCAAGGCTTAGGATTCGTACGTCTAACCCGTTGATCATACATGGGAATGTGGAAGAGATGCGTGCGATAACCCCTCCGTCCCCACATGCTGGTGGAACAAGCAAGGATGAGGAACTTTACGAGGAAGGACATGATTTGGACATGGAAAATGTTGATGAGGACGAGGACCCCGAAGAGGATACGAACGACATTGACTAGGAGTGATAGTCGTGGAATACGTTGTTTTGTTTCCCCCATGTTTTGATTGTTTTGCTTGACTTTTGCCGTGCCTTTCTACATTTTGCTCTCTTTATTTATTTTTTTCGCTGATACTAAGACCTCTTTGAGGCAACGTTTTTTTTGATTGATATGCCATGGGGAGATTTTTTTTCATCATTTACTACCTTATGATGCAATGGATCTTCATATTGTCTTTCCATGCCATTGTGAAAAGTGTCCATCGCTATTTCATCAAACCATCGCATTATGCCACCCTATCGCACAACTGTCTTTAAATACCTTATTGCGCCCCTATACTTGCCACCCTATTTGCATAATTGTCTCTTGATTAAAATTACTTTGTTGATAAGGAACAATGATCCTTTTGATACCCTATGGCGCAACCGATTCTTGCCATATAGTTTAAAACAATTGTCCCATGAACCTTGTTTCTCGACTATACCCCGCGACTGTTGCTAGAATTTTAAGAATAATTTGTGTGTTGATAAATCAGAATGCCGCCGAGACGCTATAACCGTGAACCGACACCTCAGCCCATAAGTGAGGAAAGTGTAACGCAGTCAATTCCGGCACCGCTGCCTTCCCCACCCCGGTCAATCGGGAAATAGTGAAGCTGTTCTTGGAGCAGAAACCACCTATGTTTGATGGACTCGGAGAACCGGCCAAGGCCGAATCATGTATCCGTGCGATAGAGCGCATCTTCGCGATTTTGGGATGTAATGATAGGGAACGAATGAGTTGTGTGACCCACCAACTAACTGAAGCAGCTGACTTTTGGTGGGATACCAGAATGAAGACTATGCCGCGAGACCAAGTAGAAGGGATGACATGGGAAGGTTTTAAGACAGAGATCTACAACAAGTACGTGCTAAAGAGCTACCGAAAGGCAAAGGCATCCGAGTTCTACAATCTGATCCAAGGACGCATGACTGTAACTGAGTACGATAGAGCGCTCAATAGCATGACCCGATATGCACCTGATCAGGTCGATACCGACGAGAAGCTGTCTGATTGGCCTCGGTTTTCGGTCGGGTGTGTAAATGCAAGAGTGTATCCAACTGAGCATGATAAGATTCCCAACCTAGCTTAGTCGTTGGCACGATAACCGGAACCTGGTATCAAATAAATTTCCTTAACCCACTTCTACTGGTTAGTATAGTGGAGGTAAGGTTCGAATCCCACAAGGATGGACACGTTCTGATAACTCTGGTGATATTCCTGGGTGTTTTTGGTTAGGTACCACGCTTTTGGGGTTGAGATTCTACCTAGGCGAGAAATAAAGATGGTACTCTACTGACTAGTAGGCGTGAAAATGACAGACATGTGGTTGTGTTCGTGAAAATAGGGGACAAGGTATCTCAGAGACATGTGAAAAGTAAACAGTTACTAAAAGAGGAAACTTAGACAAAAGGGTATATCTGGTGGCTGGGTGACTTTCTCACAGGTCTGGAAGGTACAACTGAAAAGTAAGAGACAAAAGCAAAAGTAACTAAAAAGCAAAAGTGGTCCAAGGCAAAAGTTGATTTTGACGTTTTCTTCTTCACCAAGTATTAACAGAAATCATATGAACACAAACTCCATGACTAAACTCAGATTCATAAATTCAAACTCAAGATCCATTAATTAAAATGCTCAACTTAAGATGAATAGCTGAAACTGCAGATTACTTCTACTGACTAACATGCAAAGTGGTATTAACAGCGCAGAACAGGAAACTCATGCACGAAAACTTAAACTGAAACATAACTTCAAATTTCGATCAACAACTTCAGATCTAGCCTACTCGAAGGAAAACACATGCGCATACTTAGAAATTAAAAGCGATAACTAGATCTAACTTCCCTAGGCAAAATGAAGCAAACTCAAACCAAAGAGACATACGAAATAGAAACTTCATAACTTAAACGTTTGGATCTTCACCAAGTACTTCAAAAGGCAACAAAGATAAATGTTTGCAACAGATCCAACGAAGAAAGCAGACAAAAATTAAACTAGAAGGCAAATAACGATTGTTTTGCCACTCCGGGCGGTGAAACTGCTAGACTACTACGATGAACTAGCTGGAACGGTGGACTGATAACTTCTCCGGCAGACTTCTGGACGTCAAGTGACCATAGCTGTGGCGAGGAACGAGAAACTAGACAATGCTGAAAGACCGATCTTCTAGAGAGAATTCTACTAAGTGTAGTGATTGGACTTTCTTTTCGAACTCCAAAACTCGGGAACTCTTTCTCTCTCTCTCAAGTGGCTTCTTTTATAGGGAGGCTTGCCCTTGCTTTTAGGGTAGACTTCTTCACAATTTGACTCTTCTGCCCTTGTTTATGATCATCCCAGTTATCCTTCTTGTCCATCTCGAGCCTTTTCTTCGGCATGCATCCTTCAGTATTGCACCCTTTTAGCGCTCTTTTCACCTGCGCGTCCGAATCGTCTCCTACTGACTTGGATCCCTTATTCCTGCACACTTAAGCAACTGTTTTGCAGATAATACATGCATTTCACGACATACTGACCAGTAACCAAGGCTTAGAATACGACTTATCAAACTGCTCACACTTACCACGTGCTTGTCCTCAAGCATGAAGACAAACAAAAAGAAATAAGTCGAATTCGAGCCTGGTTACTCCTCCTGACCGACTCTACCTAAACTAGACTCAAGACTCTGACACAAAGAAAAACAAACAACGACTCAAACACATAAACACATATTAAAATAACTTAAACACATAGAACATGCTATATTTTCAACCATCCCTCCCATCGGGATCAGGTGCAATCCGGCCTTAGGCAGCCTTGAACTTCCACCGCCCTCCTTTTCCTCCCTAATCAGTATATCCGCTTGTCAGGATTACCCAATTCTAGGCCAAACACTGGATTCACTTAGTCACTCATTCCTCACAGGGGATGTTAGGACTGTTTACTCTCAATGCTAAACCACAGATGTTTCGGACTCATATCTCATGCGCAGCTCCTGAAGGTCTTTAAGGCTTGTAACGGGGCTATTGATTTGTAGTGTTTGGGGTGGATGTTCCTAAGGCTCTAAGGTTCAAAAACTAACTACTTTATTTGCTGTGGGGGAACTGTGTGCATTTAGGCTTCTGGCTAGTGCTTCTCTTCGGCTGGACAATTTCTGATATTGGCCTCCAACTGGTCAGTGGTCTCCGTGTGGCTTCGCCACCCTTATTCCTTTTTCCTTCTTTTTTTGTGGTCAAGTATCTCCGAGTATTTTCTTCAATGTTTCCTGTGGCTTTTTCACCCTTATTCCTTCTTATATTTTGGACCTGGAATTTTTTCAGATCGATTTTCTCCTTCTTTCTTAATTTTGTTTTCTTCAGCTGGTTCTTTTTGTATGTCCTCCTGGGCAGTTGCCTCCTTGCCTTATGCCTTGCACACAAACAGTCCCGGTGGCTGATGGGTTATTTCGGGGCGTAGATCAGGTTAGAAAATGGGGTTCTAAGGGTAGGGATTTTTTTTAATGGGGGGTTCCTACTGCCTTCAGGGTTTGCTACACGCGGTCACCTTGCCCTAGACATCATGTGGTAGCCACTCTTTTTTTTTTTTTTTTTCCTGTTTTAGTGGGAAGTAGTCCCACTTTAGGCTTCTAACTCACCATTTTAAGAGGGCTTTCGTGTCTGACCTAAAAAATGGGTTTTTTCCTTCATACTTACATCATCAATACTGACTAGGGGCTACTGGGGGGGGGGGGGTTCCGTTTTCCAGCATGCCTTATCTCCCTCAATTCCACTCACCTTCAGTTTGAGGTAGTTGAGTTTTAAGCCCATTCATAAAAATACATATAAATCTTAGACCTAAACAAACCCTAAAAACACTAACATGTAACTGACTCAAATAACACACATATATAAATGTCATACTGGCCATTTGCTCTCCCCTCTCTCTTCACAAGTGCCTGCCCAGATACGGGCTGTGAAGTGAAAAGTGGGAATAGCTAGTATGACAGACACACAATTATAACAAACACATATTATATCAAAAAACTTCTCACACTTAGACTATGCAATAGTCTAAGTGGGAGAGTTTTGCATAGGCTAAGTGAGAGAGTTTTAGATATATATATATATATAGGGGTGCACTATGGTGCCACCATAGATAGGATAACACCATACCACCAATATAGTCCGTTAGATCTCATCTATGGACGCCTAGGATTAAGTTTCGTGAAAAAACACGGGTTTGCGGTCTACTGTATTAGATATTGCAGTCGTGGTAGGCTGCAATATTGTTGTGGTAAGACTGCAATATTCAATGAACAACACTGCAATCTGGTAACGTAAAATTAGAAATTTCCAATTTTACCCTTCCGTGTTTTTACACGTGGCAACATGACAAAAACACGATTTTCAGATCCAATGGCCTAAAATGGTGGTATGGTGTTACAATAAAGAGTGTTGTCATCTTAATACATCCCTCTATATATATATATATATATATATATATATATAGACTTAACAAACAAAACAGATATTACAAAACATGACATATAACATATAATCTTCTCACACTTAGACTACACAGTAGGCTAAGTGTGAGTTAACATGCATAAGACGGACATAAAAACATAATACATGCGTCAGAGTAGCAAACCCTTTACTTTTCACATTTAGACTATTAGATAGACTAAGTGTTATGAATGGGGTTTGCACACATTACTACACATATAATTTTACCTAGACAACAAAAGTATAAAAAAAAAACTAAAAATTAAAAATTAAAAAGAAAACTAACTGGTCGGGAGAGGGGGGGGAGTTGATCAGACATTCCTCCTGCCCCTCCGGGTGGGTGCGGGAAGGGGGTTTCCCTTTGGGTTCCTCGTCGAGTGGATTGGTTGGTTGTCTTAAATGCTCCGGTTCATCCCCTTTTTTCCCCGGGTTCGGTGGGTTCATCTTGGGCCTCCATGGCCACTTTTTCCCCGGCTCTTTGTGTTTTCCCTTTCCCCTAATTCCTTAAGTACACTCTCCATCGGGATTGTCGGCCCAATCTCCCCCCGTGATTTTTACATTCCCCTCCCGGCTCGGTTCCCCCTCTCCAGACTTTCATGCCCCGGCCTTTTGTTTTTTCTTTTTCCCAACTTGCCCCTTTTTTGGCCCCTTTTTGTGCCCTCCTCCCCGGGGGGCTTCCCCATCGGGTAAATTGGGACTCTTTTGGGTTAGTTCCCCGTTTGTGCGGACAAAAGGGGATATCAAAAACCGGGCCATGAAATTAAAATGTCATGGGAATAGGTCTTTCCCCTTGTTGTGATGATGTTTTTTGGGCCCCGAAGGCTCCTAGTATGTTGCGGGGGGAAAAGTTCAAATTTGGGTGGGTAGCTATGGGGTGGCATTGGTGGTTGTCCAGAATCTAAAATCGGTCTCCTTAACGATTGGGCCCTTTAATGTCGGTTCCGGTTAGAATTTTGGCGGTGAATTACTACGGGAGGGGGTTGTACCCTAAGTAAGTTAAAGGATGAACATGGGATTGTTGAAGTGGGTGGTTTGGATGTGGTGGGGGCGAATTGACCAGGGGCGGGGTGGGTTAGCTCCCCCCGGGTTTCTTGGGGTTCAAAGTCTACGTGCCCCCCCGGAAACCCCTCTATCGGCTTCTCCATTCTGGTCCCGTAACATCCTCAAACCCTACCATCCCCAATCTCAAAATCCACTCGATTAGATTTCTGGACGGCTCCCCGAATATTCCAAAGGGAAAATTGACACCTCTTCTAGGGGGTTGTGATTTGGGAAACCCAAAAACGTAGTGAAGAATTCATTGGCTAATCTTATTAATATCCCCGGGCCCCTATTTTTAAACGGGCCCTAAAAACCCCCGATTTTCCCATCGGCCGGGAAAAAATCCCGGAATAACTCACCCGGAGAGGGTATGTGGAGTATTTTCCCGCATTTGACTTCTTTCTTTTCTATCTTTTCCCTTTTCGTCAAATGCATCTTGAAGCTTTTTTGGGTTTTAGTGCTTCATGTCCTCCATAAGGGTCATGATGAAACTCTACCCCCCCGAAGGTACACAATCCCCTCCCAATTTGGGCAGTTCTTGGTGGTTGTCGGGGAAAAGGGTGGGCCTGGCTCTCCCCCTTCTAGAGAGATATCACTCTCGACTCTGACTCCCCGCTGGAAGTGTAGTCACGTCACTTTTAACTTCCTTTCCCTTTTCTCTCGATCCCCTTTTCTTTTGGGATTGGGGTTTGGTTTTTTTGACGGGCCCTTTCTTCTTCTTGACGGGGGGTTTTCCCTTTTTTCTTCCTTTCTTTTGGGTGTACTTTTCTTCATCTTCCCTTTCCTTTTCTTTTCCCTCGGCTGGTGTTGAAAGGTTCCCGGGGGGTGGCTTTGGGCCCACGTGGGGTCTTAAATATCACTATCGCCTCCCCGTCCCCACTCCGATCGAGTCCGAGACCCTTAGCCACCATTTCCCCCTTCCTTTGGTCGTCGGCGTTGATGAAGCTTCTAAACCTGTTGCCATTTGGGGGTCATACCTTTTGTTGTCGGGCTCCCCCCCGGGTTTTTTAGGAGTAGTCTTATCATCTTACTGAACCTCCCCTTTTTATCTACTACCGTGTTTCTCCTGCCTTGTTGGACTTCCACTTTCCCCAAGCATCTACGGACCTCCTTTTTGGGGTTTCCACTCTGCCCGGGGGCGTCTTTTGACCACCACTTTTTGGCGGGTTTGGTTTAGACCGGGGGGCCCGTTTTTTCTCCTCGGTTGTATTTTTGGGGCTCTTCCCTTAAACGCTCAAATTTTATATTTTAAGACAATTATTTGGTCCGTTTTTTATGTCCCAAAATCCTTTTCCGTCCAAATTTTTGCTATTTTTGCATTTTGGTATTTTGACGTGTTTTGTGAAAAAAAATTATAATTAGGAAAAAGGGGCCAAAAAGCAAAGTCGGAAATCTGGAAATCGGGCGGCGGCCGGGGGCCGCCTCGGGTTGTGTGCGGCGGCCCCCGCGCCGGCCGGGGGAGTCCAAACGGCCGGGCCCCCTCAAAAAAATGCCCTTGGAAAGAGAAGTCTCGTCCGGCGGCCGCTGGGCGTGCGGCCGGGCCGCAGCCCGAACCCCCCTTTTTGGGGCTCCCCGCGGGGGCCGCCCCGGGAAGGTGCGGGGGCCAGCCCGGGAAAGCGGCGAATCCAGAAACCGGGTTTTTTGGGTTTCCATATTTGGAAAATCTTTTCTCCCAACAAGGATTGATTTTTCCCATAAATAAGACCTAAAACATCATCAAATAGGGGGAACTTCTACTTGCAAAATACTTCATAGAGATAAAGACCTAGAGGAGTACTTTTGTCCCAGGGGTT
>NC_062970.1:18894322-18929215 GCF_023119035.1 Salvia hispanica
TATACTCAAAGCAATCTTTGGCCACTATGTACTCAAAACTATAATTCTTTAAAAGAATCTACCAACATAGTTTGCTAGAGTACATAAAACGAAAAGATACTTGTAATTTATAACTTTAATTCTTGCTAAGGAGCACGATTATTTGACCAAAATATTTCTAGGCCCTTTGATCCAGTGGAATAATTTTATGTGTCTTTCTCAAGTGCACTTATACATATTTCTCTATCAAAATCCATTATTTTGATCCTTTTGAATTTCTACTAATTAAAGTAGAATACCTATAGCAATATATAAAGTTTTAATCATGTCGAATATGATTCCCAAAACTTTAATTATATAATACCAACCTTACTTGGTATTATCCTTGCTATATAATTTGTGATGTAAATTTATGTATGAACATAATTACCTTATCACAATGACTAAATGGAAATTAGTCCTTATGACAAAATAAAACCGAATGATTGCATTCTTTGTTTTATAGTCATAAATTCCAAGAGTTCATTTATTTAACCATTTGTTGTGAATTTTAGAAATACTTCATTTGGAAACCCAAAAGTAATTCTAATTTTTAATAGCTAACTTGGAAATATCTTTTAATGTTATTAGAGTCTTAGAAAGTGTGCAATTCATCACTTCTTTCATTCTAGGGTGTGAACCCCTTTAACTCTATCAAACATTACCTTAATTCCATTTATGAATATTCTATGAGACAAAATTTAGCTCCCACTTGTAAAAGTAGAAAATTGTAAGTCTCAATATTCTTTAGGCTATTAAAATAAATTAAACAGTGCTTGGAGTTAAATTCATCCTAGTTTAATAAAACGAGCTATGAAGCTCTTATTAAACACTTAGAATTTAACCATTCATTAAGAAAAGCTCCCACTATTTTAATTATCACTTTCACAACAAAATAAATAAAACAATAACTAATCAAATAGTCAACTCTAGGCTTGGAACATTAAAATAAATTTAATGTGCACACTATATTTACTATACAAGAATTTCTAGTATTTATAATAAATACTTATCTTGTTTCTAGTTGAATTTATTTTACTTGTCTTGTAATCAATCATTGTGATTATTTTTCTTACACCTTTATTTGAACAAACGCGATCATAAGATCATTTTATTTTGTATTGAATCCATGTCGAACATTAATGTTCTATTGACTCATCAAAAAAATAATGGTTCAAAAGACTTAAGGATTAAAGAAACTTAATAATCAATATTTCTAGAAGATAACTTCATAATAATTGAATCAACAATTTTAATCACAAGTAAACAATTTTGATATTAACCATGTTACATTTGATGTCATAAATAATTGGATGATCAAAACTTCATTTATCTAATAATGAAAGCATTATAAAATGAATTGATTATCCAAAAACATAATTGATAAACTAGGAATAAAATTCCATATCAATAATCCATATGATATCAAAACCAAACAATATCAAAAACTCTTAAAATTCAACAATGTAAACATAAAAGCAAAAATAAACTCTTCTGACTTGAACATGGTCATCTCAAAAATCCACCTCTTCTTTTCATCTTTGTTTGAGCAATCACAAGCTTGTTATAAAGCTCCAAAAACGAAAACTTTTTGTCGTTAAACAATATTTCATTTCTGACTTCATTAAAGCTATCTGGAAGCCCATCAAGGATCATTATCTGTTGGGTTTCTGGGTCAACTTTTCCCCCCGACAAGTGAAGTTTATTGAAGTAGCCAAGCATGACTAGGGCATATACCCCCACGTCTTGGCCCTCTTCAAATACATCATGCCTTAAATGCTTCACAGCGATACCAGCTCTTACCTTAGAGGACTTTTCTTCAAACCACGTGGGCTTGTTGACCAACGGCCTTTTGGGTTTGTCAAACCTCTCAAGGGCATTGCCAACACCGGCTAAAACGAAGCCCTTGAGATGACATTCCGCGGTATGCCACTGATCACGAAACTCCTTGTCCTCTCCTTGTAGATGGTATGTGGGCGGACGATTCTTGCTGAGAATCAATCTCAAGTCATTGATCAAACGATCAACATCAAGTTTACTTTTCCATTCCTTAAACAATTCAGAGTCACGCTTCCTCGAACTAAGTATGGCATAGTAAATATCCCAAGTATCAATCATCTTTCGTTCAAGCTGAGAACAAATACCAATAATATAAACATGTAAAATTTCAAGGAATTGCAAATAACCACAAAACAATTCATCAATTTTACATCCACAAAAATCAAGCACAAACGTTCTTCTACTAGGAAGCCGTGTCTTATTTATGCAAGAAATTTATTATTTTTACTGGCCACAATGTCAACAGATAGTCTAGAGACCATAAGAATGGCATGGCTGACTAACACTGCTAAAGCGTATAACCATAAAATTAAGCACTAAGGATTCTTTACTTGTACGTGAACTCCTCTAAAGAAAGGTCGAACCGGACAAGCACCTCCTCCTATAGCTCCCTCTAAGCATTATTAAAATACAATCCTTATAATTTCGCAGCAATATTGCTCCGGTAAAGACTAGTCGCGATATTACTGAAAAACTAATTTTACGATTTTAATAACCTTTATCTAGAGAAGTCCAAACTTACGAACTAGTAATGTTCCTCCCGTAAAGACAGGCCGATCACTACTTCGCACTAAGACCAATTTTATGGAGGCCATATACAAACGTGTTGTAATTATCGCTTCATATTTTCTTGTTGGTGGTTTTAATAGTTTAATTATCACTTAAGCAGATAAGGCAGTATCCACATTCAAAGAATAATTAAACATGTACTAGCTATGCATGCAAGGCAATAAGTACATAGGCGATGCATGAGTTAAACTAGATTTTAACAAATAAAATCATAACTCAAAATAAATATCCATCTTTCATCAATAAAACATGTAAACACATTTACAAAAAGTTCACATAAACATAATGACAAAACTTGATCATTTAATTAAGCATCTAAAATAAATAGATATAATTAAAATTCTATCTTCACATAAACAAGATTATCTAGACATTAAGTCCAATCTTAAACAATCATACATTATTAGTTAAAATAACGTATCTTGATTATTAGAATTACCTTTTAATACTATTAGGATTTTCTTAGATAGAATTAATCCATCCTTATCCTAAAATTAATGTCTAGGTGTATATCATAAAAGATTAGCAAAGTCTCAATTTAAATGCACACTTAGATGCATTTATCCAATCAAGACTATATCCATTTAAACACACCAATTAAATTCGAGAATTAAAATTCTCATAGCTTTCACAAAATCACATGATAAGAATCTTATTACATCTTTATTATGATGCTTTCTAGATGAAATAAAATTCACCTTCATCAATATTAAAGACAAAATTCAATTTAAATAAATAATTAAGGATTTAATAGCAAAATTAATGCTCTATGAATTTCTCACATCTTTAAAACAATTCGATGTTATCTAGATGAAACAAAATCATCTTCATCAAAATTAAAGATACAATTCAAATTTCAAACTAGGAATTGAATTCCAATTAAAATCCAATTAATCATTTAAGACTTTAATAATTTAGGATTTTAGTAGCATGTTAATGCCAAATGAATTTATCACTTCTTTAATTAAACTGACGTTATCTAGATGAAATAAAATTCACCTACATCATATTAAAGACAAAATTCGAACTAGGAATTGAATTCCAATTATAATCTATCCAATTATTAAACATGTAATTTTCAAAATTTTAAAGGTTTAAAACAATTGAAAAATTCATGTCTTTTCCTTAGGTATATTTCTAGGAAATAATTCCTTAACACACCAAATAAAATATAGACAATTTTCAATTAAACCTTAAAATAAAACATGAAAGCATATAGCGAGAATATTCTTTAAAATTCCATCTAATTATGGAAAAGCCAAAAATTAGTTCAAACAAATATTGAATTTCCTTATGCTAATTATCATGATATTATCTAGATGGAAATAATCCACCAAAATCAACTAATTAACAAATTAAATCAATTATTTGACTAATTATTCAATTGGCAATATTTAAAGAAAGCAATTATTCATTTTAAATTAGAATCTTGATTTAATTGCAAAATCATTCTAATTCCCACAAGATATTTAATTATTCTAGGTTTAGGATTTTAAACCACAATTATAAATTACTTGTGTGTTAAGAAACGAAACTAAAACGAAAAGCGAGACGACGAGACGATGCAACCCAAAACCCTAATTAGGGTTTGGGCCGCCACGGGCCTCGCAGCAGCCGCTGCTGCCACGCCCGACCTCCGCCGCCTCCCGTGACCGCCGCCGCTGCTCCCACTGCAGCGGCGCTGCCTCTGCCGCTCCCACTGGAGCAGCCGCCGCCCGCTGACTGCCGCCGTCTCTGCTGCTCCGTTGCCTAGAACACCGCGGCTGCTGCCCTAACCGAAGTCAGGGCTGCCGTTCGCTGCTGCCACGACCGGAGTTGCTGCTGTCGGCCTTTTGCTCGCTCCCATGGCTGCCCGGAAAGCAAACTGCCGCTGTCCGAAGACCACGGCTGCTGCCCGGTGAAGGCGACGACGTCCCCAGCCACTCCGATCAGCCGTGACTGCCCGGAGACGACGTCTCTGCTGCTGACTTCCTGAAGACGTCGCTGCCATGGCTGGATCAACAAGGATCCATGGCTGTGGCCTTCGTCGGCGCCGCTGCTGTCTCCTTTTCCGATCAGCCAAAGCCGCCGCTGCCTCTTCTCACCGGATCTGGATCTCGGATCCCCGATGAAGGCAGCCCGGTACTTGAACACATCTAGGGTTTAAACCATTGCGTTCATATATTCGTTTTCGATTTGATTAACTTGATTTATCATTTCTTAGTTTGTAACAATCTTTTATGTTCAACCAAATATGCACATTTAAACATCAAGCTTTTTAGCAATTTAAATGATTCTAGCATATTAAGAACATAAAACTATAGATCTATGAATACTTGCTTAGATCTAGAATATTCTTGTGAAAAACTCGAATAAAATTCAAGATTCATAATATTCTTTCATCGATCCAAGTATTCAATTATGGACCACTTTATTTCTTGATTCAAAAACATATTCACTTAAACACATACATATATGTAATCAAACATATAATCTAGTATATATTACTTAGAATATATAGATCTAATGATGTTCATCATAGATCTCGAATATTTTTGTGAAAAACTTGAATAAAATTCAAGATTCATAATATTCTTTCATCGATCTAGAACATCATATCATAGATCCGAAAAGAAAATCAAGAAAAACATAGATCCAACACATATTATAAACATATAACATGTATTGCATTATTTTCGAAAATCCCAAGTTTTTACACTACAAATTTCGAAAAATTCAATTAGTCAAATACATAATCAGAGCCTAAAAATTGGCTCTGATACCAATTGTTGGGGCTACCGCAGCGGAAGACACGGAAAACAAACAGGTCCTTAACGGATCTATTTAGGTGATTATGCATTCGATTCCAATTTCATTCAATAAACATAGATCTATAGATATAACATCAAATAAACACATAATCATGCATATTTGATGTAGATTCGATTGTTACCTCATAATCCGACATCGGATTGACGTTGCTAGCTGCACCACCCGGAGATCCTTGGTTTATCGACCATGTATCTTCCGTACTATTCCCTTGTCCTTGATCATCCATCCGTGTGGGCGGATCTTGAATAATCAATAATGGTTTTGAAGAGATCTAGGGAAAACCAATCACAAACTCGATATTGTCTTGATCTAATCCTATGAATTAGGATAGAACAAGAACAAAAACAAAACCCTAATTCTCCCACGTGCCAAGGCATGAAAACCGAGGCAAGGAGAGAGAGAGAGCCGACGACGGCTACTAGGGTTTAGGGGAGGAGTGTTGTGTTGAATGGTGTGCTAGGGTTTTCCATACTCCTCACTATTTATAATAGACTTAATGGGCCAATAAGGGGATCCATGGAATGATTTAAGTGTTGGGCTCACCCATTAGATAAATTACTAATTAAATCAAATGACCATGATTTAATATATTATCAATGAAATATTATTTTGTTCCACTAAAGAATAATATTGCACTCCCACTTAAATCACCAAATTACAAACAACTTGGGTCCATTTTATTTTATAATATTTCCCGCGTTTAAGATTATCTTGATCCGTCAATTTAATTCTTTTGTCTGCTATGTGACTAGAATTAAATTATTCGTGGTGTAAATTCCAACTGCGCAGTTTTCTGAATAATAAATTCCTTTTTCAAACACCTCTTGGGGATCACCCCTTAGGGATTTAATCATACCACACTGGGCACGCGAATTCTATGAAATAATATTCCAATACCTTCATGTTATTCAATTACTACCACCCAAGATATCATGAACTTGAGTTACGTACAAACTCTCACATATTGATAAGTCAAAGTGGCGTTTGATTGAATAAACAATATTGATAAGTCATAGACTAGAAAATACTAAACTTTCTGAAATATATTCTTTCAGTAGATAGCAATAAAGAATACATTTCGGATTAGATCCTTTCAGTGCTTTACCACACCGGTGTTACTAATCTCTTCTTAGGTAAGAGAGGATTATCACAAACACCGCAATCGTACCAATAGGTAGCCAAAGACTATCTAGGTTGTGAATACGTCTTTCTTTTTACTAGATCTGGCCAAGTCCCCTACTGCAAAACTCATGAGGAGATTCATCGAATTTCCCTATTTGACCTTCTTAGTAAAAACCCTTAGACTTGTTTATTATATTTCAATAATAACCATTATATTATATTATTTATTCTCATAAATAGGTAAACAAGTGGACGTGGAGTTTCTCGTATACATGCACAAGCTGACTGTACAAAGGCATGTACGCTTGAAGCATCTTTTAGTATACAAACCCCAACAATACCTAAATATGCGAAGCTACTAAGGGAGGCAGTGATGAGGAAGAGAAAGCCGAAAAAAGCCGACCTTAAGCTACCACATCATTGCAGCGAAATCATTCAAAAGGAGAAGGCAGTGAAACAGAGAGATCCGGGTCAATTCATTATCCGATGCCGGATTGGAGAGGGAAAGGTTGACAAGGCCCTATGCGATTTAGGATCTTCCATCAATCTCATGCCACTGAAGTACTACGAAAAGCTCAACATTGGGCCACTCAAAACTTCAGACGTAACACTCAGGTTGGCCGATAACTCGTCCATAAAAACTGTTGGTATGATTGAGGATGTCCTAGTGAAAATCGATGATTTCATTTTTCTCGCAGATTTTATTATGCTTGACATGAAAGTAGACAAGAACGTCCCTCTAATCTTATGGAGAGATTTTCTTGCTACTTGCAAAGATTTGATTGATGTAGGTCGTGGCGAGATCACAATTAGCGATAACCATAGCCAATCCACCTATAAGATCGAAAGCGAGATGCTCAAGTTTGAGGAAGCAAAGCGGGCAAAGATGGAACAGCAGTGTAGGGCAGTCATGGTTACGGATTTGACCAACCCCAAGACCACTTTGAAGCAGAGTAGCATACTACCTCCACCATATACGTTGTAAAAGAGGTAAGACGTTCTCCCAAAAAGGGCGATACTAATCCCTCTACCTCTACTCCGCAGAAAAAGAAGCAAAAAAGGAAGAAAGCATCCAAGGAGGACCC
Source organism: Salvia hispanica (assembly GCF_023119035.1). Taxonomy (NCBI): domain Eukaryota; kingdom Viridiplantae; phylum Streptophyta; class Magnoliopsida; order Lamiales; family Lamiaceae; genus Salvia; species Salvia hispanica. The sequence continues at coordinate 18,901,987 of NC_062970.1, forward strand.
CGAGATATGTTATCAAAACCAATAAGGGGAAATACAAGTGGTGGAAGATGATAGGGACCAAGTTGCTCCCTATGCCTATTTTCAACACTCGGGTCGCTGATCCGCACAATTAGTGGGCCACTTCAAGTCGAGCTAACGACTAAAAACAAAAGCGCTTGTTGGGAGGCAATCCAATTTTTTGTTGATTTAGTTATTTTCTTTATTTTTGTTTTTTTTTTGTTTTTCCTTAAAAAAAAAAAAATTTAACGCGTGGCGGTCGCCGCACTTAATACGGCGGTCGCCACACGTGTTTTCACATGTGCAGGATAGGTCGGGCTTAGGGCAGGCTTAGGGCGGGCCGGATGAACCGCTGAATGGGCCGCGGCGGCCCGCCACCAATCGCGGTTTTAAACGCCCGTGCGGCGAATGTCAGTTTAAAAGGTATGTTTTCCATTCTTTTTCCCATTCCTTCTCAAATTCTTTCCTTGCACACAACCCCTATCTTTATAAATCACCAATTTCACACACCCACACCATCATTCTCTCAATTCTCTTCAAAGTTTAGAGTTCTTCCTCTCCAATTCTCAATCAACACAAGGTATGAATCTTAACTCAATTCTGAGCATTGTTCTACTTCTTTCATGGATTTAGGCGTATGTTGGAAGAATTGTTCGGTGGAAACTCTTATTTTATGATGGGGGATGATTGTGTATGCTTATTTATGGATTTCCATGGTGATATTGTGTTTTGGTGATAGTTTTGAAGCTTTGTGAATAGTGATTCCTTCATGTTTGTACTTGTTCCTATGTTGCAATCATATTCATAGCATTGTGAGGCTTTTATTATTTCCATAAATTGCAATACTTGAGTAGTCATAGAGATTGTTGATATATATTGACTTATTGTTGATACGTCTCTGCATGGGGGATGAATTCACGTTGGGGGATGGATTTGTGTTTCCTAGTTTGGATGTTTATGTTCTATATGTTTCCACGCTACCATCTAGGAAGTCTTGTACACCTAAGCTTGCACTTACATGTCTTACATGTTGATCCGTTGGTATTGATTATAAGAGTGCAAGTTTGGGGGAATCTTTGATTTTCCCATGATTGGTATGCTTTCTAATTGTTGTATTTCTCGTTTGTAGGAATATGAGATCAAAGGGAAAGCCTGAGAACGCGAAGAACTACGACGTTAGCCTTGCTTCGGACGAGCAAAAGGCTATGTGGAAGAAGTTGTCGGCGCGAGAGACGGCGCCTTCGCGGTACCCCCACGATTTCCCTCTTCAAACTTTGGGGATCGCGGAGGACTTTTGGGCATTATGTGATGTAGGTGACGGGAACGGCCTCCGGTACATGTTTGAGAGGAACTATACTCTCGAGTTACTAAGCTCATTGAAGGTCACAAAGGACCGTCGGCAAAACATCCCGCTTAGCATCAATTTTCGCCTAGGCAACCGATGGCACTCGCTCACCATGGAGGAGCTTTGCGGAATCTTCCATTGCTTCGACCCCGATCCCGAGACCGATAATGATAACGACTTTGATGAGGTTTGGGGTGCGATGATGAATGAGCACGAACACGCCGCGGGCTACGCCAAGTCCTCTTCAATTCGCAACCCGGTTTTGCGATATCTCCACCGAGCTATGACCCAACTTATGTTTGCTAGGGTCGATGGGGGAAGTGTCTCCCAAACAGAGTTGAATGTGATTTGGTGCCTCCTCAACAAGAAGAGATTCGATTATGGAACCCTTTTTACTATCTACGTGGATCGGATCACGAAGAAGGATGGCGGCGTTATATGTTGTAGTGGTTTGATCACGGCAATCGCCGAACATTTGGAGGTTTCTTTCGTCGGTTTGACGGAAGATGGCGGTGAGTGCTTCATCACTTATGAGGTGCTATTTTCAGTGGGGCTCTTGAAGACCGACTATTGGGGGCAAGGATTTTTCCTACAAGTGGCGGGGGATCACTTCCCCGTTCCCATCCCGCAGTTGACTAAGGTCGACGTTTGGGCGAACCAAGTTAATTGGAAGCTCAACACCCCGGTGCACCGAAGAGCCATTGAGGCTAACCCCATCAATGGGGAGTTTAGGAAGAGAAATATACCGGGTCGAATCCCTATCTTTGAGGCCGATGATGACTCCGCCTTCGATGCTATTGATCACTACACCGAAGAAGGGGAGCACTCGCACGCCCAAGAGAGTCAAGTGCCGCCGCCACCGCCGCCCCAACGCCGCCAAGAAGAAGAAGAAGAGGAGGAAGAAGTAGAGGGACATCGCTGCCAGACTAGAGCAAACGTCGCCGCGGAAGGCCGAACCCCGATGAGGAGTTTCAAGCAAACACCTCCGCCCAACTAGGAGATATCTACTCCTACATGCAAAACGTGTCCAACACTTGGGACACCCCGATGGGCGGAGCAACCGCCAAGGATGGACGGCTCAAGGTGATTGGCGCACGGCGGAACAACAATTTTGGGAGCAACAAAGGCTTGAAGACGTGCATCGCCGTCGTGAGATTGAAGAGCTCCACCGGATGGCTACCGAGGCTCGACAAGAGCGCCAAACAATGAGTGGCGACATCGCCTATCTTATTGGTGCATTCGACGACCTCAACGTCCGTTTCCCTCCTCCTCCTCAAGATTGAAGAAGTCAAGCTCAATGACTTTAAATGAGAATTTGTACCATGTTTTTGGATGTTTTTAAGACAATCTATTTCCTTGTTTTTTGAAAATTTTTGCTTTAATGTTAGGTATTTTTGGTTTTAGTTTAATTTTTGTGCGCTGAAAATTTTTCGCAGATTCTGACCACTTCGTGGCGACCACCGCATGTGCAGCGGTCCGCCACCTGCTCGCTGGAACATTCGGTTGTTGCGCGGTGACCGCCGGACATGCTGCGGTGGGCCGCCGCCTGGGCGTAATTTCCAGCGTGATTTTTTTCGAAGTTTCTCAACTTTCGCCTGGTCAAGCCTCGACGCGAGAATTTTCAGGGTACGTTTTTTTTCAGTAGTTCACTCACGTCACTTTGTTGTAAATAAGTTTGCGGGGATGAAGTGGTGGACCGTGACTTTAGGATTTTAAGTTTTTGCTTTTGTTTTTTTTTTCAAAACCCCATAGGAGAATTTTGTTTTCTAAAAGTGTTTTCTTGAATCCATGTCGTGAACTTAACATGAAGAACTTAGAAACACGCATGCTTAGGGACACACTTTAGATCGAGTTACCGATGATATTACATTCCATCTATGTTTAAGTGTGGCTTAACGTTTTGATTTGATGGTTTGGTGAAAAGGTGCATAATTAGTGAATTGTTTGTTCGCCTTGATTCATGCTTATACCTTGTGAGGATTTGAGCCTATTACTTTATTCTTGTGTGATTTATCTGCATGCATGTATATGTTTCTAGAACTTGCTCCTAGTCTTGCCTAAATTTACATAGTGTTTAAGTTGATTTAGGAGGATGATTGACCATCTTTTCTTAGCCTACTTTTGTCCAAAATTTTGACATTCTCGAATTTTCAAAATTTTCCCTTTGGAGCCAAGTTTGAGCCTTTAAGCCTTTTCTTTGGAAGCCAAAATAATGGGGACAATTCCTTGGGTTAGTTAGTTTTTGCTATCTTATTTTGTAAAGGAATTGGAGAGATAAGAAGGAAAGTGTAAAAGTAGTATGCTTAATGTAAAGAAAGTACAAGTTGTAAAATTAAGAAAAAATTCCAAATATGTGCTTAATCTTAGAAAAGATGTGTATGAAAAAAAAGAAAAAAAAAAAAAGAAAAAAGTGTGAAAGGTTGTGAAAGGAAAAAGAAAATCAAAGGATTGGAAAGTGAGTTGAAGGAGAAAATTAAATAAAGTATTAAAAGTGTCTTGGGTTTAGAAAAGTGGAGTTATCTTTACTCTACTTGGGATATTTTTATTTTTAGTCACTTTTTAGCCAAATATTCCTCACCTACCAAAGAGCCTACATTACAACCAAAGATAAAGACCTTTCGGACTTTTGAAGCTTAATCACATTTAGTAGAGGAGGGAGTAGACTTTGAGCAAGCCTATGGTAAACTTTGCATGATGCATGATTTGAGTGCTTATATACACATTACCTTTATACACTTTGAGAGTGAGAGAACACTTCCCATCTTTGGAAGTTTGCCACATGTGAGGGCTTGAATTCAAGGTGTTCCACAAGTTAGTAATGAAAGTGCACTAATAATACATGATTTTGAGGTAATTATGACATCTAGTCCTTGTGCATTCCGTGCGTCTATTTTGTGTCTTTATTGTTTTGTTCGAGGACAAACAAAAATGTAAGTTTGGGGGAGTTGATACGCTCGGATTTTGCACTGTTTTAAGACCATTATTTGGTCCGTTTTTGATGTCAAAGTCACTCTACACGTCCATTATTTGCATATTTTGTCTATTTTGGTATTTTTACGTGTTTTGTGAGAAATGTGCATAATTGAGCCGAAAAAGGGAGCCAAAACGCAAAGTCTGGAAATCTGGAGTCGGACGGCGACCGGTGATCGCCGCGATTGTGTGCTGGCGACCGCAGCGCCCGGCGGGCAGATCAATGCAGCGGTCCGCCTCGGAAAAATGCACTTGGAAGAGAAGTCTCGTCCGGCGACCGCTGGAAGTCGTGCGGCGGTCCGCCGCCGAGGGAACAGACTCTCTGGACACCAACGCGGCGACCGCCGGCCAAGGTGCGGCGGCCAGCCGGGGAAAGGCGGCGAATCCGAGAAGCCCTAGATTTGAGCCCAAATTTACCATATTTTGGAGATATTTTCCTTCTACAACAAGGATTGGTTTTTTCTATAAATAAGACCTCAAGCTTCATCAAATAGGGAGAACTTCTACTTGCAAAATACTTCATAGAGATAAAGACCTAGAGGAGTACTTCAATTGTGCAAGGAGTTGGAGAAGGATTTCAAGAACATCAAGAACAACAAAGATTCAACCTACGGGTTTTATTTGCTTTAGTTTTATGTTCAAATTGTCTTCCCTTCAATCTATGTTTTTAGCTTATTCAATTATGTGTAACTAAACTCATAGGATTCTAGGGATGTGTTAGTAACGACTTTGGTTATACAAATTCCTTTTTCTATTTAATATCCGTTTTGTGTTTACTTTATTTCTTCCCTAAGTATTCTTGATGCTGCATGATTGAGTGACACAATCTTGTATGATTTAATATAAATCCGAGAAGCCCTAGATTTGAGCCCAAATTTACCATATTTTGGAGATATTTTCCTTCTACAACAAGGATTGGTTTTTTCTATAAATAAGACCTCAAGCTTCATCAAATAGGGAGAACTTCTACTTGCAAAATACTTCATAGAGATAAAGACCTAGAGGAGTACTTCAATTGTGCAAGGAGTTGGAGAAGGATTTCAAGAACATCAAGAACAACAAAGATTCAACCTACGGGTTTTATTTGCTTTAGTTTTATGTTCAAATTGTCTTCCCTTCAATCTATGTTTTTAGCTTATTCAATTATGTGTAACTAAACTCATAGGATTCTAGGGATGTGTTAGTAACGACTTTGGTTATACAAATTCCTTTTTCTATTTAATATCCGTTTTGTGTTTACTTTATTTCTTCCCTAAGTATTCTTGATGCTGCATGATTGAGTGACACAATCTTGTATGATTTAATATAACTTGCTTCATAACTGTGACAGAGTTCTAGCGAGTTAGATTCACTTAGTAGACACTACAGTTAGCTTCCCTTAAACCGACACTGTTAATTGAGAGTGAGGACTTTTCAAGGGTCTTAGGCGCTTTTTGGAGTTACGTGTTAGGATTGACAACCCTAACTTTGTAATCAACGTTTGTATCGTATGAGCATAAGCTAGGTGACTCGTCCTTTCAAAGTAAAAACTGTGCTAGGGTATTGTAGTTGGAATTTTGTATAACCATAACTGTGAACACACATCCCTGGGATTCCCTTATTTCTATTGTCTTTCTCTTTGTTTTATTTGCTTTTAGTTGGTCTATGCTTTTTATTCGTTTTTAGTTTTCCAAAAGTTTTCAAAACCTACTTGTTTTTCCAGATAGTAATTGAGTCTTAGTAGAGGATAGACACTTTGTGTTTGCCTTCCACGTGTTCGATATCCGGTACTAACCTTTAGCTATACTATATATACTCTGTATACTTGCAGGTTTATTTAGTGCTAATAAAAAGTGCATCACTACTTTTGTTTCCTTCGTTTCCACTGACTGGTATGTCTCTGGTTCCTGCCTCTCCTCTTCAGTTTGTTTCGCTTCTTCGGTTTGTCCTTCTCTCATTTCCTACACTAGCTGGTGGACTACCCCCTCTGACTCATCTGCTCCCATGGTTATTTCACCTTCTCCTACTGCTTGGGATGTGAGGTCCAGTACCTCAGCCACCCCTTCAGGGTTTACCACTATCCTATCTCCCCCGCCTAAAACCGACTGGAATTCATCATCAGTCAATAACCCTTGCCTCTTGGCCATTTCGTTCAGATCTATCTCCCTTCTCTCTGCTTCTTCGGTTCTGGGTTCAGTAGTCGTTGTCTCCTCTGTTCTATCCTTCTCGCCTTCGCTTACCTTCCCTTCGCTCTCCCTTTCCTCTGTTTCCCCCCAGTTGGGATCTTGATAGGCGGAAAGTGGGCTGACGTCGAGTGGCTCTGTTTGTTGGTGTTCGGGAGAAGGGTTAAAGGGTGCTGACGGTGCAGTTGTTGTTGGAGATGTCTTTTCGGATGTGGGATTTGAGGTATCTGGGGTGGTGATGGGTGGGTTCATGGTGGTAGCAGTTGGAGTAGGGTTCGGTATCACCGGCATTCCTCCGGCCAGGCTAAATCCGGCCAGGGTCGCTGTCCAATCTTTGTTCGGGTCTTGCTGCCGTAGATACACCGCCAATGCGTCAAAATGAACCATCGCCGGAATTTGTGGCGTCGGCGTTGGCTGCGATTGTTGTGGACTCAGTGGCCGCGTTTCCGCTGTCACTCGGACTTCTTGGGGGTTGTCGCCGGTGGTAGATGTTGGGTTGCTGGTTGCTTTTTTCTTTGCCATGGTTTGTATCGGTGGCTGTTCTCTGTTTCCGGTAGTGGTTCACGGTGGTTTTCGGAGTGGGGATGGTGGTTTTCGAAGTGGGGTGGTGGTTGCTTTGGGTGAGAGAATGCAGGTAAGGGTTTGTAAAGTGAAGGGGAATAGACGGTGGGGTATTTTATAGTGGGGTGGGCAGTTGAGGGTTTTGACCGGTTGCAGACGGTTACCAGGTCGCGACGCTTCGGGTGGGAGGCGGTTGGGCGTTCTTGCAGCTTATTGGATGTCCCCTGTCACGTCTCTGCTCCACGTGCCCTCCCAGTCATTGCACTCGCCTGCAAAGCTGCACCACGCACCAAAATTCAAATTTCACTCTATATCTCCCTCTCAATTAGCTAAGAATAGAAATAAAGCAATAAAAGGACTCTTAAATACTCCCTCTGTACCATTAGAAATGAAACGTTTTCCTTTTTGGGTTGTCCCATTAAAAATGAAACGTTTCTTAAAATAGAAATAACTTTATCTCTACTTTTCCCTCTCTCTTACTTTACTCTCTATTCTTTAACTCACAAAACAACACTACATAAAATCATGTGCCGAAAAGTAAATGTTTCATATTTATTGGGACGGAGGGAGTATAATTCAGAGTTTCACCCAAGTGGTATCCTCGTGGTCAGTACGGACTCCAAATTAATATATAAGATCCGAAAATCTTTTTCGTATTTTTGATATTTTCCTACTTAACTTAAGTTAAATTACTAAATATTCATAATATTTACATCATCATTAAGGGTATTTGAAATTCTACCTGGTCAATAAGCAAAAATTATATAATGTTGGCCAGGTGGAACTCCAAACCCCTTTTCTACTGGCCATTAGACGCTATTAAAGTATAGTGGAATTTCTTCCACCACACACATCTCTTCATTTTCCCTATATATTTTCAACCTATGCCCATTTACGACAAAAGGTTCAGAGTTAGGGATACTCCCTGAAATCTCAACCGCTCCATTAGCACGTAGTGCAGTGATAATGTAAGGTCCTGCCTAAGATGGACCTTGACCCCTCATGGAAACTTCTCGTTAGCTTCGGCTTGGGAGTAGGTTCGACACAAAGGTGAGGAAAGGGAGGTCTTTAAAATTATATGGAGCAAGGACCTCAATCCCATTATCTCGGTATTCCTTTGGCGGCTGCTGGCTAATCGAATTCCGGTGGATGAGAAGGTGCAATGGAGGGGCGTGCTGATGGCGTCTAAGTGCTGCTGCTGTGCAAATCCGAGCTCTGAGTCAGGACTCCATTTATTTGTGAATGGGGAGGCAGCCATGGGAGTTTGGAACCATTTTGAGAGTTGGTTCCCGCAAACTCCGTCTTTCAGCTGGCCTGGACATAATTTAGAAATGAGGCTGAGATGGTGGCAGCTTCACTCGGGAAATAGAACCAAGCATCACATTGGTACACTCATTCCTTGTCTGATTCTTTGGTACTTATGGACAGAGAGGAATGGGTGTGTGCATCGTGAGACATCGTTTAGGCTGGAGAATGTTTGCCACAGGGTGAGAATGCATTTGAGAAACCTGGTGTTAGCAGGTCATCTTGGACCTCAACAGTGGGAGGGTTGTGCTCCGAAAGTGGAATTCATGGGAGATCAGCCGGTTAGGGGAAAGGTCAGACGGGCAGAGAAGGTTCAGTGGAGGCCTCCGGACCTGCCATGGATTAAACTGAACTCGGATGGGTCTTTTGACAGGCTGAGGAACAGGGCAGGGGGGGAGGTCTGTTGCAGAACAATCTGGGTGAGTTAGTCGAAGCGTTCTGCACTCCGCTTGCTGCAAATTTCGGGCTAGAGGCTGAGATGCTGGCGCTGTGGGAAGGAATTCTAATGGCAAGAAGCTAGGGCAGATATTTATGGTTGGAAATGGATGCAGAAATTCTATGCACAGCTTTGGATAAAGGGCAGCTTGGACCGGCAGAAATGAGACACATCATGGCTAATATTAAAGCTGAGCTAAAGGGCTTTACTTGGAAGATAACACACATTCGGAGGGAGGGTAATAAACCGGAGGACCTTTTGGCGTCCATGGGAAGAGAGACCATGGAATCAAAGAGATTCACGGGGAGGTCAGCCCCGGCTAGAGTAAGAGCCTTAGTGAGACTTGAACAAATTGGCATGCCTAATTTTAGGTTTTCTTGATAGTTTTTTTTTTGGTGTTTTTGGTTGTTTGTTTCAAGATTGTAATAGTTGGTTTTGGCTCGGGCATTCCACTTTTGGGTTTGCATCGATTTTGTAATAATCTTTTGAGATGATATAGACGGGATGAGGGGCCTACTTAACCCTCCGCCGAGAAGGCATTTATGAAAAAAAAAATATATGTAAGGTCTTGCCTATTTTGACTTGAGTTTCCCAGACATTAACTTCAGTCTCGATTGGAAGAGTAGTACTTTCTGACCAACTTGGAGATCCTTGGTTCTCAGATTTTTGTCGTGCCACATCTTCATTTTCTCCTTGTACCACATGGCTGAGTCAAATGACTCCAATCTGAGTTCTTCCAACTCCTATAGTTGCAGCTACCTTTCCTCCTCACAGGCTTTAGCATCCATGTTAACTTGCTGAACTGCCCAGTACGCTCGGTGCTCAATTCTCACTAGTAAGTGGCACATCTTCCCAAAAACGATGCGGTATGGGGACATCCCTATAGGCGTTTTGTAGGCTGTTCGATACGCCTACAGAGCATCTTCCAATCTTGTGCTCCAATCCTTTCTAGAGGGGTTGACTGTCTTCTCCAAGATGCTTTTTATCTCTCTGTTTGAGATCTCCGCTTGCCTGTTGGCTTGACGGTGGTAAGGACTAGATAGGCGGTGATGAACCCCGTACTTTTTCATCAAGGCTTCGACTGTACGGTTGCAAAAGTGAGTTCCTTGATCGGATATGATTGCCCTTGGTATCCCAAATCGGCTGAATATATGACTCTTGATGAACTTAGTAACTTCTTTGGATTCACAAGTGCTCGTGGCTTTGGCTTCTATCCACTTTGATACATAGTCGACTGCCACCAGGATGTAGAAATTCCCATAAGATGAGGGAAAATGACCCATGAATTCCATGCCCCATATATCGAACACTTCACAAACAATCACTGGAACTTGCGGCATTTCATCCCTTGCGGAGATTCCACCGGTCAGTTGGCAACGGTCACAACCTTTGCAGAACTCATATGCATGATACGCTTGGATTTTGCACTGTTTTAAGGCCATTATTTGGTCCATTTTTAATGACAAAGTCACTCTACACGTCCATTATTTGCATATTTTGTCCATTTTGGTATTTTGACGTGTTTTATGAGAAATGTGCATAATTGAGCCGAAAAAGGGAGCCAAAACGCCAAGTCTGGAAATCTGGAGTCGGAGGACGGCGACCGGCGACCACCGCGGATGTGTGCGGCGACCGCCGGCGCCCGCGGGCAGATCAATCTGCAGCGATCCGCCTCGGAAAAATGTGCTTGGAAGAGAAGTCTCGTCCGACGACCGCCGAAAGACGTGCGGCGGTCCGCCGCCCGAGGGAACAGAGACTCTCACGGACTCTAACGCGGCGACGCCGGCCAAGGTGCGGCGGCCCGCCGGAGAAAGGTGGCAAATTCGAGAAGCCCTAGATTTGCGCCCAGATTTACCATATTTTGGAGATCTTTTCCTTCTACAACAAGGAATGGCTTTCCCCTATAAGTAAGAACCCCAAGCTTCATCAAAAAGAGAGAACTTCTGCTTGCAAAATACTTCATAGAGATCAAGACCTAGAGTACATCATTGGTGCAAGGCGTTGGAGAAGGATTTCAAGAACATCAAGAACGGCAAGGATTCAACCTACCGATTTTATTTGCTTTAGTTTTATGTTCAAATTGTCTTCCCTTCAATCTATGTTTTTAGCTTATTCATTTATGTGTAACTAAACTCATAGGATTCTAGGGATGTGTTAGTAACGACTTTGGTTATACAAATTCTTTTTTCTATTTAATATCCGTTTTGTTTTTACTTTGTTTCTTCCCTAAGTAATTTTTATGCTGCATGGTTGAGTGACACAATTATGTATGATTTAATATAACTTGCTTCATAACTGTGACAGAGTTCTAGCGAGTTAGATCCACTTAGTAGATGCTACAGTTAGCTTCCCTTAATACGACACTGTTAATTGAGAGTGAGGACTTTTCAAGGGTCTTAGGATCTTTTTGGAGTTACGTGTTAGGATTGACAACCTTAATCTTGTAATCAACGTTTGTATCGCATGAGCATAAGCTAGGTAACTCGTTCTATCAAAGTAGTAACTGTGCTAGGGTATTGTAGTTGGAATTTTGTATAATCATAACTGTGAACACACATCTCTGGGATTCCCTTATCTCTATCGTCTTTCTCTGTGTTTTATTCCCTTTTTGTTGGTCGATGCTTTCTATTGTTTTTAGTTTTCCAAAAGTTTTCAAAACCCACTTATTTTTCCAGATAGTATTTGAGTCTCAGTAGAGGATAGACACTTTGTGTTCGTCTTCCCCTTGTTCGATATCCGGTACTAACCTTTAGCTATACTATATATACTCTATATACTTGCAGGTTTATTTTGTGCTAATAAAAAGTGGATCAAGTTTTTGGCGCCGTTGTCGGGGAAGACAATTCACTTTGGAGTGATATCTTCAAACGGACAATTTTGCTACTTTGGATTTTAATTGCTTTCTGTTTTTAATTTTAGTTTCTAATTCGTTTTTGTTTTTGGTTCTTGCAGGTTTTGTATGCGAACGCGATCTGGGAAGGACAGCCTAGAACCGCTCAATTTGGAACTTGAAAGAACTCGTAGGAAAATAAGAAGTGAAAAAGGAAGGATCAGGAACAATGGGTGACCGAACAGACATCGAGAAATTGCAGGAAATGGTGAAGCTACTGATGGATGAGAGAGATGCGGAAAGGGCAGCCCGAGAGGCTTTGGAGAAGAAGAATCAGGAAATACAACCCGTGATGAACATGTTCAATCATGGGAATATGATAACCTTTCCCGAAGGACCTCGTATAGACGCTAACAATTTCGAGTTACGCATGCCCCTTATTCAAAGGGTCGAGCAAACTCCTTTTGCAGGTAGGGCTACAGAGGATGCCAATCGCCATTTCTCCAAATTGTGGAGATCTCAAACACTCTCAAGTTGAACGGTGTTGATGACGATGCCATAAGGGTAAGACTCTTTCCCTTTTCATTAACTGATTCTGCTAAAGAGTGGTTTGAATGTATGCCCAGAGAAAAGGTCTCCACATGGAAGGACATTGTAGCTGCCTTCCTCGACAAGTACTATCCACCGGGCACAATTTTGAAGCTCAAAAGCGAGATCTTCCAATTCATACAAGGCCATGACGAACCCCTCTATGAGGCATTTGCTCGCTTCAAAGCCCTTCTCCGAAAAGTGCCCTAACCATGGTTTCACCGTGGACCATCAGGTAGGAATTCTCTATAATGGGTTTAACGAGAAAATCCGTGCTATGCTTGATTCAGTTGCAAATGGAGGGTTCTTACGGAAGTCAGGTGAGGAAGCCATGGCTGTGATAGAGGAATTCGCCACCAACAGCAGGGGGTGGTCGAAAGAAAGGCATAACCTAAAAAGGATAGTTGCAGTTGAAGAAGCCGAGGAAAGCTCTTTTGCAAAAGAATTGGCCGAGCTTCGAGTTTGGGTGGACCAAATGGATTCATCAAGGAAGAAGGACCCGATTCCACCAACCTCCATTATAGCAGTCTCTAAACCCGAAACTCCTACCCCGACAGTGGAGGAAATCAACTACATGCAAGGAGGCGGTCCCAATAGAAATTACAACAATAATTATCGCCCTAACCAGGGGGGCGGTAATTTCAATAATTATAATGGAAACCGACCTCATCCTAATCTCTCTTGTTCTAACAATAATTACTTGCGACCCCCCGCAGGATTTAATGTTAGCAAAGGAGAATTAGTTGAGACACTCAAGAAGGAGGAAAAGTATGAACAAGGGATCACAAGGATCTTGGAGGTAATCGCGCAAGACATGAAGGTTAATGACACCAAGATCGAAGTGGTCGAAGCTAGAATAAACAACCTCGAGCAGGGAATGAACACGATCTCAACTGTCATAGCCAACATCAACACGCAAATGGAGCAAATCCAAAAGAAGTTAGATGAGGACAGGGCAAAGGCAGCCGCACGAGTGGACGAAGTCAACAAAAAGTGGATGGCAAAGCAGAAAACTTTTTCTGGGGACTGCCTAGTCGCCGGCGGACCGCCGCACACCACGCAGCGGACCGCCACTGAAGCACAGAATAGAGTATGCCCAGCCGCCGGCGGACCGCAACACACTACGCGTCGGGCCGCCACAGAGAAGGCAGAAGCACCCGCTCAGCAGGGACTCGTGCGGCACAATGGGATTGTGCTACCTTTCCAGCCAAAGAGGAAGTTTAAGCTCGAAGAGCAGTTCAAACATTTTTTAAACATTTTTTGTAAAGTTCATACTAACATTCCTTTAGTTGAATCGTTGCAGGAAATACCTAGGTACGCAAAGCTACTAAGGGAGACGGTGATGAGGAAGAGAAAGCCAACAAAAGCCGACCTTAAGCTACCACATCATTGGAGCGAGATCATCCAAAAGGAGAAGGCAGTGAAGCAGAGAGATACGGGTCAATTCATTATCCGATGCCGGATTGGAGAGGGAAAGGTTGACAAGGCCCTATGCGATCTAGGATCTTCCATCAATCTCATGCCGCTGAAGTACTACGAAAAGCTCAACATTGGGCCACTCAAAACTTCAGACGTAACACTCAGGTTGGCCGATAACTCGACCATAAAACTTTTGGTATGATTGAGGATGTCTTAGTGAAAATAGATGATTTCATTTTCCCTGCCGATTTTATTGTGCTTGACATGAAAGTAGACAAGAACGTCTCTCTAATCTTAGGGAGAGATTTTCTTGCCACTTGCAAAGCTTTGATTGATGTAGGTCGTGGCGAGATCACAATTAGCAACAACCATAGCCAATCCACCTATAAGATCGAAAGCGAGATGCTCAAGTTTGAGGAAGCAAAGCGGGCAAAGATGGAACAACAGTGTAGGGCAGTCATGGTCACAGATTTGACCAAACCCCAAGACCCCTTTGAAATAGAGGAGTATACTACATCTGCCATCTACACTATAAAAGAGGTAAGACGTTCTCCCAAAAAGGATGATACTAATCCCTCCACTTCTGTCCCGCAGAAAAAGAGGCAAAAGAAGAAGAAGGCAACCAAGGAGGACCCTGAGATTTATGTTATCAAAATAAATAAGGGGAAATACAAGTGGTGGAAGAAGCTAGGGACCAAGTTGCTCCCTATGCCTATTTTCAACACTCGGGTCGCTGATCCGCCCAATTAGTGGGCCACTTCAAGTCGAGCTAACGACTATAAACAAAAGCACTTGTTGGGAGGCAACCCAATTTTGTTATTTTGTTCATTTTCATTCTTTGTTTTTTTTTTTTTTTAAATAAATTAATAAAATTATTTAACGCGTGGCGGTTGCCGCACTAAACACGGCGGTCGCCACACGTGTTTTCACATGTGCAGGATAGGTCGGGCTTAGGGCAGGCTTAGGACGGGCCGGATAAATAGCTGAACGGGCCGCGGTGGCCCGCCATGAACCGTTGTTTTAAATGCCCGTGCGGCGGCCCGCTGCGCAGCATACGGCGACCGCCGCGCGCAGTCCAGAGACGGGAATGCAATTGTAAAAGGTATGCTTTCCATTCCTTCTCCCATTCCTTCTCAAATTTCTTCCTTGCACACAACCACCACCTTTATAAATCACCAATTTCACACACCCACACCATAATTCTCTCAATTCTCTTCAAGTTTAGAGTTCTTCATCTCCAATTCTCAATCAACACAAGGTATGCATCCTAACTAAATTTCTTAGTTTTGTTCTACTTCTTCCATGGATTTCAGCATGTTTTGGATGAATTGTTCAGTGAAAACTCTTATTTTATGATGGGGGATGATTGTGTATGCTTATTTGTGGATTTCCATGGTGATATTGTGTTTTGGTGATAGTTTTGAAGCTTTGTGAATAGTGATTCCTTCTTGTTTCTACTTGTTTTTATGTTGCAATCATGTTCATAGCATTGTGAGTTTATTATTACTTCCATAAATTGCAATACTTTAGTATCCTATAGAGATTGTTGATATGTATTGATCTATTGTTGATACGTCTCTACATGGGGGATGAATTCACGTTGCGGGATGGATTTGTGTTTCCTAGTTTGGGTGTTTATGTCCTACATGTTTCTATGCTACCATCTAGGAAGTTTTGTTCACATAAGCTTGCACTTACATGTCTTACATTTTGATACGTTGGTTTTGTCTATAAGAGTGCAAGTTTGGGGGAACCTTTGATTTTCCCATTATTGGTACACCGTCTAATTGTTGTATTTCTCGTTTGTAGGAATATGGGATCAAAAGGAAAGCCCGAGAATGCGAAGAACTACGGTGTTAGCCTTGCCTCGGACGAGCATAAGGCTATGTGGAATAAGTTGTCGGCGCGAGAGACGGCGCCCTCGAGGTACCCCCACGATTTCCCTCTTCAAACTTTGGGGATCGCGGAGGACTTTTTGGCGTTGTGCAACGTTGGAGACGGCAACGACCTTCGTTACATGTTCAAGAGGAAATGGCCGTCGTTTAGGAAATATACTCTCGAGTTCCTCAGCTCGTTGAAGATCACGAAGGATCGCCGGCATAACTTTCCGCTTAGTATCGATTTCCGCCTAGGCAACCAATGGCACTTGCTCACAATGGAGGATCTTTGTGGAATCTTCCATTGCTTCGACCCCAACCCCGAGACGGACTTTTGGGGGCAAGGATATTTCCTACAAGTGGCGGGGGATCACTTCCCCGTTCCCATCCTGCAGTTGACTAAGGTCGACGTTTGGGAAAACCAAGTTAATTGGAAGTTCAACACCCCGGCGCACCGGAGAGTCATTGAGGCTAACCCCGTCAATGGGGAGTTTAGGAAGAGGAATGTCCCGGCTCGCATCCCCATTTTTGAGGCCGATGAGGACTCCGCCTTCGAGGCTATCGATCACTACACCGAAGAAGGAGAGCACTCGCACGCCCAAGAGATTGAAGTGCCGCCGCCACCGCCGCCCCAACGCCGCCAAGAAGAAGAAGAAGAGGAGGAAGAAGTAAAGGGACATCGCCGCCGGAAGGCCGAACCCCGATGAGGAGTTTCAAGCAAACACCTCCGCCCAACTAGGAGATATCTACTCCTACATGCAAAACGTGTCCAACACTTGGGACACCCGATGGGCGGAGCAACAAAGGGAGAATGCCTACAACCGCCAAGGATGGACGGCTCAAGGCGATTGGCGCATGGCGGAACAACAATTTTGGGAGCAACAAAGGCTAGAAGACGTGCATCACCGTCAACAAACTGAAGAGCTCCAAAGGATGGCCGCCGAGGCTCGACAAGAGCGCCAAACCATGAGTGGCGATATTGCCTATCTTATTGGCGCTTTCGACGACCTCAATGCTCGTTTCTCTCCTCCTCCTCAAGATTGAAGAAGTCAAGCTCAATGACTATAAATGAGCATTTGTATCATTTTTGGATGTTTTTAAGACAATTTGTTTCCTTGTTCTTGACAATTTTTGCTTTAAGTTAAGTATTTTTGGTTTTAATTTAAATTTGTGCATTGAAAATTTTTTCGCAGGCTCTGACCTCTCCGCGGCGACCGTCGCATGTGCTGCGGCGGTCCGCCACCTGCTCGTTGTAATATTTTGTTGTCGCACGGCGACCGCCGGACATGCTGCGGTGGGCTGCCGCCTGGGCGTATTTTTCCAGCGCGATTTTTCCAAAGTTTCTCAACTTTCGCCCGGTCAAGCCTCGACGCAAGAATTTTCAAGGTACGTTTTTTTTTCAGTAGTTCACTCACGTCCCTACCGACTCTGCAAACTTATTTTACACTTTGTTGTAAATAAGTTTGGGGGTTTGAAGTGGTGGACCGTGAGTTAGGATTTTTCTTTTTGTTCTAAGTTTTTTGTTTTTGTTTTTCAAAACCCCGTAGGTGAATTTTGTGTTCTAAAAATGTTTTCTTGAATCCATGTCGTGAACTTAACATGAAGAACTTAGAAACACGCATGCTTAGGGATACACTTTAGATCGAGTTGCCAATGATATTACATTCCATCTATGTTTAAGTATGGCTTAACGTTTTGATTTGATGGTTTGGTGAAAAGGTGCATAATTAGTGAATTGCTTGTTCGCCTTGAATCATGATTTATACCTTGTGAGGATTTGAGCCTATATTTCATTCTTGTATGATTTATCTGCATTCATGTTTATGTTTCTAGAACTTGCTCCTAGTCTTGTCTAAGTTTACATAGTGTTTAAGTTGATTTAGGAGGAAGATTGACCATCTTTTCTTAGCCTACTTTTGTCCAAAATATTGACCTTCTCAAAATTTCAAAATTTTTCCCTTTGGAGCCAATTTTGAGCCTTTAAGCCTATTCTTTGGAAGCCAAAATAATGGGGACAATTCATTGGGTTAGTTAGTTTTTGCTATCTTATTTTGTAAAAGAATTGAAGAGATAAGGAGAAAGTATAAAAATTGGTGTGCTTAATGTAAAGAAAAGTACAAGTTGTGAAATTGATAAAAATTCCAAATATGTCCTTGATCTTAGGAAAAAAAAAAGGATGTGTAAGAAAGAAAATGAAAAAGAAAAAAAAAGAAGAAAGAAATGTGTGAAAGGTTGTGAAAAGAAAAGAAAATCAAAGGATTGAAAAGTTAGTTGAAGGAGAAATAAATAAAGTGTTAATAGTGTCTTGGGTTTAGAAAAGTGGAGTTATCTTTACTCTACTTGGGATATTTTTATTTTTAAGTCACTTTTTAGCCAAATATTCCTCACCTACCAAAGAGCTTACATTACAACCAAAGATAAACACCTTTCGGACTTTTGAAGCTTAATCACATTTAGTAGAGGAGGGATTAGACTTTGAGCAAGCCTATGGTAAACTTTGCATGATGCATGATTTGAGTGCTTATATACACATTATCCTTATACAGTTTGAGAGGGAGAGAACACTTTCCATCTTTGGAAGTTTGTCACATGCGAGGGCTTGAATTCAAGGTGTTCCGCGAGTTAGTAATGAATGTGCACTAATAAGCCTTGCTTGATTTCATTGCGTTAATACATGTTTAAACTGTTCTTCCATCTTTTGAGGCAATTATGATATCTAGTCCTTGTGCATTCCGTGCGTCTATTCTTGTGTCTTTATTGTTTTGTTCGAGGACAAACAAAAATGTAAGTTTGGGGGAGTTGATACGCTCGGATTTTGCACTGTTTTAAGGCCATTATTTGGTCCATTTTTAATGTCAAAGTCACTCTACACGTCCACTATTTGCATATTTTGTCTATTTTGGTATTTTGACGTGTTTTGTGAGAAATGTGCATAATTGAGCGAGAAAAAGGGAGCCAAACGCCAAGTTTGGAAATCTGGAGTCGAGACGGCAACCGGCGCGACCGCCCGCGAATGTGTGCGGCGACCGCCGCGGATGTGTGCGGCGACCGCCGGCGCCCGGCGGGCAGATCAATGCAGCGGTCCGCCTCGGAAAAATATTCTTGGAAGAGAAGTCTCGTCCGGCGACCGCCGGAAGACGTGCGGCGGTCCGCCGCCGAGGGAACAAACTCTCTGGACTCCAACGCGGCGAATGCCAGCCAAGGTGCGGCGGCCCGCCAGAGAAAGGCGGCGAATCCGAGAAGCCCTAGATTTGAGCCAGATTTACCATATTTTGGAGATTTTTTCCTTCTACAACAAGGAATGGCTTTCCCCTATAAGTAAGACCTCAAGCTTCATCAAAAGAGAGAACTTCTGCTTGCAAAATACTTCATAGAGATCAAGACCTAGAGTACATCATTGGTGCAAGGCATTGGAGAAGGATTTCAAGAACATCAAGAACGGCAAGGATTCAACCTACCGGTTTTATTTGCTTTAGTTTTATGTTCAAATTGTCTTCCCTTCAATCTATGTTTTTAGCTTATTCAATTATGTGTAACTAAACTCATAAGATTCTAGGGATGTGTTAGTAACGACTTTGGTTATACAAATTTCTTTTTATATTTAATATTCGTTTTGTTTTTACTTTGTTTCTTCCCTAAGAAATTTTGATGCTGCATGGTTGAGTGACACAATTGTGTATGATTTAATATAACTTGCTTCATAACTGTGACAGAGTTCTAGCGAGTTAGATCCACTTAGTAGACACTACAGTTAGCTTCCCTTAAAACGGCACTGTTAATTTAGAGTGAGGACTTTTCAAGGGTCTTAGGAGCTTTTTGGAGTTACGTGTTAGGATTGACAACCCTAATCTTGTAATCAACGTTTGTATCGCATGAGCATAAGCTAGGTGACTCGTTCTATCAATGTAATAACTGTGCTAGGGTATTGTAGTTGGAATTTTGTATAACCATAACTGTGAACACACATCCTTGGGATTCCCTTATCTCTATCGTCTTTCTCCGTGTTTTATTCGCTTTTAGTTGGTCTATGCTTTCTATTATTTTTAGTTTTCCAAAAGTTTCCAGATAGTATTTGAGTCTTAGTAGAGGATAGACACTTTGTGTTCGTCTTCCCCGTGTTCGATATCCGGTACTAATCTTTAGCTATACTATATATACTCTGTATACTTGCAGGTTTATTTAGTGTTGATAAAAATTGTATCAATGCATCCCTGTTTAGAGTCGGCCAGTAGAATCCGCTATCCAGCACTTTTCTTGCTGTTTTCCTTGGTCCGAAGTGTCCTCCACATGCGAAGGAGTGACAGTGTATTAGTACATCCCGTTGCTCCCAGTCAGGAACACATCTCCTTATAACTTGGTTGGATCTTGCCTTCCACAAGTATGGGTCGTCCCAGAAATAATACTTTGCTCCACTCTTGATCTTCATCCTCTGAGCCTTTGTCACGTTTTGCACCATTGGTAGCTCTCCCGTCACTAGGTAGTTGTCCAAGTCCGCATACCAGGGTTTCTGTCCTACTTTCTCCTTGCCCTTGGTTGTTACGTCCTGGCCAGTAAGCCTCATTACTTCTTCCCAGTCGATCTTCCTTGCGGAGAAAATCACCTCACACAATTGCTCTTCCGGGAATCGATCTTGCACATCCTCACTGTTCCCTTCTTGTACTATCCTGCTCAAATGGTCCGCTACTTTGTTCTCAACCCCCTTCTTGTCTTCTACTTCCCAATCAAATTCTTGCAAAAGTAGTTCCCATCTGATCAGTCGGGGCCTTTGACTCCTTCTTCGCAATGAGATACTTAATTGCCGCATGATCAGTATAGACGATGACTCTGGATCCTAATAGGTACTGCCTGAACTTCTCGAACGAATAGGCAACAACCAACATCTCTTTCTCGATGGTGTCATAGTTCCGTTGGGCTTGATTCAAGGCGATGTATAGAATATCACGTACCTCTTCCCATCGATCTTCTGACCCAGTACGGCCCCCACGGCATAGTCACTAGCATCGCACATCACCTCAAAGGGGTGATTCCAAGTTAGGAGCTTGGATGATCGGTGCAGAGATCAATTTTTCCTTGAGAAGGTTAAAGGTAGCCTTGCAATGCTCATCGAAAACGAACTCCACCTCGTTCTGGAGGAGTCTGGTAAGAGGTTGGGCGATCTTGGCGAAATCTTTGATAAATCTTCGATAAAATCCAGCATGCCCCAGAAAACCTCTTATTCCCTTCTGATCAGTAGGGAAGGGTAGTTTGGATATGACATCCACCTTGTCTTGATCCACCTGGATTCCTCTTTCTAACACCACGTGCCCTAAGACGATTCCTTCTGTAACCATAAAATGGCATTTCTCGAAATTCAAAACCAGACTCTTTGCTTGGCACCTTTCCAGCACGACATCCAAATGTTGCAAGCATGAGTCGAAAGAGTCTCCGTAGACCGTGAAATCATCCACGAAGATCTCTATGCAATCTTCAATCAAATCTGAGAATATGCTCATCATGCAGCGTTGCATAATCCGAAGGGCATGCGTCTGTACGCATAGGTTCCAAATGGGCAGGTGAACGTGGTCTTATCCTGGTCTTCGGGGTTCACGTAAATTTGGAAGTAGCCGCTGTACCCATCCAAAAAACATAAGTATTTCCTCCCAGCCAGTCGCTCCAGCATTTGATCGATGAATGGTAGGGGAAATGGTCCTTCCTGGTTGCAGTGTTCAACTTGCGGTAATCTATACACATTCGCCATCTAGTGACCAGTCTGGTGGGCACTAGCTCATTCCTCTCATTCTTAACCACCTGGATTCCTGATTTCTTGGGGATCATATGGATCGGACTGACTCATTCACTATCGGGTACCGAGTATATAATGCCCAGAGAGAGTAACTTCAAGATCTCCTTCAGTATCTCTTCTCGCATGTTTGGGTTCACCTTCCTTTGCGAATCTCTATGTGCCTTGGCTCCCTCCTCCAACCGAATATGGTGCATGCAGACATCTGGACTTATCCCCACCAGGTCCGTAAGGCTCCATCCAATAGCCTTCTTGTTTTTGCTCAGCACGGTTAGTAGCCTTGCCTCTTGTTCTTCAGTTAGCCCGCTATTGATGATTACAGGGAACGAGTCTTCCTCCCCGAGGTAGGCATACTTAAGATTTGCTGGCAACTTCTTCAACTCCACTTGTGGGGGTAGTGTGCCTGTAGGTAGAGGGTTTTTTTCAGAATCCCCTTCTTGCTCATGTTCACCATCTGAGTTCTCCTCCATACTGGCCGGTAGTAAAGCCCCTACGGCTCCCGCGAGTTCCGACTTCTGACAGAATTCCGTAATTGCTCCTTCGATCTCCTCGTCAGTTAACCCTCGGCTACTGATCAGATCACACCATGCAGCTGCCTCCACATCAGCCTGTGCATACACATCCAAGGCTTGGAGTTTTTCCTGCAATAATTCGGTCTCAAGAAATTCTTGGACTAGGGGGTCAATAACATCAACATAGCATAGATTTTCAGAATCTATTGGCTTTTTCATGGCTTCATTGATGTCAAAAACAAATTTCTCACCATTAAAGTCAATGCAGATTGTCCCCTCAGTCCATATCTACAATTGTCTTAGCCGTTCTTAAAAATGGTCTTCCTAACAATATCTCGCTAGACTCCCTAGCTTCTGGTTCACTCATTTTGATTACATAAAAATCAATAGGATAAGTAAAGTCTTGTATCCTGACCAACACATTTTCTAACACACCCTCAGGATTTATACATGACCTATCAGCCAGTTGGATCAACACCCTAGTGTTTGACAACTTTACCCCCTTCAACCGATTATAAATGGATAACGGCATAACATTGATAGATGCTCCTAAATCACACATTGCATGCTCGATTTTTACATCTCCAATTGTTATGGGTAAAGTAAACATACCTGGGTCGGCTCTCTTGGGTGGTA
This sequence comes from Salvia hispanica, assembly GCF_023119035.1. NCBI lineage: Eukaryota > Viridiplantae > Streptophyta > Magnoliopsida > Lamiales > Lamiaceae > Salvia > Salvia hispanica. The sequence goes on from NC_062970.1 coordinate 18,924,404, forward strand.
GTTTCTCCTGCACAATAGCTGATGCTATCCCTTCCACCATGATTTTTCCATCCTCCTGGGCTTTTCCGGCTATGAACTCTTTTATAAACTTCCCCAAAGGGGGCAGTCTCACGGCTTGGAGGAATGGTATGGTGACATCCAGCTTCCCGAAGATTGACATGAAATCCACAGGGTTTTCTTTCTTCCTTTTCGTAACAAACCGATATGGAAACGGTTTCTCCCCTTTAGTTTCTTCAACAAGCCTCTTCGGATTTTCTCTTGGTGTTTCCTGGGTTCGTGGCCCCAACGTGTGTGTTGTTTCTTCAGGTTTCTCATTTCTAGGCTTTGTTTCTTCTTCCTTTCCTTTCTCAGTAGGCTCCTCGTCTAGAAAAAACGGATCCTCCATCTGAGGTAGAGGCTCCTTTAGTTCTTCCACTGAAATAGCGTCGCTCAGCACTTTTGCTCCGCTAGACTCCCCAATAGGGTTCCTGAGTTGAGGTCCATCATAAGCTGTTCCGGACCGCAGTGTGATTTTACTCACATTGGCCTTTTCAGGTACATGGACAGTAGACGGGAGTTTCCCTGAGTTCCCTTTCATTTCGACCACCGAGTTTAAGAGTTGGGCTAACTGCCGGTTCATCATATCCATATTTTTCCTATGCTCCTTCTGAGCACTTTGCATTCCTTGCATTGTTTCATTACTGGACTGCAAGTCGCTTTTAATGTTCTGCTGCGAAGCAAGCATCTCTCCCATCATGTGTTCCATAGACCTCCTCGACCTGTTTGGATGATGGAACTGGTTCGAACCTTGGTGCTGGTTATACTGGGGTGGTGGGTTTTGATGGTAGCCTGAGAAATTTTGCTGGTTTTGGTTCGGTGGGTACTGGTTATACTGGGCAGGAGGGTTGTACTGGTCGTGGTTGTGGTGGTACTGATTTTTGGTTTTGGGATTGGAATTGATTCTGGTTTTGGTTGTGGTTGTTGTTTTGAGGCCCTTGGTTATACTGGTTCTGGTAGTTCCGCTGATGGGGTGGCACATAGACAGGGTTTGGGTTCTGGTTTTGAGGGTTTTGGTTCTGAGGTTGATGGTTCCTTCCTGCCAAGTTAGAGTGGTGGTCAGGATTCGTTGGGCCACGGTTGAAGTTTTCGTCGGGTGGGGGTTGGGCTGATTCTGACCTTGATTTTGGTTCTGATCCTGATTTCTATCTCTCCATCGGAAGTTTTGGTGATCCCTCCACGGTGCATCCCTCTGCTTCCCCGGAATCCAGTCCCCACTAGAATTGTAGTACCATGCGGCATTGGCTTGCTCTACATCAGGTAGGTCGTTTAGTTGATCATATGGTAGTTCTTGAGCCTCCTTGCCACCAGTCGGAGGAGGTGGTGGAGTGTTCTGTTTGATTGCGGTCAGCAACTCCTTCTTTAATTCCTCCATCTTTAGATCCATCCTTTCCTCCTGGTCAGTAGCCGAAGCACTTGCTACCCTTTCTCTGCTGTACCCATCCCTTGCGTTGTCGTACGTCTTTTTCACATTCAGCAGCTTGCGTAAGACCTTCTTGGCTTCACTGACTCTCAACTGTGTGAAATCGCCACCGGATGATGCCAGATTCGCCAGATCCTTTGTTCTCATGTATTTCTCCCAATACTCGCTCAGGGTCTCATCGTACTCTTGCCTTATACATGATATCTTTCTCTTCAATGCACTCGTCTTTGAAGAAGGGAAGAACTCAGCTAGGAAAGCTTACTTGAAATCGGCCCATGTATTGATGGAGTCGGTTGGCAGGCTTTCAGGACAAACCAGGTGTTGGCCTCTCCCTTCAGGACAAACGGTAGGGCTTTCAGTCTGTAGTCATCCTCGCTTGCTCCTGTTGGCCGCCTCTGCGCCTTACAGATTTTGCAGAACTCATTTAGGAATTCGTAGGGTCCCTCGTAACTCTTCCCACAGTACGTTGGCAGAATTGCAATAACGTGGGGTTTCACATCACAGGCTGTCTAGCCTGGGGTGACCACTATGGCTTGTGGGGGTCTCCGTCAGCATGCGCAGTAAGCGTTGCGAGCTCTGGGTCGTCCTCACCTTGGTCAGCCATTCTCACTAGTGCTCTTACTGGTTGGAGTGGAAGCTCTGGGAGTTGGTACTCTAGATCTTCTTTCTCCTCGTCGCTACTCGTGCCTAGGTCGGACAGTGCTGTCGACAGGCCAGAACGAGTGGTCACGAGTATCGTTCCTCGGGGAAGTATCCTTGGTCTCCACTGGCCAGGAGCCGAGCTACTTCTCATAAACTGAAAATAAAAAGGAAAGGAATATTATAAACAATGTATACACCGAAAAGATCACACACAATAACAGGTATGAATGCCATCCATCCCCGGCAATGGCGCCATTTTGATTGGCCTAGGTTTTCGGTCGGGTGTGTAAATGCAAGAGTGTATCCAACTGATCAGGATAAGATTCCCAACCTAGCTGAGTCGTATTCTTGTGTTAACAAGGATTTCTCTCTCAATCTCCAATTCTCTATTCTCTACCTCATTCTCTCAATTTGCTCTCTACTTGTTTACCTAAGTTGTTCATCAATTTTCATAATTTGCTCTTTATATTAGTTACAACTTGTTCAACTACATTACTATAAAAAAATATGTCTTCTTCTCGTGGTGGTGGTGACCGTGATCGACGGGGCAAAGGAATTGCCGAAGATCAATCTACCCGTCCGAAAAAATCACGACGACCTACTCGTCGAGAAATTTTGGAAGAGGTTTCCCATGCTGAGGCTGTTCGCTTACAAGTAAGTTATAAAATATTTTGCATATTATTTTTTTTATACATAACTTAATAAGTTTGAGTTCATGATTTTTCTATGTTCATCTTCTAAATTCTAATTCGTACATATACTACTATTTGTAGATGGAAGAAGATCGTCGTGCAGCTGCAGCCATTGCACTAGCCCAATTGGGTGGTCATGGCGCGGTTGGCGCCGAATCCGATGCTGATAATTACATCTCGGTCGATGATTACGATATTGATGACGTTAATGTTAATCTGAACGATGATAATGAGGACAGTGACGGTGACCACGAAAATGAGGAAATGCCCCCCCTTCACAAGACGGCCGCGGAGAAAAATCTAAATATAAATCTGATATATTTGTGAAACATTTCAAAAAGGTCCCAATAGTTTCTTCCGCTAATGAAGTGCCGATATTTTTTATGGCATATTGTAACTACTGCACCAAAAAATACAAATTCAAGAAGTCCGGGGGATATGGCTCTCTCATCCGTCACATGCAGACGATTCATCCCGAACTATATGGGCATAGCGCTAGCCAAACCCAACTCAACTTCCAAAGTGCGAGTGCCCATGGCTCCGCCTCCGGTTCGTCTCAAACAGGTACGCCGTCCTCCGCTCTTTTAAGATATGATCATAAGCATACTACTGAAGTTATGGCTAAATTTGCTGCCATGCATCATCTTCCTTTTGGTATTTATGATAATCAAGATTACGAAGATTCGATGAAAGAGTGTTATAATTTGAACTCAAAAAGACTACCTAGAACTAGTATTCAACGATCTACCAAAAATCAATATTATGAAATGAAAAAAGATTTATCACGATATTTGAGTAACTTGGGACACAAAGTGAATATTTGCTCTGATGTATGGACTGACGCTTTCCAAAAGCATGCATACATGGGAATTACGGTTCACTTTATGGACAATAGTTGGTCTTTGAACAAACGTTTAATTGCTTTTAGAGATTTTCCTACACCACACACTGCAAATGCAATTGCTTTTTTAATTATTCAAGTTTTGAATGAATATCAATTATGCAATAAGGTGTTTTCTATTGCTTTTGATAATGCAACTGCTAATACTGCAAGTATTAGCGACTTGATTGATGCGTGCTCTCCGATTATCGATGGTAAGTATTTTCATCAAAGATGTGTATGTCATATTTTGAACTTATGTGTACAAGATGCGCTTTCTTTATGGCAAAAGCATGTTGATCCTATTAGAAATGCAGTTAGAGCGATCCATTTCAAGCTTGGCAAGGCTTGGAAAAAATATTGCCGTAACAGGAACATCAGGTATACAACTTTTATAATGGATGTGTCTACTAGATGGAACTCTACATATGATTGCCTCAATTCTACTTTGGAGCATAAAGATGCTTTGTGCGATTTTTTTAGAACTAATCCCTATGGTGATATAGTTCTTACGCCTAATTGTTGGGACCAAAGCATGAGTTTATGTCAATTGTTCAAAGCTTTCAAATGTGCGACCGTTGAATTATCGGGTGTTTACTATTGCACATCTGTTCGTGTGTTAGAGCATTGCATGTATATAGCACTTGGTTTTAAAACATGCATGAAAAATGCTAGATCTCGTGAGTTAATGTGTGTTTTATTTTATATGATTGAAAAATGGTTGAAGTATTTTAGTGAAATTCCAACTGTGTTTTTAATTGCTAAGTGCTTGGATCCGAAATGGAAATTAGCTGGCACAACTAAGATCTTAGATTTCTATTATCAAAATTTGCGTTCTATTGATCTTAGTCCACTTCAAAATTTGCCTTATGATGATGATGAAACCTCGAGAGTTTTTGAACTAACCATTCCTGATAGATCACTTGTTCAAGCTCAATTTGAAAGTAGTTTGCGTACTCTCTTTGCCGAATATGAAGAAAAGTATAACCGTACCCACCAAATTCGTCCACGTACACAACTTGCTCCTCAACCGCAGCAATATGGCGGTTTTGGTTTTGCTTATGATGACCCCGATGCTCAATCACAATTAGCCGACTTATACGGCTACGGCACAGGCTCAAGCTCAAGGTCCACCTCAA
>NC_062970.1:18929315-18967833 GCF_023119035.1 Salvia hispanica
CCCCGTTTGGATCTTAACGAAATATTTAAAAAGACAAGGTTTAAGTTTGAAAACGGATCCCACAAAAGATGGTGGCTTTTTACTGATGCTTTGAATACTAGCCCAAAGATCTTCTCTGGTTTCCCCGTTGTCGATATCGGGGGGTGATCTCACAGAATACTAGGACTTAAATAAAAAAAAGAAAAAACTCCCCCAAGGAGGGGGGTTCGCGACTCAATCGGGGGAAATTTTCAAAATTGCAAAAAAAAAATTGTGATGATTTTGTCTCCTTTATTTCCTATTTATAGTAAGTTCTTTTTGGGCCCCAAACGGGGATCTAGGAAAGGGTTTTTAGATTTTGGCTATATTTATTTTTTACTAATTAAATTAACCCCAAAATTTAATATAAGCAATTTGGGAAATTTTCGGCACCTAAAGTAAAATTAAATTTTCCCCATCAACCCAAATTATAATTCTTTTTCCCCTTTTAACTTTCTTTCCCCCGCAAGAAAAAATTCCATTAATTAATTAATGTCCCGGGATTTAAATTTAAATTTAAACAAATTTTAAGAGTGGACTTAACATGAAACACTTATTTATTATTATAGAGTAATCAAACTCCAACTAGCTGGGAAATAATTTAAACCTTGTTTTGCTCCTCTTGAGGCTTATAAAAGAGACTCCCCTGGCCGATTAATATAATAGCAATCCAGACCCCTATTTCACCACTCCCCATATACGGTTTATGGTTGAAAAACCCTTTGATAATCAAATTCATAATCAATACCGTTCTCAAGCTAACCTACATTGATTAAAAACAAATATTTATAAAGCCCTCCCCTTTAAAGGTGCCTAAGGACAAGTTTTTTGTTAGACCCTTTATTATACCCCCAATGTCATCTTTTTCGAAAACTGAAATACGTTGCGTTGAATTTTCGTGGATAGTCTAATTCATCTGGGTTTGTGAAATTCTTCTTTTTCTTTGTTAGATAGTGTTACCTTAAAGTGGCGCCCCAAAGGTCTCTAAAACAAAGACTTAGCCCTTGTTAATTAATTTTATACTTTTAAACATAATTAACATCCATTAAATTTAAAACTAATAATATTATGACAAAAATAATTTTTTTATTCCTTGGAAAAAAAAATAAGAGTTTTATAGTATTATCCTAAAAGTGATTTCTAGTATCAAACTCTAACACCGGATGGTGAACTAGAGAAGAGGGATTCAAGAACCCTTTGCCGGCAACACCCCCAAGTCGAATTAAAAAATTTGCAAACTTAGCGCACCTCGGGGGGGAAGACCTTTCCCTATCATCAATAGCGGGTATTTAAGAGCAAAGGGAAAACTTGGTTTCAACGATCTGATGAGCATATTCTCGGATTTGGGGAAGATTGATGAATCTTCATGGATGATTTCACGTTTTAGAGACTCTTTTGGGGTTTTTACAACATTTGGGCGCGTTCTAGAAAGGTTCCAAGCAAAGAGTCGGGTTTTTAACTTCAAAATGCCTTTTTATGGTCCGGAAGGAAACGTCTTGGGACGTGGTGTCGAAAAGAGGATCTAGGGGGATCGGCAACGGATGTCTATCAAATACCTTTCCCTCGATCAAAGGGGGTAAGAGGTTTTTTAGGGCTGGGATTTTTGAAGATTTATCAAGGACTTCGCCAAAATCGCCCAACCTCTCCAGACTCCTTCGAATGAAGTGGAATTGTTTTTTACGGCGTTGTGGGGGCCTTTAACCTTCTCAAGGAGAGGTTGATATCGACCCAAACATCCGGGGCTAACTAGGATCCCCCTTTGGGGGATGTCTCCCCTGACTATGCGGGGGGGGCCCTAGGGTTAGAAGATTGAAGGGAAGAGGTACGTGTTATTGTATGCGTCGAAGACATAAAGCCCAACGGAATTATGATACCACCGAGAAAGAAACGGAACCGACGACGGTGGTTCGGCGATTCTAGAGGGCCGGTTCAGGTTCTACAAAATGTGAAATTGGAACCGGCGGTTCCGAACCGCCGGTTCAACGATTAAACCGGCGGTTCAATTAATTTTTATTTTTTTTTATAAAAAATAATTTTTATATATAAATTTTTTTTTACAAATAAATGAATTTAAGAAATTTAAGAAATTCATAAAAGCCCATATATTTGATGGGCTTGTGAATTCTATGAAACCATTCTTGGTTATTTCTCTTTTATAGAGACATCCTTGAATGTTTTATGTTAAACTTTCGATGTGGGACAAAATGTGTTGAAGTATTTTCTTTTATAACTATACATGTTTTGAGCATTCATTCATCTTTTTCCAATGTGGGATACAAAACTTTCTTTTGTCTTCTACTTTTCTTCATTTTTTGTATAATATATATATAAGAAATTATTATTTGAATATATTCTTGATTGATAAAAAAAAATAATTATTGAGAAATATGATTTGTATATAGAAAAATAATTATTTGTATAATAGTTATCATTAGATTTATACAATTTGTATTATAATTATTCTTTTATGTGTATAATAGTATTTATTAGTTAACATATACTCACATGAATTTAAACACAAGCAAATTGATATCTATAAAGAACTAATGAATAATAGCTCATGTAATAATATTTGTTGTTAAATAATAATAATAAAAGATAGAGTATTAATATAGACAAAGAATGATGAGACATCTATCTTATAGTTATAAATAATGATTTTTATCCCACATTGAAAGAAAGAGAGTAACACATCTAGAATGTGTAACTATAAAAGAGAATAATCCAATACACTCTCTTCCAAATTAAAGCCTCAAATCCAACTTTAGTATTGGCATTTTATAAATCAAAAGGTCTAACTTAAAGTATTGTTTATTGTTTATTAATTTTTATAAGTAAATTATAAACATTATAAGTTGTACTCCCTCCGTCCACGAATAAGAGTCTCGTTCACTTTTTTGCACTTATTTTAAATGATAATAAATAGTTATAGTGGAGAAATGATAAAGTAAAATAGAGGATAATGTAAACAAAACTCTTATTTACATTATTCTCTATCTTTATCATTTCTCCACTTTAACTATTAATAATCATTTTCACAAAACAAGTGCAAAAAACTGTACGGGACTCTTATTCCTGGACGGAGGGAGTAACTTTTAGTCTTGTTCAAATTTATTATCAATAAAATTGCAACAACTATTATACAAATAAATATTATTCTATATACAAATCATATTTCTCAATAATTATTTATATTTATTTTTATCTATGAAGAATATATTCAAATAATAATTTTGTTTACATATATTATACAAAAAATGAAGAAAAATAGAAGACAAAAGAAAGTTTTGTATCTCACATTGGAAAAAGATGAATGAATGCTCTAAACATGTAATTATAAAAGAAAATACTTCAACACATTTTGTCTTACATCGAAAGTTTAACTTAAAACATTCAAGGATGTCTCTATAAATGAGAAAATCAAGAATGGTTTCATAGAGCTCATAAGCAAAAAACATAAAAAAATCGAAACACCGAACCGGCCCGGAACCGGCGGTTTTCGTCGGAAATCGGCGGTTTTGAACTGGCACCGGAACCGGCGGTTTTTTAAACCGGAACCGCCTAGGACCCTACCGGGCCGGTTTAGGTTCATGAAAATGTTGAACCGTAAACCGCCGGTTCCGGTTCAGAACCGGCGGTTTTTGAACCGTGTGCACACCTACCTATAGGAATGTCCCCGTACCGCATTGTTTTTGGAAAGATGTGTCACTTACCAGTAGGAATTGAACACCGAGCGTACTGGGCAGTTCAGCAAGTTAACATGGATGCTAGAGCCTGTGAGGAGGAAATGAAGCTGCAGATACAAGAGCTGGAAGAACTCAGATTGGAGTCATTCGACTCGGCCATGTGGTACAAGGAAAAGACTAAGATGTGGGACGACAAGAATCTGATGACCAAGGATCTCCAAGTTGGCCAGAAAGTACTACTCTTCCAGTCGAGACTGAAGCTAATTCCTGGAAAACTCAAGTCAAAGTGGGCAAGGCCTTACATCATTACCGCACTTCGTTCTAATGGAGCGGTCGAGATTTCAGGGAGTATCCCTAACTCTGAACCTTTTTGTCGTAAATGGGCATAGGCTGAAAATATATAGGGAAAATACAGAGATGTGTGTAGTGGAAGAGATTCCACTACATTTATATGTCGCCTAGTGACCAGCAGGATAGGGATTTGGAGTTCCACCTGGTCAATTTTCTTAAGATATGGTTTGTGCATACTGACCTGGTAGAATTTCAAATACCCTAAGAAATAATGTAAATATTGTAAATACTTAGAAATTAAATTTTAATGTAGGCAAGTGGGAAATTCAAAAATCACAAAAAAATATTTTCTGACCTTAAATATTAATTTGGAATACGTACTGACCACAAGAATACTAACTTGATGAAACTCTGAATTATATTTAGGAGTCCTTTTCACTTTATTTCCATTTTTAGTTAATTTAGGGGGAGATATTAAGTGGAGGTTTGAATTTTGGCATGTGGTGCAGCTTTGCAGGGCAAGGACATCGACTGGGAGGGCGCGTGGAGCAGAGATGTGATGGGAAACGTCCAATCAGCTGCGAGAATGCTCAACTGCCTCTCCCCCGAATCATCGCGACTTGGAACCGCCTACAACCAGTCAAAATCTTCAACTGCCCACACCTCTATAAAAACCCCAACCGCCTATTCCCCTTCACTTTACAAACCCTTACCTGCATTCTCTCACCCGAAAACAACCACCCCCGTAAACCACCCTGATAACCACCGTAAAACACAACACCAAAAACCTGCACTTTCAACACACTTGACAGCATTGACTGACTTAGGAACGAGTAGTGCCGAGGAGAAAGAAGACATAGAATACCAACTCCAGAGCTTCCACCCCAACCAGTAAGAGCACTAGTGAGAATGGTTGATCAAGTTGAGGACGATCCAGAGCTCGCAACGTTGATTGCGCATGCCGATGGAGATCCCCCGCAGGCCATAGTGGTCACCCCAGGCCAAACAGCCTGTGATGTTAAACCCCATGTTATTGCAATTTTGCCAACGTACTGTGGGAAGAGTTACGAGGGGCTCTACGAGTTCCTTAATGAGTTCTACAAGATTTGTAAGGCGCAAAGGAGACCAGCAGGGGCAAGCGAGGATGACTACAGATTGAAGGCCCTACCGTTTGTCCTAAAAGGAGAGGCCAACACCTGGTTCATGCGCCTACCAGCCGACTCCATCAACACATGAGCCGATTTCAAGTAGATGCAGTGGAGATCTCTAGTGAAGATGAAAGGGCTACTCCCACAAAACCTGGGGAGGAGCCCTTGACAACTAGCCAGGAGGACGCCCCAACGGCAATAAAGACGACCCCACCAACGCCAAATGACCAAGAGGAAGAGGCAGACAAGGTGGCTGAGAGTCTAGACCTACTGCCCAGAAGGAACCTTCAACACCAGCCGAGGAGAAGTATAAGGGAGACGAAGATGAGGACATGTACCTCCAAGAGAGGAAACGGAAAGGAAAGAACCCCGCTAAGAAGCAGAGCAGCAAGAAGCAGCGCACGACCAACACAAGGATTGTGATCCGGGAGCCAGAACAGAGAATGGGGACCTGTGATAGTGAGTACACCTCCAGCGAAAATTCGGAATCAGAGAGTGGTCTCTCTAGAAGGTGAGGAGTATCATGAACAACAACTCCCCGACAATCACCATGAGCTAGTGGGAGGGCACAACAAGGCCAAGAGGGGCAAGTTGGGCAGAACGAACAAGCACAAGGACAGAGACAAGCCAATCTGGAGAGGACAGTAGCTGAGTTAGCAGAGGAGAACAGGCAATCGCGGGCAGAGAGGAAAGCAAGAGGAAATGGAGCTAGCAAGAGGAAAAGAGAATACCGGAGCTGGACCGTGTGGCCATGGAGGCCAAGATGGTGGATCAAACGAACCAAAAAGAGAGAAAGTAACAAACCGGAAGAGTCAGAGGAGAACCAACCTGAGGAGGAATCCGATGAATCACCTGCACAGAGCCCTGCCCCAAGGAGGAGCAGGAGGAATGTTCGACAAGGCATCCTGCCAACCAGTTAGTCTTCTTTTTAATTTTAAATCTTTCTTTTTGTCTTTTTTTTATTGTTAGTTTTGTTTGTGTAGGTAGAATTAAATATGTGTAGTTTATGTGTGCAAACCCCATTCATAACACTTAGCCTATTCAATAGTCTAAGTGTGAGAAGTAAAGGGTTTGCTACTTTGGCGCATGTGTAAATGTTTTTGTGTTTCTGTCATGTGCATGTTAACTCATACTTAGCCTATTGAACAGTCTAAGTGTGAGTCGTTTATGTATATATGTGTTATGTTCTTTTATGTCTTGTTATGTTTTGTTGAGTTTAAGTGTGTAAGAAAGGAAAAAAATTGCCCCGGAAAAATTCCGGGTCAAAAATATAAAAAGGGAATAAGGGTGGCAAAGCCAAAAAAAAATTTCAAGAAAATGGTCGAATATCTTGACCAAAAAAAAAGAGGAAGAAGGAATAAGGGGGGGCCCCATAGGAAGCCCCGGTGGGAGGCTAGTATGGGGAATTGTCCCAAGAGAAGCCCCCCAAAAAGCCCAAATGCACCGTTTACTTCAAAATAAAGTACTCCCTCCGCCCCAAGGAAGATGCCCCCTTTCTTGGACCCGGGATTTTATCACTTTTTTTTGGGTTAAAGGGAAAGTAAAGAAAGAATGGGGATGTAGAGATAAAGGGCCATTTTAAGAAAGGGTCATCTTGGTTGGGAAAAACCAAAAGGAAAGTGAGTCATCTTTAATGGGACGGAGGAGTAGTTAGTTTTGAACCTTGACCAGGAACATCCCCCCAAAAACTCAAACCCAAAGCCGTTAAAACCTTAAAGACCTTCGGGGGCCCAGATCTAAGTCCAAAACCAAGGTTCCCTTTTAGAGAAAAAAAAGGCCTAACATCCCCGATGAGGAATGAGTGGAAAGGGAAAATGTTTTGGCCCGGGGTTAAGGCGGGTATCGATTGGGAGGGAAAAAGGGGGCGAAAATTAAGGGCCCCAACGGATTGCCCCTCCCGGGGAGGGGCGGTTGAAAATATCTTTCTATGTTTTTAAATGTTTTTATACATGTGTGAAATTTAGTTATTATCCAAAAAGTTGTTAATGTGCAGAAAAGGGGAGTCGGTGGGGGCTTGGAAACAGGGGAAAAGGCTGAAGGGGCAATCCCAGGATTCATACTAGAGAAAAGGCTCGAGATGGAGAAAAAAAGATTTTCAGGGTGATCAACCATAAACGGGGCAAGAGAGTCTTTTCCAAGGAAATCTACCCCAAAAGAAAAGGGAAACCCCCAAAAAAAGCCACGGAGAGAGAGGAGGAGTTCTTGCTAGTCCAAACCCCTACCTTGGTTAAATTTTCTAAAAGATCGTTTCCTTTTTTCCCATTCTTCTCGTTCCCCGCCAAAACCCCGGTCACCAAGTTCACATCCCCCCGGAGAGTCATCATCCACCATTCCAAACCCCGGGCATAAGATGCTTTATCGCCCCAGTGGGAAAAAAAATCTTTTAAACATTTTCTTTTTTTAATCTTTATTTGCTTTTTGTTGGATCTTCCAAATTTTTAAACATTGCCTTTTTAAGTATTTGTTAAGATCCAAAAGTTTTTGTTAGGTTTTTTTGATTTCTTTAGTTTGAATTTGCTTCATTTCCCCCGGAAAGTTAATTTGTTATCGCGTTTATTTTCTAAGTGTTTTGGGATGTCTTCGTTTTATAGGGTAGATCAGGGTTTTTCCCAAATTTTTTTTATGTTTTATTTAAGTTTTAAACATGAGTTTCTGTTTCTGGTTCGAGCCATCTTGCTCTCGGGGGATTCCGGTCTTAGCCGTTAATCTTCAAGTTTTGTTTTTTAATTTCAGTAACCAAGGCTTAGAATACGACTTATCATTAGATCTTCACCATAAAAAGACATGCAGATGGTTCAATCGAGAGATACAAGGCAAGATTGGTTGCTAAGGGATATACTCAGGTGTATGGAGTAAACTATGAAGAAACTTTCTCTCCGGTGGCCAAACTAAATACTGTGAGAGCTCTTCTATCTGTTGCTGCATGTAAGGAATGGCCTTTGTATCAGTTTGATGTTTCAAATGCTTTTCTACATGGAGAACTCGAGAAGAATAAGGAACTATACATGGAGGTTTCCCCGGGATTTCATGAAGACTTTGGGAAAGGGCAGGTTTAAAGACTAAGAAAGACCCTGTATGGGTTAAAATAATCCCCCAAAGTTTGGTTCGGAAGATTTTGCCAGACAATGGTCAAAAACGATTTTAAACAGAGTCATTCAGATCACACGTTGTTCCTAAAGAAGAGGAACGGAAAAATGACATGTCTAATCATATATGTTGACGACATGATCATAACTAGAGATGATGTCGAGGAAATCCAAAACCTGAAAGAGAATCTTTTCAAGGAGTTTGAAATGAAGGACTTCGGAGATTTAAAGTACTTCCTAGGAATTGAAGTGTTGAGATCAAAACATGGAATATTTCTAAGACAGAAAAAGTATGTACTTGACATGCTTGTGGAAACAGGACTACTGGACTGCAAGCCCGCCGAAACTCCAACGGTGCCCAACCATGGACTGAAAATTGTGGTTAGAGCTACGCCTACAGACCGAGAAAGATATCAACGGTTAGTAGGAAAACTTCTCTATCTTTCTCACTTTAGACCGGACAACACATATGCAATTGGAGTTGTCAGTCAATTCATGCACCAGCCTCAAGAAGACCATATGGACGCCGCCATGAGAATAGTGAGGTATCTTAAGGGGACAGCCGGTTACGGGGTCTTCTTAGAAAAATAGGAAGACTTGGAAATTGATGGATGCACTGACGCTGATTGGGCAAGCAATCTGGTTAATAGAAAATTCACTAGAGGATATTTTACCTTTGTTGGGGGTAACTTAGTCACCTGAAGGAGAAAGAAGCAAAAAGTTGTTGCCCCATCTAGCGCGGAAGCAGAATTTCGAGGAATTAGAAGTGGCCTGATGGAAATATTATGGTTAAGAATGCTATTAATGGAAATTGGCTTTCCATCTACTCGGAAAAGTCAACTTTTCTATGATAACAAAGCAGCTATCAGCATCTCAGAGAATCCCGTTCAGGATGACAGAACAAAATATGTCGAAGTCGATCGTCACTTCATCAAAGAAAAACTTGAAGGATGTATTATTGAATTCCCATTTGTACGATCGGAGGACATTCTGACCAAGGCACTCAGACCAAAAGTTTTCAAAGAATTTCTTGACAAGTTGAGTATCGGAGATACCGTTGCTCAACTTGAGGGGGAGTGTTGGAAATACAAGACATAAGTAGCCGCCCACTATTTATTATAGTGGAAGTTCCTAGAGTGCATTCAAGGATGTATAGTTCCTAGCAAAGTAGAGTTCCGAGTCTCATTAATTGTGTAGTTGAAAAGTCTCAAAATCCCTATAAATACTAGGGTGTTGAGTATTTCAAATACAACAACAAATACAAAAGAAATATTTGTTAGGATTGGTATACTAAAAAACATATATCGAGCATGTTGCACAGATAGAATTGCTTCTATACAATAAATTCAAGAATCCACTTTTAACCCAAGGCGAGAAGAAGTAATTTTACCGCATTGGTGTTTGCTTGTGCATTTATAAGATGTTTCTCAAACATCTAAATGTATAAGAAGCAAATAAGTCTAATTCTCCTACATAGTAGACTGGTCGTGAATAGGTGACGCAGTCGGTTCTTTGTAGAAGAGATATAGAATTTCACAACCTAGATAGGCTTTGGCTACCTATCGTGAAAGGTTGCAGTGTCAATCCGCATGTTTCCTTACCTTAGGAAATAAAAGACACTGGTGTGGTATAGCACTGAAGGATCTAGCAGTTTAGATAAGTCTTTTTTGTTATTTACTGAAAGACGAGGTCTCGGTGATTGTTATTTCTTAATCATTATTGATATAATATTGAGCATACGATATTGATTATGCACTACTTTGATTTATCAAATGGTGCGATTTTTTCGCAATCCAAGAATCCTAATATCTTGGGTAAGGGTGATCAATGTCTAGAGGTGCTAGTCTTGTTATTGCAATGAATCGTGTGCTGGGTGAGTCCAGTTTGATAATATCCTCAAGAGGTGTTCGAAAAATGTTTTATTATTCAGAAACCCGGCTGGTTGGAATTTATTCCAGAATAATAAATAATGATTTTGAACTAGACAACTCTTGGAAAAAGATATTAATTAATTAAAGTCAAATAGCAGACTTAAATTAATTAATGGATATTTATATCTTAAACACGGAAAATAATAAATTAAAGAGGTAAAGCCCAGATTACTCGTAATATTTGGGATTGGATGGACAGTCAATATTATTTTACTATAGTGACTGATTATAATATTCTGTTGGACTTGTATTAAATTGAGGCTCAATTTAATTAGTAAAAGTCCAACAGATTTGGCCCAAGTCCAACCTCCATGGATCCCTAATATGGCCCATCATAAATATATATAAAAGGAGATTAGAAAGAAGATTAATTAAGAATTTATTCATAATTTTCGTTCTGCTCTCTGCAGTAAACGATTTTTTTAGTTCTCTCCAGATCTAAAATTATGTCTTCTTCTCTAATTAAGTCCTTTTGATTCTGACAAGCTTTGCCCACCCAAAGGTCATAATCTGAGTTTGAGATACAGATTAGAAGATTCGTGGTTGAGTACGAAGAACATCACGTGGAGAAGGCGCAAGCATCGTCGATTCTTTGGAGAATCAGATCGGTAATTCTCAACCGTAGGAAATTCATGTTTTAGGTTTTAATTCCTTTTACATGAATTATTTGCGTTTTAGTATGCAATTGATTGTTTAACATGTAGTTAATTAATCTCATAATCGGTCAAATAGATCCGTGGATCTGATTTATTTGTTTATGCATGACTTCCGCTGTGCAAGGGGCACCAATTTCCAACAATATTTTCTCTATACACTTTATCTTTACAAATGTCTATCCAATATTTCTCTACCTCTCTCGATTACCATCTTTAAGACTTGTGACTCAAATAAAAACTTAGTTATTCATATTCCTAACAAAAGTGATATAACCGTTGCAAGAAAACATGAACAAGAGTAAATAGAAAACTCCCTTGGTGAAAAAATCTTGATTGGAAAGTCCATTTTCTCCATTGGGATGAATACGTGTATTCCCTTCTTCTTCTCCTCCTTGGGCGATTTTTTTGGTGGTTTTGGGAGCTGAAAGTTGTGTAGCGATAATGGTCACTCGGGTCGCGTAGAATGTGTTATAAAACCCACTCACCCGGAGTGGAATCCTCTGGAATCTCGCTAGGACTCGGGTCGGTTGGAAAACCATTCGGGTCGAGGGAAACTCTCTGGATTGTGCAGTCTTCGTAAAACGACCATAACTTCAGCTACTGGACTCTGGTTGAAGCATGCGAGGTACCCACTCGAAGCTCTATTAAAACGAAGAAATTAGTATCCTCTGGACTGATTAGAAATAACCATTTTGGCTTTTTGGGCACGAAGATTAAGAAATTGTGTTGAATAGATTGGATGAAAGTAAAATAAAATATGAGAGAGAAAAAAGTAGGGGAGAGAAGGGAAGTAAAGTATGTGATGAAACAAAGTAAGGGTGATTGGATGTATTGTTTTTTTTTTTTTATTAAAAACGGAAATGACTCAACTTTGTTGGAACGTCTCAAAGAAGAATACGACTCAACTTAGTTAGGACAAAGGGAGTGCAAGTTTATCACCTACTAAATTACACTCAAGCACGAGGCTTAAACAAATTCATTCATACATCATTTCATGTCGAATGATATACAAGCATTCATAATCATTCTTACAACTTTCTATTCCCTTTTTTTTTATTGAGTGACCTACAAAAATGGTCCCAGGATTATAGGTTTTTCTTGCCTATAGTCCCTGAACTTTAAAAATATCGTCAGACATCCCTGGACTAAGGGTTTATCTCAAATTTGGTCCTTTTCCCATGTTTTGATACGAAAATACCCTTTTGAGCATTTGAGCAATTTGGTCTTTTTACACTTTTAACATTTTAAATCTGATATTATTTCAGTGATGTACAAAATCTAATATTATTTCATAAACGTTTTTTGGGTTCCCCAATATTCTAAACCAAAAGGAATAAGTTCAAATTTCAAAAAAAACGATACTAAGTTTCATGTTTCCCTTAAAGAAACCCAAGAGAAAAGTGAAGTCATGTATGAAGACAAAACTCCATTCAATGTTTCAAAACGATCATATTATTATTAATTTATTTGTAAACCCCAAACCCACCGCCGTGGTCCTCCGCATAAAAAGGGAAAAACACAGGGGGGGGTAAATTTCCTTAACATACCTGAACTCTCCAAAACTTTTTAATAGATATGCCTCCTTACCATAGTAAAACCTCGAGTTTCCGGTTATGAATATCATGGAGCATCAAAAAAAATAATTTCTTAAGGGGGCCCCATAAACAATTCCCCCCATTTTCTCAACAATCAACAATTCCATAGTGGGGCCAAAGGGGGGCCAAACTATTCGCCCACGGGGCCGGCCGACAAGGGCCCGGCTCCCAAAATCCCCCCCCAGAATACCCAAAATGGGGTTTGGGGGCCCCCCACTGACCCGAATTCGTTTATATAGCCCCATAGCCTAATGGGGGACTGCAAACTGGGCATCAAACCCCAAATATCATCAAAACAATCAAAAAGGCAATGCATAACTTTTTAAACCCCCCTATAACACCATAATCATTATTTTGGTAATAAAAGAGTTTGGGGTAAAAAAAAGCCCCCCCGACTCCTTAGATCAAGTACGCTCTTCCTTTTGCTATCCGTCGAGGGGGGTTATCACCTTTAATTTATCCCAACCCAAAGTAAGTCTCAATCATCTACTCAAAACCATATTTTCCCCCAACTTTTCCCCTTTTTTCCCCGTGATTCTTTTTTTATATTATCATTCAAAAAATCAAGGCATGATTATCATATCACTTTCTATTATTTTCCCAAAACCCTCCGATCCATCATCAAAACATGTCACGAGAGTGTTCCTCAACACATCCACACACACACAACAAACAACCCCAAACCCCAGCCAACACCGCACATCAACCCATAACCCAAACGGTTTTTTCCCCCTTTTCCCACTAATCTATATGCATGAGGGCTCAAGAACACCGATTTACGGGTTAGATGAAAAAAGATTAATATAAAAATCCCTTTTTTCTTTTAGAACAAAACTTAAAACAAAAAAAGGGCCTTGATTCTTAAAAAATTCTTAAAGTTTCAACTTGAATTTTTTCTCAAAAGATGAAGAAATCTTGGAGAAAAGTAGAAGAAGATTGAGAGGGGTGGAAGAGAGGGGAGGCGTGATTTGGGGGGGGAGAGGGAGGCGTGTTTTTGTGGTCTGGGTTGGGGTTTTGTCTCTTATTTATAGGGTCGAAAATTTAATTTGGATAATTATCCCAAGCAAATAATTATCCAATAAAATTCCTTTCCAATAAATCATGAGGGTCGAAAATTTCAATAAAATAATGGTGCTCCTATTTAATCTCACTCATCCCTTAGGACAATAATTGCTTGTGATTAAATATTATGAAGCTTTGACTAAAAATTTGATATAGGAGTATTTTTGTTTAAATTTTCTAGTTAATTTTGATTGTTTTCAAATTAATAAACGAAAAATTATATTAGTCTTACATTAGATGCATATTTATTTCATGGAATAAATCGGTGTTATATGATCTATTTATGATTAAAACTATTAAATATTGATTAAAACTAAGGGGCGTCGTCATACCTTAGACACTATCAAATATTGATTAAAACTATTATTTTTTGTTATTTAATAATTTTAATATTTAATAAAAATTTATTGATATTTAAAAATTAAAATTTAAAATTTAATTTTATAAAATTAAATCAAATATTGAAATAAAGAAACAAAGTGAAGGATGACAAAAATGAAAAAATAATGATAATTTTAAAAGAATATCAGATTTAGTACATCACTGAAATAACATCAGATTTAAAATGTTAAAAGTGTAAAAAGATCAAATTGCCCAAATGCTCAAAGGGGTATTTTCGTATCAAAAAATGGCTAAAGGACCAAATTTGAGATAAACCCTTAGTCCAGGCTGACGATATTTTTAAAGTCCAGGGACAATGGGCGAGATAAACCCATAGTCCAGGGACCGTTTGGCTCAGCACGAGTTTTAAGAATATAATAGAAAGTGGGTTGAAAAAATTATTGACACGTGGGTCCTACTTTTATATATTGATTTTATAATAAAATGTGAGTAAGAATGAATTAATGGAATGTGGGGTCCACTGCCAAAAATGGTAAAAGTGAAATGTAACAAATTTTTAGGGACGTGCAAAAATGGAAATAAATGACAACTTTCCAGGGACTGAGGGAGTAACTAATACTCCCTCCGTCCCGCTTAAGATAACACATTTTCCCTTTTAGTTTGTTCCAACTAAGATGACACATTTCTTTTTTTGGTAACTTTCTCTCTCCAATTAATACACTCAACCACTTTTTCTCACTCCTATTAAAATATTCATCTTTCTTCATCTCTCTACTTTAATACTTACACCAACCATCTCTCTCTCCAATTAAACACTTTAACCAATAACTCCTAAAACCCCGTGCCGGCTAAGCAATGTGTCATCTTAGCCGGGACGGAGGGAGTATATACTTATATATAATAGTTTTCGACTTATATTTTTATTTGCTAATCTTAAAACAATTAGTATAACTTATATAAAACTATTTGACTTTGATACGAATTTTAAGAAATGTAAAGAAAAGTGGATTGAATAAGTTAGTGGAATGTGAGTCTCACTTACATACTTAGTTTTGTAATTAATGTGAGTGGAATAAGTTGGTGGAATGTAGGCCTACTTACCATTTATGGTAAAAGTGAAATACTTCATCTGTATATTTTGTTATACTTTGACCGGGTACGAGTTTTAAGAAATATAATTGTAAGTGAGTTGAAAAAGTTAGTTGTTTATTTGGGATGGATGGGGAAATAAAAAAAATGGGGCTCTTATTGTTTTGGGTTTTCCCCATTCTCACCCCGGAATTTTGAACCAAATTTTTTAAACATCTCTTTTTGGGATGGGTAAAAAGGGGTGATCTACACTTTCTTCCGTATAGTGCTTCATATGGTGCCATGTTGATCGTTGTTTAGAAGCTGTTGTTGTAAGAAAATTCAATTAGTGGTAGTGCGGTCTCCCCAAATTCCGCCCGGCCCGGGACCACGGCCCCTTGGCATATCCTCCGGGGTTTGTATCGTCCTTCCGGATTGGGCCCTCGGCTTGGGGGGAAAACCGTGCTAAAATTCAATCGTGTTCCAAGCTGGGTAAACTAATCCAAAATTTTAAATGAACTTGGGTCCCGACGGGAATAAAACTGGGGCTCCCTGCAATCGCACGATTTTTTTTTGGAGTCCAGAATTGGTTTCCATCCATGGGGTTTTAGGAATTTGGTTTTAAATGTACACTTGGTAAGTCTTGGGCATCTTGGGGCTTCCGGGGGGGCCATTAAAAGGAGTCTCAGAGGGTTCCTCTGATCTCGTTCTTGAGTTCCTCGGTTTTGCCGGGCCCACGCCCCTTCCTTAAAGGAGGGCTTGTCCGAATTTCAAAAAAACTTCCCATTTTCCAATTCTCACTTCCATTCGAACCCCCTTCAGTTTTTTGCATCCATTCCGTTGCTTTTCCATTCTGGTTTTTTGATCCGGTTAAACCCCCAAAGGGGGCAAATTTGTCCTTCCACTATTTCCCGGGGCCCTTACCACTTCCCAAACGCAATTTACTAAATTCTTTTATCAAACTTTCCTCTTATGTCGGGAAAAATAGCTAGATGGGAAAGGTCCCTCCTTTAAAGCATCCCCACTACATTTGCTTCAGGGGGTGTTAGTTGATGCCACCCAAACATAATCCTTCACTAGTTCGAGCCAAACTGGGGTTTTCATGTTCAAAATCCTTCGAAGAACTATTTCAAACCTTGGGCCCGTAAAGATTTCGGACGAACTCCCTGAGATGACGCCTCCCCAAAACTTTAGGGGATGTACTCCGTTGCTAACTCCTATCGCGGGTTGGGGAGTTAAATCCCTGTGGTTTCAAATTTTCGTGACGGGGTAGGCGATCACCTTGTTGTTTTGCATCAACACGCATCCTAGTCCAAACCCTTAAACGTCGGTGTAGACTACGTGTTTTCTTTCCCGGTTTTGGCCAACCCCCTTGGGGCGGGGTCAATTTTTCCTTTTTAAAAGTTGAAAGCTTGCTTACCTCCGGGGTCCAATTCACCTTGATTCCCCTTCTTAAGTTGTTGGGGCATTGGTCTCACTATCTTGGGGAACCCTTTTTATGAACCTTCGGTAGTATCCCCCCAAGCCTAGGAAACTCCGGGAAACTCGCAAATGTCGATGGTGACTTCCATTGTTGCACCCAACTTTGGCGGGGACCACTCGATTCCTTTCCCCGATACAATGTGTCCGAAAGTTTCTTCTTTCGGGCCCAAAATTTAACCCTTTCGAATTTCCCTTTTTAATTTTTCGGGCCTCAAAGTCTCCAAAAAAAATTCGTAGATGCTCCTTTGTGCTCCTTTTTCGTTCCCCGAGTAGACTAGAACGTCATCAAAGAATCTAAGGCAATTTATCCAAGTATGGGTGGAATACCTGGGTTTATCAAGTCCATGAATATTTGGGGGGATTCTTTGGCCGAAAGACATCCCAATTCATAGTGACCATATCCCCCGCAAACGGTTCTTTGGTAGTCCCCCCCTTGAACCTTAGCCGGTGATATTCCCGGACCTCAAGTCCATCTTTAAAAAAAGCCGGCCCCCGAAAATTGATCGAACAAGTCATCTATCCTCTAGGGGTACTTGTTCTTAAGGGTTTTGTTCAACCCCTATAGTCAATACACATTCTCATCGGCCCCAAAACCCCTTCCTTCCGGAAAGGTCCGGGGGCGCCCCACGGGGAGACCCGGGCCCCGAAAAATAGGTCCATGTGCTCCCGGGTTGTATCTTAGTTCCCCCAACTCTTTAGGCGCCCCTTCGAATGGTGCTTTGGGTACAAAATGGGTCCGGTTTTAGGTTTTTCTGAACTCCAAATTTTCCGTTTTGGGGGCGGTCCGGGAAACCCGGGAAAAACGTCCCGGGTTTTTCGCACAACCACGTCTTCCACTTTTTTCATCCTTATCATTGCCGGGAAAATAAAACAAAATGGGGTTGCCCCTTTTTTATCATCGCGGTAGCTTGCGGAAGATTATCGCGGTTCATTGGGGTTTATCGAGATTCCATAATCAGATGGGGGTTTCCTTTTTCCGGGGCTTGTAAAAAGATATTTCCCTCTCCTTAAATGAATCATCGCAAAATTTGCGGTCAACCGGCCCTTCCTAGAATTACATAGATATCTATCATCGCCATAACTTGCGGTCGTGAGCAACTAACTTAAGTTCTCCAACCAATTTTAAGTTAAGCATGTTCGAGAGATTTCCTCGGGGCCCCCCCCTTGGGGAAGACACTATCACCTTATGTGTTTTTCCCAAGGGCAAGCCTTTAAATTGCACACATTTTTGAAAACCCGGGGTCAAATAAACAACAACAGGGTGTTGAGGATTTTGCCCATACCGTCGATTTCCCTTTCCCTTTGTCTTGCTCGGCCTTTTTGGGTTTTTTGTTCCAAAAAAAGTACGCCCGGGTTGAGAAAAAAACCCCTTTGGGGGGGGAAAAATTTTGGGGGCCCCAACGGTGGGCCCATTTCTCGGGCCCTTTTTGGGGCCCCATGGGGCCGACGGGATCCCCCCGTGTTGGGGGTTTTTTATACTAAAAGATGCTTCCCAGCGAATGCCTTTTCATTCCCTTTTTGCATGTATACGGAAACGCCACATCCACTTTTTACCTATTTATGAGAATAAATAATATAATATAAATGGTTTTTTTTGAAAAATGATAAACAAGTCTAAGGCTTTTTTCTTTAAAAAGGTCAAGTAGGAAATTCGATGAATCTCCTCAGAAATTTTCCGGAGGTGACTTGGCCGGGTCTAAGTGAAAAACGTATTCCCCAAACCCAGATAAGGGGTTTTCCTATTGGGGCAGGTTTGGGGGTTTGTGATAATTTCTCTTACCAAAAAGAGATTAGTAACACCTGGGTAAAAACAAAAAGGGCTAAACCAAAAAGTATTCTTTTTTGCATCTCAAAAAAATATATTTTAAAGTTTAGTATTTTCTAATTATATTTAAAATCAATATTGTTTATTCAATCAAACGCCACTTTTACTTATCAATATGGGGAGAGTTTGTCTAATTTAAGTTCATGATATCTTGGGTGGTAGTAATTGAATAACATGAAGGTATTGGGAAAATTATTTCCATGCTCCCGGTTGTGGTTTGATTAAATCCTAAAAGGGTGTCCCCCTGAGGTGTTTAAAAAGGAAAATTGGAAATCTGTAAAAAGCGGGAAAAAATTTATTCCACCAATAATAAATAAAAAATTTCCAAAATAAAAACTTTTTTGGGAATTTAAATTTTAAATTCTAGTCACATACAGATAAAAGAATTAAATTGATGGATCAAGATAATCTTAAACGCGGAAATATTATAAAATAAAATGGACCCAAGTTATTTGTAATTTGGTGATTTAAGTGGGAGTGCAATATTATTCTTTAGTGGAATAAAATAATATTCCATTGATAATATATTAAATCATGGGTCATTTGATTTAATTAGTAATTTATCTAATGGGTGAGCCCAACACTTAAGTCATTCCATGGATCCCCAACCTAGCCCAACAAGTCCATTATAAATAGTGATGAGATGTGGAAACCCTAACACACCACAAGTCACCTCTCTAAACCCTAACCCTAGCCGCCGATCACTCGGCCTCTCTCTCCTTCTTGCCTCGATTTTCGAGCCATAGAACAAGGAGATCTAGGGTTTTGGTTTGATCTTGTCTTGTTCATTCTAATCCATAGAATTGAATCGAGATAGATAGTTTGGTGTAGTGTTCCTCCTAGATCTCATCAAGACTATATTGATTATCTAAGATCCGCCCACACGGATGGAGAATCAAGGACTAGGGAATAGGTTGGAAGATTCACTTCGGATAAACCAAGGATCTCCGGGTGGTGCAGCTAGCAACTTCGATCCTATGATGGATCAAAATGAGGTAACAATCGAATCTACATCAAATTGCATGACTATGTGTTTATTTGCTGTCATATGTATAGATCTATGTTAATTGCATGAAATTGGAGTCGAATCATAATCACCTAAATAGATCCGTTCTAGGACCTGTTTGGTTTCCGTGTCTTCCGCTGCGGTAGTCCCAACACCCGATCATTCGCCTCGATCCCGATCCTCCCGTATTACTTGGGCACTCCCTAGAGTAGTGACCGTTCCCTCCGCATGTGTAGCATTTGGTGGCGTTCGATGTCGGCATTCTCCGAAATGGTACTTAGTGCACACATTGCACCGTTGCGCCCTGGTCTCGGTAGTCTCCTCTCGGCTAGATGTATGTTATCCTCCTCCGTGTTGGGACCGATGTTGATTCCATTGGTGCCGTTTTCCATCGTATGAACTCCTAGTATTATCCACTTCCTTTTCTCTCGGGAGTGGTGTGATGGAGGTAAAGACGGTGTAGTGTACTCCTGGCTCTCTCCCTAGGCATCGCCGCTTCAATATCCAATGCGAGTGCTAACGCTCGGCGTAGGGAGTCTCCTCTACTAGCTAACGACATTCTTATCTCGTGCCTTAGTCCCTTACGGAACTTGTCGACAGTGATAAGTCGTATTCTAAGCCTTGTTACCGGTCGTATGTCGTGAAATGCATGTATTATTTGTAAAACAATTGCTTAAGTGGCAGGATTAAGGGATCCAAGTCAGTAGGAGACGATTCGGACGACGCAGTTGAAAAGAGTGCTAAAAGAGTGCAATCGACGTGGATGCATGCCGAAGAAAAGGCTCGAGATGGAGAAGAAGGATAACTGGGATGATCATAAACAAGGGCAGAAGAGTCAAATTGTGAAGGAAATCTACCCTAAAAGCAAGGGCAAGCCTCCCTATAAAAGAAGCCACTTGGAGAGAGAGAAAGAGTTCCCGAGTTTTGGAGTTCGAAAAGAAAGTCCAATCGCTACACTTAGTAGAATTCTCTCTAGAAGATCGTCTTTCATCATTGTCTAGTTTCTCGTTCCTCGCCACGGCTATGGTCACTTGACGTCCGTAAGTCGCCGGAGAATTATCATCCCACCGTCAGCTAGTTCATCGTAGTAGTCTAGCGTTTCACGCCGGAGTGGCAAAACAATCGTTATTTGCCTTCTAGTTTAATTTTTGCCTGCTTTCTTCATTGGATCTCTTGCAAAAATTTATCTTTGTTACCTTTTGAAGTACTTGGTGAAGATCCAAATGTTTAAGTTATGAAGTTTTTATTTCGTATGTCTCTTTGGTTTGAGTTTGCTTCATTTTGCCTAGGGAAGTTAGATCTAGTTATCGCTTTTAATTTCTAAGTATGCGCATGTGTTTTCCTTCGAGTAGGCTAGATCGCAAGTTGTTGATCGAAATTTGTAGTTATGTTTTAGTTTATGTTTTCGTGCATGAGTTTCGTTACGTCCGTTAATACCCCCTTGCATGTTAGTCGGTAGAGTAATCATGCTATTGGGCTCATCTTAAGTTGAGCATTTTAATTAATGGATCTTGAGTTTGAATTTATGAATCGAGTTTAGTCATGGAGTTTGTGCTCATATGATTTACGTTAAACTTGGTGAAAAGAAAACATCAAAATCAACTTTTGCCTTGGACCACTTTTGCTTTTTAGTTACTTTTGCTTTTGTCTCTTACTTTTCAGTTATACCTTCCGACACTGTGAGAAAGTCACCCACCACCGGATATACCTCGTTGTCTAAATTTCCTCTTTTAGAATCTTACTTTTCACATGTCTCCCCGAGATCCCCCTGTCCCTATTTTCATGAACACAACCACATATCTCATTTTCACGCCTACTAGTCGAGAGTACCATCTTTATTTCCGCCTAGGTAGAATCCTAACCCCAAAAGCGTGGTAGCTAACCAAAAACACCCGGAATATCACCACAGTTATCGAACGTGTCCATCCTTGTGGGATTCGACCCTACCTCCATTATACTAAGTTCTAGAGGTGGCCACGGTTCGAAAACCGGAGGTTCCGGTTGAACCCAGTTCCGTTCATTGAAACCTTGAACAGTAATCGCCCGGATACCGGTTATCCGGTTCTGATTAACCGCCGGTGACCGCCGGTTCCGGTTCCGGTTAATAACCGCCAGTTCACCGGTTCCGGTTCGGTTCCAGTTCATTTATAACTTTTGTTGCTATTCTATAGTAAAATCCAAAGAGAATTGATAACGATAACGATAAAGATAAAGAATTGCAATTTTATTGATTTGAAACTTTGAATGTAAATTTCTACAATACAATTACAAGTTACAAAATACAACAATACAAGTACAACATACATTGAATTTAAAATTTAAATAAAAAATTACAATTTACAAAAAACATATTAAAAAAAGTTGAAACAATTAAAAAAAAAAAGAAATAAAGGAAAAGGACTTGACTCAACTTAAATTTAAAATTTGGGTTTGGGGTCCTGGTTCCTTAATGCTAAATTGCATTGAGGAATCAAAGCCCACGAGTTCTCTTCTTTGCTTACCTTGTTGGTTGGCGGTTGACGGGTTGGCCTTCATTCTTCACCTTCATCCTCTGTCGTGGGTTTCCTCACTCTTTCACGAGCACCCCAATCGGTTCTTCCCTCACTTTGCACTTTTCCCCAATCATCAAGTAACATCACGGCTTCCATTTTTCCCTGGGAAGTTTGCTTTTTCCCACGCCCAAGACACTCCCAACACGACGGATCGACGGCTATGGTGGAAGCCGGGTGCAAAGATCTCCTTAGCCATTGCCAAGTAGGATAATCTTTCCTTTTTCTCCCCCTCGGGAGTCGTTTTGGGGCGGGTGGGGATGCATCACTAAAATTTGCTTCCAAAAAAAATCTAACTCCCCATCCTTTAAAGGGGCCCTTGAGCTTGAGCCTTCCCCGAGCATAACCAATTGTGATTGAGCATGGGGTCATCAAAAGAAAAAACCAAAACCGCCATATTGCGGGTTGAGGACAAGTTGTGTATGGCGAATTTGGGGGTATGGTTATACTTTTCTTCTTTCGGCAAAGATACGCAAACTACTTTCAAATTGAGCTTGAACGGATCTATCGGAATGGTTAGTTCAAAAACTCTTGGTTTCATCATCATCATAAGAAAATTTTTTGAAGTGGACTAAGATCAATAGAACAAAAATTTTGATAATAGAAATCTAAGATCTTATTTGGGGGCCCTAATTTCCATTTCGGACCCAAGCATTAGAAATTTAAAAAACACGGTTAAATTTCACTAAAATACTTCAACCATTTTTCAATCATATAAAACAAAACACACATTAATACGAGATCTAGCATTTTTCATGCATGTTTTAAAACCAAGTGCTATATACTCAATGCTCTAACACAAAAACAGAGGGCAATAGTAAACCCCCGATAATTCAATGGCCCAAAATTTGAAAGTTTAAAAAGACAAAACCCAAAAGTTTTGGTCCCAACAATTAGGCGTAAAATATATCACCATAGGGATTAGTTCTAAAAAATAGCACAAACATCTTTATGCTCCAAAGTAAATTGAGGCAATCTTTGTAGATTTCCATTAGTAGAAAATCCATTAAAAAAGTTGTATACTTGATTTCCGTTACAACAATATTTTTCAAAGCCTTCCGCTTGAAAGGATCGCTCAAAATGCATTTCTAATAGGATCAACATTTTTTTGCCATAAAAAAGCGCATCTTGTACCATAAGTTAAAAAATATGACATACACATCTTTGATAAAAATACTTACCATCGATAATCGGGGGGCACGCATAATAAGTCGAAAATTTCCCGGTTTTGGTTTGATCAAAAGCAATGAAAAATCTTTTGCATAATTGATATTGATTCAAAACTTGAATATTTAAAAAAAACATTGCATTTGCGTGTGTGGTGTAGGAAAATCTCTAAAACAAATTAAACTTTTTTCAAAAACCAACTATTGTCCATAAAGTGAACCGTAATTCCCAGTATGCATGCTTTTTAAACGCACCATACATCGAGCAAATATTCACTTTGTGTCCCAAGTTACTCAAATATCGTGATAAATCTTTTTTTATTTCATAATATTGATTTTTGGTAGTCGGGAAAACTAGTTTAGGTAGTCTTTTGAGTTCAAATTATAACACTCTTTTATCAATTTTAAACTTTATTATCATAAATACAAAAGGAAATTGGGAAAAATTGTAGATGCTTATGATCATATCTTAAAAAGCCCGGGGGGGGGATTTTTTTTTTAGACGGGGGGCGGAGATGGGCACTCGCACTTTGGAATTGAGTTGGGTTTTCTACGCTATGCTCAAAAGTTCGGGATGAATGATGGCATGGGAGCCATATCCCCGGGCTTTTAATTTGTATTTTTTGGGGGGAGTTTCAATATCCTAAAAAAAATCGGCACTTCATTAGCGGAAGAAACTATTGGGACCTTTTTGAAAAGTTTCACAAATATATCAGATTTATATTTAGATTTTTTTCGCGGCCGTCTTTAGGGGGGGGGATTTTCATTTTTCGTGGGGCCCTCCTGTCCTCTTTTATCGTTGATTAACATTAACGTCATCAATATAAATCATCGACCAGTTAATTATCGCATCGGATTGGCGCCAACGCTATGACCACCCTTTGGGGTAGTGCAATGGCCCGGGCAGGGGGATCTTCTTCCATCTACAAATAGTAGTATTTCAATTAGAATTTAGAAGATGAACATAGAAAAATCATGAACTAAAATTTTTAAGTTATGTATAAAAAAAAAAAAAAAATAAAATATTTTTTAACTTACTTGTGGAACGCCTCGGATGGGAAAAATCTTCCCAAAAATTTTTTAAAAAAGGTGTGTGTTTTTTTGGCGGTAGATTGATCTTGGCAATTCCCTTTTCCCCTCGATCGGGCACCACCACCCGAAAAGAATATTTTTTTATAGTAATGTAGTTGAAAAGTTGTAACTAATATAAAGAGCAAATTATGAAATCATGAACAACTTAGGTAAACAAGTAGAGAGCAAATTGAGTTTAATGAGGTAGAATGTAGAATTGGAGATTGAGAGAGAAATCCTCTTGTTAACACAAGAATGGGGTGAGTAGAAGTGATGTAGCTAAGTGGGGTATTTATAGATAAAAATGGAGGAAAATCTGATATTAAAGGGAAAAAATTGAACAAATTTGAAAACGGCCGAAAAATGCCGGCTGAGGCCGAACCGCCATTGTGAAAACCACCGTCTTTGACCAAAAACTGCTTCCGACACCTGCATCTCTACGCCGCAAACCCTAAACCCTACGCCCGAACCCTAGCCTCGAACCGTCGAACCGCGGTTTCTAACACAAACCGCCGGTTTCCGACACAAACCGGCGGTTAACCGGCGAACCTCGCGGTTCAACCGGTGGTTAACCGTCGGTTCCGGTTACTTATTTTTTGAACCGTAACCGGCCCGTAATAACCGTAACCGGATTTCAAACTGAACCGTCGTCTGTCTTCGTTCCGGTTCCGCTCCCGAACCGCTTTGTTGGAAACCGCGTTAACCGCGGTCCGGGCTTGGTTTGGCCACCTCTAATACTAAATCCAAGAGAAGTGGGTTGAGGAAATTTATTTGATACTAGGTTCCGTTGTCGATCGATCACCTAGGTTGGGAATCTTATCTCGATTGGGCTTGGATACACTTCGCATTTACACACCCACCGAAAACCTAGGCCAATCAAACGGCGCCATTGCCGGGGATGGATGGCATTCATACTCCATATTGTGTGTGATCTTTCTGTGTATACATTGTTTATAATATTCCTTTCCTTTTATTTTGCCATGAGTAAGAGTCGGCTCCCGGCCGCTGGAGACCAAGGATACTTCCCTGTGAACGGATGCTCGTGACCACTGCTTTGGCCTTTCGACAAAGATCACCCGACCTAAGCACGAGTAGCGACGAGGAGAAAGAAGATCTAGAGTGACCAACTCCTGCAGCTTCCACTCCAACCAAAAGAAGAGCACCAGTGAGCACGGGTGACCGGGAAGCAGGTGAGGACGACCCGTAGCTCACAACGCTTACCGCGCCATCGACTGAGACCCCCCACAAGCCATAGTGGTCACCCCAGGCTAGACAGCCCGTGATGTGAAACCCCACGTTATTGCAATTCTGCCAACGTACTGTGGGAAGAGTTACGAGGACCCTACGAATTCCTAAATGAGTTCCCGTTGTGGGACCGAAGGCGCAGGCGGCAAAGCAGAGCAAACAGGATGACTACACCGAAAGCCCTACCGTCTGGCCCCGGCGAGAAGCCAACACCCGGGCTCACCCCGAAAGCCTCGCCAACCGACTCCATCAATACATGGGCCGATTTCCTCAAGTAAGCTTTCCTAGCCGAGTTCTTCCTTCTTCAAAGACGAGTGCATTGAAGAGATAGATATCATTTATAAGGCAAGAGTACGATGAGACCCCGAGCGAGTATCTGGAGAACATGGAACAGCGGATCTCGCGGGACCATCATCCGGAGGCGATTTCACACGCTTGAGAGTCAAGGAAGCTAAGAAGGTCTTACGCAAGCCGCCGAATGCGAAGAAGACGCACGACACCAAGGGATGGGCATAGCAGAAAGGGTAGCAAGTGCTTCACGACGACCAGAGGAAATGATGGATCTAAAGATGGAGGAATTAAAGAAGTGATTGGCCGACCGCAATCAAACGTAACACTCCACCACCTTCTCCTGACCGGGTGGCAAGGAGGCCCTGTAAGTACCATATGATCAACTGCATAACCCGCGTATGTGGAGCAAGCAAATGCCGCAGTGGTACTACAATACTAATGGGCACCGAATTCGGAGAAGAGGGACGCACTACAGGACACCAAAACTTCTCACGGAGTAGATGAAAATCGACCGAACCAAAATCAAGGTCGAATCAACCCAACCCCACCCAAACCAAAGCTTCAAACGTGGCCCAACTAACCCCGACCACTCGCCTAATCGTGTGAAGGAACCAAAGAACTCAACCAAAACCCTCAAAACCAACCCGAACCCTATCTATGCGCGCACCCCATCGAACTACTGTAATCCAAGAGATAACCAAGGGCCTCAAAACAACAACCACAACCAAAACAAGAATCAATTCCAATCCCAAAACCAAAAATCAAGATTTCACCTCACAACCACGACCGCACAACCCTCCCCGCCCGCATAACCGGGGCACTCCACCGAACCAAAACCAAGAAATTTCGTGCTACCATCAAAACCCACCACCCCAAAGATAATCCGCACTGCTGTCTGAACCAACAGCCCATCATCCAAACAGTCGAGGAGGTCTATGGAACACATGATGGGAGAGATGCTTGCTTCGGGCAGCCATAACATTAAAGCGACTGGTACCGCAATGAAACAATGCAAGGAATGCAAAGTGCTCGGCTGAAGATATAAAAAATACATGGATATGATGAAACTCTAAGAAGCTAGCCCAACTCTTAAACTCGGTGGTCGAATGAAAGGAACTCGGGAAACTCCCGCTTCACCGTCCATGTACTCGAAAAGGCCAATGTGAGTAAAATCACATCATGGTCCTGGAATGTACTATGATGGACTCCTAACTCAGAACCCTATTTGGGAGCAATGGGAGCGAAAAGTGCCGAGCGACGCTATTTCAGGAAGAACTAGCTGAGCCTCTACCTCGATGGAGGATCCGTTTTCTAGACGAGGAGCCTACCGAGAAAGAAAGAAGAAGAAACAAAGCCTAGAAATGAGAAACTCAAGAAACAATGACACACGCTGGGGCTACGAACCCAGGAAACACCAAGAGAAAATCCGAAGAGGCTTGTTGAAGAAACTAAAGGGGAGAAACCGTTTCCATATGGAGTCTAGCGAGATATTGTTAGGAAGACCATTTTTAAGAACGGCTAAGACAATTGTAGATATAACTGAGAGGACAATCTGCATTGACTTTAATGGTGAGAAATTTGTTTTTGACATCAATGAACCATGAAAAAGCCAATGTGACTTGAAATCTATGCTGTGTCAATGTTATCAATCTCCTGGGGTCCAGCAGAAAGAATTTCTTGAGGACCGACTCACAGGTAGAAAACTCCAAGCCTTGGATGTGTATGCACAAAGCCGATGTGGAGGCAGCTTGCATGGTGCGATCTCGATCAAGAGTCGGAGGTTAATCGGATTGAGACATTCACAAGAAGAATTACGGAATTCCTTTAGAAGTCGAACTCTGCGAGAGCCGTAGGGCTCTTTAATAATGTCAAGATGGAGGAGAACTGAAGCTGGTGAACATGAGCAAGAAGGGGATTCTTGAAAACCTCTTACCCGGCTGTGGCATCTACCTCACAAGAGTTGGAAGAAGTTGCTGGGGCCGATCTTACGCCTACCTCTAGATACACTCGCTCACCGTAATCATCAATAGCGGGCAACCGAAGAACAAGAGGCAAGGCTACTAACCGTGGCCGAAAGCAAAACAAGAAGGCTATTGATGGAGCCTAATGACTCTGGGTGGGGATAAGTCCAGATGTCCGCATGCACCATATTTGGTCGATTTATGAGCTATGTGACATGTAGATTCGTGTGCCAGCTGAACCTAAACATGTGCGAGAAGAGATACCGAAGGAGATCTTGGAAGTTACTTCCTCTGGCATTATATACTGGCACCCGATAGAGAATGAGTCGGGCCCGATCCATATGATCCCCAAGAAATCGAACTGGGTGGTTAAGAATTAGGACGAAATGGTGCCCACCTGGGATCGGGTCACTAGACGGCGAATGTATAGATTACCGTGTGTTGAATACCGTAGAATCCAGTGAGTTTAGACCATTTCTACTATCGACTACTCAAATGCCGGAGCGAGTTGGTCAGGAGGAAATACTTAGTGTTTTTTGGATGGGCATAAATGGGCTACATCCAAATTTACGTGAACCCCGAAGACCAGGATAAGACCACGTCACTCCGCCCATTTGGAACCTATGCGCATACCATGCCTTCTGGGATTATGCAACGCCGCATGATGAGCATATTCTCGCATTTGATTGAAGATTGCATAGAGATCTTCGTGGGATGATTTCACGGTCTACGAGACTCTTTCGACTCATGCTCGCACATTTCCGATGTCGGCCGGAAAGGTGCCAAGCAAAGAGTCTCGGTTTTGAATTTCGAAATGCCATTTTATGTGGTTACAAGGAATCGTCTTAAAGGCACGTGGTGTTAGAAAGAGGAATCCAGGTGGATCAAGACAAGGTGGATGTCATATCCAAACTACCCTTCCCTACCGAATCGAAGCGAATAAGAGGTCAGCATGTTTGGATTTCCATCGAAGATTTATCAAGGATTTCGCCAAGATCGCCGCCGACTTCACTCCTCCAGAACGAAGTGGAGTTCGTTTTCGATGAGCATTGCAAGGCCGCCTTTAACCTTTCAATGAAAAAATGATCTCTCACCACTGGTCTGCCTTTAACTGATCACCCATTCGAGGTGATGTGCGATGCAGTGACTATGCCGTGGGGGGCCGTGATCAGGGTCGTAAGGTCGATGGGAAGAGGAACGTGATATTCTATACATCGAAGACCTTGAATCAAGCCCAATCTGAATTATGACACCATCGGTAGTTAGACAAGAAGGCTGTTTTATTCTTTCGAGAAGTTCAGTGCACTATTAGGATCCGAGGGTCACTGTCTATACCGATCATGCGGCAATTAAGCATCTCTACGTTAAGAAGGAGTCAGTGTCTGACTGATCAGATGGGAACTACTTTTTGCAAGAATTTGATTGGGAAGTAGAAGACAAGAAGGGGCTGAGAACAAAGTAGCAGACCATTTTAGCAGGATAGCACACAAGAAGGAAACAGTGAGGATGTGCAAGATCGACTCCCGGAAGAGCAATTGTGTGAGGTGATTTTCTCCGCAAGGAAGATCGATCAAAAGCAGTAATGAGGCTTTTACTGCCAGGACGTAACAAACTGGGCAAGGAGAAAAGAGACGTAAACCCTGCATGGACTTGGACAACTTCACTCAGTACTGGAGAGCTACCAATGGTGCAAAACGTGACAAAGGCCTGTGAGGATGAAGATCAAGAGTGGAGCAAAGTATTATTTTTGGGACGACCCATACCAGGAAGGCAAGCATCCAACCAAGTTGAGCGACGTGTTCCTGATCGGGAGCCAACGGGATGTACTAATACCTGGCTACTCCTTCTCGTATGGAGGACACTTGATCAAGGAAAACAGCAAGAAAGGCCGGATAGCTTATTTTACCGGCCGACTCTAAACAGTGGATGCATTGATACAATTTTTATCATACTAAATAAACTCGTAAGTATACGTAGTGATATAGTATAGCTAAAGATTAGTACCGGATATCGAACACGTGGGAAGACGTAACACAAAGTGTCTATCCTCTACTAAGACTCAAATACTATCCTGAAACTTTTGAAAACTAAAAACAATAGAAAACATAGACCAACTAAAAGCGAATAAAACCGAGAGAAAGACGATAGAGATAAGGGAATCCCGGGGATGTGTGTTCATAGTTATGGTTATAAAAAATTTCCCAAATTACAATACCAGACAGTTTATACTTTGAAAGGACGAGTCACCTAGCTTATGCTCATGCGATAAAAATGTTAATTACAAGATTAGAGTTGTCAATCCTAACACGTAACCCCAAAAAAGCTCCTAAGATCCTTGAAAAGTCCTCACTCTCATTAAGGTCCGTTTTAAGGGAAGCTAATGAGTGTCTACTAAGTGAATCTAACTCGTAAAACCCCTCACGTTATGTAGAAGTTATATTAAATCATACACGTTGTGTCACTCAATCATGCAGCATCAAAACTACTTAGGAAAGAAAAAAAAAGTAAAAACAAAACGGATATTAGATAGAAAAAAGAATTTGTATAACCAAAGTGTTCTTAACACATCCTAGAATCCTAGAGTTTAGTTACACATAATTGAATAAGCTAAAAACATAGATTGAAGGGAAGACAATTTGAACATAAAACTAAAGCAAATATAACCCGTGGGTTGAATCCTTGTCGTTCTTGAAATCCTTCTCCAACTCCTTGCACCAATGAAGTACTCTAGGTCTTGATCTCTATGAAGTATTTTGCAAGTGGGAATTCTCTCCTTTTTTAATGAAGCTTGGGGTCTTATTTATAGGGGAAAGTCATTCCTTGTTTTAGAAGGAAAAGATCTCCAAAATATGGTAAAACGGGCGCAAATCTAGGGCTTCTCAAATTTCCCGCGCCTTTCTCGGCGGGCCCCGCGTTGGAGTCCGAGAGTTTGTTCCTCGGCGGCAGACCGCCCGCCGCGGTCGCCGGACGACTTCTCTTCCAAGCACATTTTTCCGGGCGGACCGCTGCATTGTCTCCCCGGGGCCGCGGTCCCCCCGCACACATCCGCGGTCGCGTCGCCTCGACTCCAAATTTCCAAACTTGACGTTTTGGCTCAATTATGCGCATTTCTCACAAAACACAAAATACCAAAATAGAAAAAATATGAAAATAAGGGACGTGTAGAGTGACTTTGACATTAAAAACGAACAAATAATGGCCTTAAAACAGGCAAAATGATATTAACTCCCCCAAACTTACTTTTTTGTTTGTCCTCGAATAAACAATAAAGACACAAGACTAGACCCCGAATGCACAAGGACTAGATGTCATAATTGCCTCAAAAGATGGAAGAACAGTTTAAACATGTATTAACGCAATCAAATCAAGTAGGCTTATTAGTGCACTTTCATTACTAACTCGTGGAACACCTTGAATTCAAGCCCTGCAGTGACAAACTTCCAAAGATGGTAAAGGTTTTTCACTCTCAAAGTGTATAATGATAATGTGTATATACCCTTTTCAAATCATCATCATGCAAAGTTTACCATAGGCGCCAAAGTCTAATCCCTCCTCTACTAAATGTGATTAAGCTTCAAAAGTCCTAAAAGGGCTTTATCTTTGGTGAATGTAGCTTTTGGTAGGTGAGGAATATTTGGCTAAAAAGTGACTTAAAAATAAAAATATCCCAAATAGAGTAAAGATAACTCCACTTTCAAACCCAAAACACTATTAACTCTTTATTTATTTTCCCTTTAAGTTAACCAACCCTTGTGGTAGCTAACCAAAAAGCGTGGGAGCTAACAAAAAACACCCAGGAATGTCACCACAGTTATCCGAATGTGTCCATCCTTGTGGGATTGACCCTTTCCTCCATTATACTAACCATTAGAAGTGGGTTGAGGGAAAATTTTTTTGATACCAGGGTTCTTGTTATTCCCAACGACTAATAGTCGGGAATCTCATCCCCCTCGTTGGATACACCGCATTTACACACGTTGGGCCAGAGAAAACCTGCACCTTCATCAATCCTAACACGTAACTCCATAAAGCTCCAGACCCTTGAAAAGTCCTCACTCTCAATTAACAATGCCGTTTTAAAAGAAGCTAATCAGAGGTCTACGAAGTGGATCTAACTAGCTAGAACTCTCACAATTATGAAGCAAGTTATATTAAAGCATGCAAGATTGTGTCACTCAATCATCAATCGAATTACTTTGGGAAAAACAAAGTAAAAACAAAACAATAGAAAACTGGAATTGTATAACCAAAGTCGGTTACTACACATCCCTAGAATCCTATGAGTTTAGTTACACGTAATGGAATAAACTAAACACATAGATTGAAGGGAGAACAATTTGAACATAAAACAATGCAAATAAAACTCGTGGGTTAACCCTTGTCGCTCTTGATGTTCTTGGAATCCTTCTTCAACTCTTTGCACAATGACGTATTTCTAGCTTTTAATCTCTTGAATTTATGTTGCAAAAGAAGCTCTAATTGCTGGGCGGCACAGCATACTTTCATGGCGGATACCAGTCGTCTAACTCCAAAAATTCCAGACTTTATTTGACTCCTTTTTCGCTCAAATTGCATGTCAAAATATCCAAAAATAGATAAAATATGCAAATAATGGACATGTAGAGTGACTTTGACATAAAAAACGGACCAAATAATGGCCTTAAAATGCAAAGTGCAAAACCGAGGTATCAGATAGAGAGATAAGAAAGATACCATACGCTTCCAGCTTGTTAGTCTCATGTATGTATATCGTGCTTTGTACAAGGCTTGATATTTGCTTTGATGTTGGCATGGTGTCAAGATATCGCCGAATCCGGGCAAGGACATTGGATCCGTAAAGTACATACTCAAGTACCTTAAACGACTAGGGACTATGTTCTAGTTTACAAAGCATGCCGAGCTCTCTCTTTGGGAATATACTCGATTCGGACTTTCAAGCTGATCAGACTCGAGAAAATCTACTTGGATATGTGTTTACCTTAGGAGGTGGAGCCGTAATTTGGAAGATTGTAAAGCAGTAAATGCATTGCGACTCAACCATGGAAGCCGAGTATGTGGCCGCGTGAGGTCAAAGAGGGGTATGGCTCAAGAACTTTCTTATGGACTTAAGGTGGTTACGACCGCCAAGAGCATCACCATTTATTGTGACAATTCCTGGGTGCTATGGCAAACTCGAAAGAACCAAGGGCTCACAAAGTCGAGCAAACACATGAGAGGAGTATCATATCATTAGAGATATAGTGTAGAGAGAATACAAGTGGTTAAGATTGCGCGAGAACAACCGTGCGATCCTTTCACAAAGGATTTGGCAGTGGAAACCGTTCGAGCGCCAAGTTTCTAATCAATGTACGTTTGAGCATACGGTATTGATTATGCACTACTTGACTTACCAAATGGTGCGGGTTTTTCGAACCTAATAAACCCAGTATATCGGGTAGGGTGATTTATATCTAAGCGGTGCTAGATTGCTATTATATTGAATCGTGCGCGAGGTGAGTCTTGTTTGATAACATCCTCTAAGAGAAGCTCAAAATAAGGTTTTATTATTCGAAACCTAGCTAGTTGGAGTTTGATTACTCTATGAATAATAAATAAGAATTTCTTGTGAGTCCACTCTTGGAATTTATAAGATATTAATTAATTAAGTCTATAGTACAGCATAATTAATTAATTAATAGATGTTTATATCTTAAGCGTCGGAAAATAAATAACAAGCAATGAAACTCGATTACTTATAATTTTTGATTTGGATGAGGAGTGCAATATTACTTTTGTAAGTAGTTGCTCGTAATATTCCAATTAAGCTTATATTAAATCGGGGTTCAATTTAATTAGAAAAGCTAATTAGAGGGGCCCATATCCAAAACTTTCCATAAATCGTCTGGCCCAATATGTGACTTAATATAAATAGAGAATAAAGGAGACGTAAAAATCAGTTTTACACACCAAAATTTTTCGTCCCTCTCTCTACTTTGTAGAGGACCATTTTTCCTCTTCCTCTCCTCCGTGAGATAGGTTTTCTGCTCTTCTATATTTAAGTCCTAGTATACCGGTGAGATACCACGTGAAAAGAGCTAGCATCTTCGACTTGGAGAATCATCAAGGTATAATAGCTAAAGCGTAAAAAGTGTTTTAGGTTTTGATTAATTTAAAGCATGGTTTATTTGAGTTATGAGCATGATACATGTGATAATTGCGCAATAAATTTGTCTAAATAATCATCTAAATAGATCTTGTTTATCCGTTTATTTTTTGGCATTAATAATCGCCCTTTTTTACCCTCCTTCCCTCCCCTAGATAATATTCTTATCCCCCCTTTTCAGGGACATGCTCCGCCCGTTGGTGTTTTCCAAAATTCCTTTATCTCATTTAGGAGGTCCGGGGTCCCGCTTTTATCATTTCCTCTTATTTGTCTTAAATTTCCTTCCCAGTGCTCTTGTCTTCGCCACTGAAAAATTGTTCCCACACCTCACTTGATCCAAAAGGTTTTTTTGCCCTTTTAGATTTTGCAAAATTCATGCAAAAATTCATAGGGTTGTCAGCCTTTTCCCAACTCGGCAAAAAGGCTAACAGGGGTCTTCACGTGCTCTTGTCCGGGTTGTAATTTGGCTTTTGGGGGGCGCCCCCCATGTGAGTATACGAGCACAACTCAATCACCTTCCCGGGTATCAACCTTGTTGATTTTTCTCCCTTAAATGAGAGAAACGATCCCCCCCGATCCCGATGGTTGTTCCCGACCTTTTCGGACCCGTCATCGTAAACAGGGCGTTTGTGATTAGTGTGGATCCCTTTCCTTTCTATGGCCGGCACAACTTCCTTAAACCGGAATAAAGAAAAAAAAGAAAAGTTTATCTCAATTATTACACAAAATTTTTTAACAATAACACCCATAGCCCTCCATTCTGCTACGTTTCTATCTTATCGATATTCGGGGCCTTGACCAAAAGCGAATCGTTGAATGAGTGGTACGTATCTTTTCACTTCTCTCCGAAATTTAGATAGCTCATCGTAGAAAGGTTGTTGGTCTACAATGCTTGAAGTCGAGCTTCCCGTAAGAAATAAAAAGAAAAGGAAAATTATCAAAAATATATACCTAAAATATCACAACAAATCTATGCAAAAATGCCATCATCCCCGACAACGGCGACATTGGGAAAAAGTTCCGTATCCCTTTTGTGGAGTGTTCCAATGCAAACGAAAACAACGACTTTCCCAAAAGAGAATCGAAAAAAGACCCGAGTACCGAATTTCCGAGATGGATCAAGTGGTAAAAATTAACCCTAAGTTTGATTCCTAAATCCATGCACATGCTTTCGATGGCAATCAAGAACAAGAGTTGCTTTCAAGACCTTAACCAACAATACTATAACCTAGTAAAGGAAGGGGTCGAATCCCAAGATAAGTGTTTACATTTTTTGTTAACATTTGGGGAAAAGGTTGCTCCCAGCTTTAAAAATTGGTTAAGTTTTATCTACTTGGGAAAAAAAACAAACGAACGATCAAGTGACCGACTATGCCAAAAAAAACTATCTACGAACTCCAACTAATCAACCCGAGATCAATAGATTAAACTTAAAGATTATACAAAAACTTTTGAAATAAATAAACAAAAGGTACAAGGTGGGGACCAGATCCCTTAACTAACAAACTCATAAAAGCGCAAAAAAGAAAAAATGGGTGTAAACCCGAAACTTAGATCATAAAAACTAACTACTTCATCTTCCATTAGATCTACCCCCAGTAACATAAACATGAAACTCGAACATCTTGAAAGGGAACATACAAAAAATTTGGGACGTAAAGAGTAAACACAACCCATAGCTACCGGATCTAACCGACTTGATCAAGAAAAAATGAAATGGACGCAATTTACCATACTCATGCAAACTTAAACAGAGGAATTCGATCTACGTAATCTAACAGGATCCATCAAAATCAACACAATCAAATTCAGGTCTATGAAATGTAACGCAACAACTTAGAATTCATACTCTTAAACTACCAATTGCGAAAAGCATCCAAATAGACTTCAACAAACTCTTCGAAAATGAAATCCAACAGACACGGCAAAAACATACATGTCTCGACTTCAACAATTTCCAACGATTAAATACATAGAAACAAAAGACAAATCAACGAAAGCGAACAACATAAAATTTCATAATAGCAGGCACAAATTCGACTACCAATTCAATGTTAGCTTCGCAACACGAAGTTCAAAATCGGGGGGAATACTTCAAAACTAAAGTGTATCAAACAAAAATTTAAAGAAACGTTTCTTCACCCACGTAGAGTGTTACCACCTCATTCTTCTATTCTCCTTCAGATAGGGGGATTTGAGGCTCGATCCCTAGGGCAATCTCCTTGGAATATCCGCCGTGCCCCTCATAGAAGGATCTTTGGAATATTCTCGTCTCCCAGGGCTCTTGTGCTTCCCACTTAGTTCCACTTGATCAACTCGGTAGCAGCGCTGTGAATTGCTCCATTTCTCCTTAATTGCACCCGCCGGTTGCTACATGCAACCTTCGTCCCGACGGATTCTCTACACACCGGGGTCAAAATCACACGTTAGTCTCCGAAAAAAATAGAATTTCACCTACTCTATTTCTTGATCGCGATTCCATCTTATTCCTTCTCATTCGTGAATCCTTCACTTTTTACCAATTACAACATGACCACCGTCTTCTCTCTTTCAAATTTTTGTAGCCCATTTGTCTTTTCTTTCTATTTTTTTTAATCAAAACACCTAGTGTGGCTGGGTTTAAAAGGAGATCTAACTCCCGAATAAAATAAAAATATATAGTTCCAAAACATGACCCAAGCCCAAAAGTGACTTGATCGAAATATAGAACAAAGCAATAATATGGAACCCCCAAGATAGGTACCATCATGCTATCAAAACTAAACTAAAAGTAGGGAACAAGTGGAATGTTTATAAAAAGTATCAGATACTAAACTAAAAACAAGATCAATACATATCTCTATGTCAAAAAGATAAGAAAATTGCGGATGTCGTCGCTTGTTCCCGCTATTGCGATGTCTCCTGGCCGCGCAGCATAGTCACGGAACTCCCTCGTCATCGGTTCCGGTGCTCAACATCAACTACGCTCACACTCGTGCTCCTTCGCTGTGTGATGAGGCTCGTTCATGCATCGTTTTATAGTAAAAATGCACTTAAATAAGTAAACCAAAGATCCTTTTGAGCCTGTGTGTAGACTTCGCCCTAAACCGAATATCGCACCATTCAAGAAGGCAAAGCAAAAGTTGAGGAAAGGAGGAGAAAAGGGGGGGCATTGAGCCGATCAAGTCGAATATCTACCGGAGCGCCGACTCGCATTAAGAGAAGATTTAGAAACTCCACTCTAGAGTGTGAAGGGCAAACAACGTCATTTCGGGGAGGTGGTACCCTAGGATCGAGCCCTCCGCCTCCCTATATAAAGGAGCCTTACACACCAAGAGAAGGGAGTTCCCCCATTTTAATTTTCCGCTAGTAGTTTGAGGGTTCTCTTTAGAATCGGTAGGATTTTAGTCCTCTTCTAGGGGTGAAATCGAGTCTTCCTTTCATTTCCCACCATCGCTTCGCAACACTTGTTCCGTTTAGATAGCCGGTAGTTTGCGATTTAGTGTTTGTTTCCGCACAATTTCCATTTCCATCCGTAATTCCACCCCGAGAAAGGGTGATGAAACGACTTACGTTTTCCTAGCTT
Organism: Salvia hispanica; assembly: GCF_023119035.1. Lineage (NCBI taxonomy): Eukaryota > Viridiplantae > Streptophyta > Magnoliopsida > Lamiales > Lamiaceae > Salvia > Salvia hispanica. The sequence goes on from NC_062970.1 coordinate 18,966,502, forward strand.
AGTTCTGTTTTTTTTTGATGTAAGACTTTTTTTTTTTTTTTAAATCTAAGTTTTTTTCATTCTTACTTGTTTGTTTTCTATTTTATGCAAAATTTGTTTTGCTTTCGTGTTTTATTTTGAGCCCTAGTTTGGGATTTGAGTTTTTTTTTTGGGGTTTTCCTTTTAAAATTTGGGTGTTTATTTTCTTTTTCGCATGAAAGTGTCATATGTCGTTTTTCGTTTCGTGTTTTAATGGAAGAGGGTATATGTATTGAATTATTTGTATAATATATTTATAGGGGTGTATTAAATCTTTTCATATCTTTTTCCTTTTTCCTTCAATTAGTACGATTTTGTCCTTACGGTTAGATTAATTCACGTTATTTTAAAAATGCACATTTTTATTCTAATAATGCCAAAAAATAATGCCATTATAGACTAATAATGCATTTTATTCAAAAGCCAGAAAATAACATTTAGACTAATAATATTTATCCAACCATCCCAAATTTAAGGATCCAAGGGCAGTTAAGAAGGAAATAGGACACTTAGGGGGCAAAGGGGCCTAACGCCCTATATTTATAACTCTTAATTATATGTACATGTATATTTTTAATAGTATATATTATGTTTAATTATATATCATTTAATATATATAATTTTATCATCAATAAATTTTAGTTTAGTATATTTAATCATATTTATCATCTACTAATTTTAAATTTTTTTATCATTTCAAAGTGTTAATTATATGTTATTATTTATTAAATATTAACATTTTTATGTCGTGTATATTTAATTATATACTTAATAAAATACTCCCCCCTTTACAAAAAAAAGCATTTTTGGAAGGCGGTTTTTTGTAATTAGTAAAGAAAAAAGAAGGGAAAAAAAAAAAGAGAAGGAGAAAAAAAAAAGGGGGTTGTTTTTAAAATTTTTAGACATTTTTTAAATTTTCGGGTTCTATTTTTTGTGATGCCAAAAAAGGTAATTTCCATTTTTATGGAAGGGGAAAATAATTTTTAATCTTTTTGTGTAATATATGGAGTATTTAACTATTACTATTTTTTTAAAAATATATTTATATATGATTTAATTTGTTTTGCAAGTATGATTAAAAATTTTATCATATATTAAATTTTTTTATATATATATTACGATTGGTTGCCCGGGTCCCAAATTTGCCAAATTTAACCCTGAACCCAAAAGCCTTGCTTTTGGGGCCGATTTTTAAAAAATTGACTTTATAATATTAAAATTTTTTAAATCAGTCTCATTGAATTCGATGAAAATCATTCTAATCTATATAAAGCCTTTAAGGAATTAAATGCCTTTTAAATCCAAAAAGATTGG
>NC_062970.1:18967933-19002053 GCF_023119035.1 Salvia hispanica
CCAAAATTTGTACACTGGTATGCACATAGAATTCAATAAGAATCGGTAGAAGCTTAGATATTTTAAAGTTAAATTAGAGACTCACCTGCGGGAAGCAAATGGATATCCCGCCCTTGATGACTTTACCAGCCTTCCAAAGAGCCTGCCAAACCCGAAAAACAGTAACCGTATCAACTACTACCATAATACTCAATCATCCATTCAAAGAGATGTATACAATTCTATGAAAACTTCACCTTGTTGGTCATAAATAGCAACTCTTCTCTTCTTTCATTCTTCCAAGATACAATCTGCCCGCCGTGCAAAAGCACCTAGGCAGCAACATACAAAATTTCACAATTAAACATATATCAATTATTCTCTACTCTTAAGTAGGCAAAACTTAATTTATCCCACACATACACATGACATACAAAAAGCAATAACAAGCAGAAAGGGGGGAGGGGAATCGAACATGAGCATGCACACAGGGTAATTCCTACTCCAAAATATAAACTAACAGTTGCATTCATGTAGAGAAAGATGAATAAATCTACATGAGATAGAAGATATTCAGCATTTAAAAAGAAAATACAAACCTCAGCCGTACAACCGGTGGGCTCCGATAATATAACCCTAGACGATCCATCTGCGTCGCGAATTACATTAGCCGGCATCGCAATTGCCCCCAATTTCTCCCCTGAATCACTCGCAATTGGGTGAACTTTCCCTTCATCCATTCCAGCTGCGCACAGAGAAAAGGAAAACCAGAAATCGAGAAAATCAAACCCCAAATTCTAAATAAAATATAGAGAGTGAAAATGCGGAGCCTACAGAATCACACCTGCAAATGAAATTATTGTGCAGAATCTCAATCGGAAACGCCAAATTTCGTGAACGATCAACCAAATAAACTAAAAAGGAAAAGAAAATGATAGTGAATCGCAATCACACATTTGTCGTAAATAGATCACGACAGTAATAATTAAAAATAAACAAAAATTAAAAAAAAAAAAATCGGTTTCGAGTTTGATGAATAATCACGCAATAATAGAGCATAAACGATGAGTTTGCATTAAATATTTGGAATAATTATCTGATTTTGTAATGATTCATTCACATAATACTATGATAACTACTTTTAGTAGTATAATATTCAATCGGTTAGCGAATGGGATTGTGAATTTTCCAGTGAATTTGGGGCTCTACGCCACGTCACCAGATTTCAACACTTGGCCCAATGAGATTACGACAATCACTATTGCTGTCAAGTGTCAACTTTTGGGGATGTAATCAAATTTAAACATGTTTATCTATCCTTTTTAGATATTCGTGATTATCTTTTATAGAGTAGTGATATATGGCAAGTGCCCATTAAGTATATAACTAGAGAATAAATCACAGCCACAAGATCAAGAAAATCAAGGGCTAGTATTAAAACATGTGATTTTCGAATTTGAAGGAGAAATCAGTTCACTTTACCACAGATTTACTTCACTATAACAAGGCGGGGATATAATGGACATTTCACAAATAAAATTAGGGTTAACATTTGAATTAATTTCTCATTTACGGAATTCAATCTCTCTGCCATCACTCCTCTTCCCGTCTTCTCCTTCTCCTATTCTCGAAATTTCGTCGTTGCCGCCTTCCTGTCGCTGCAATCGCCCTCGTCTTCCCGTCGTTGTCAACATTCATTCGCCTCCATCCGTCGTCGAACAATGGATTCAACTCAGAAAGATTTTTCAAATTTATGTAAGTTGTTCTACAGGTTTGTTCAACTGATTTAGATTTCTCATTTCGATTTCTCTCATTTCGTCGTCAAACTCATTTTTTATTAACATTTCTTCAACGGATTTAGATTTGAACATTTAATTAGTGTTAAAATCAACAGTTAATTAGTTTTAACAATTCTGCAAATTCAAACATCGGAAGTTTTTAATAAGTGAGATCTGCAATAGTTTATTATGCAATCCAAATTGAACATAAGAACATCTGCTTACAGTTAATTACTACAGTTAACTACTTCTCTTTTTTTATGTAGGTTTTGATCGATAGAAAAAAAGTGCAACCAAAGACTCCAATCGTGAGTAACTCCTACCTGCTCTGTTTTTCATTTAGTGAAGTATTCCATGATTAGAGTGAAGTATTCCATGATTAGAGTGAAGTGTTTGTGATCTACGCTTATTGTGCTCTGTTTTTTTATTGGAGTGAAGTAAACCATGCTTAGAGTGAAGTATTCTTGTGTTAGAGTGAAGTGTTTGTCATCCATGCTTATAGTGTTTTATTTTTCCATTTCAGTGAAGTAAAACAAGCTTAGAGTGAAGTATTCTAGTGTTAGAGTGAAGTGTTTGTCATCCATGCTTATAGTGCTTTGTTTTTTCCATTTCAATGAAGTAAAACATGATTAAAGTGAATTATTCCAGTATTAGAGTGAAGTGTTTGTCATCCATGCTTAAAGTGCTTTGTTTTTCCATTTCAATGAAGTAAAACTTGCTTAGAATGAAGTATTCTAGTGTTAGAGTGAAGTGTTTGTCATCCATGCTTAAAGTGTTTTGTTTTTTCATTTCAGTGAAGTAAAACATGCTTAGAGTGAAGTATTAAAGTGTTAGAGTGAAGTGTTTGTCATCCATGCTTAAAGTGTTTTGTTTTTCCATTTCAGTGAAGTAAAACATGCTTAGAGTGAAGTATTTCATGCTTAGAGTGAAGTGTTTATGATCCTTGCTTATAGTGCACTATTTTTTCATCTCAGTGAAGTAAAATGTGCATAGAGTGAAGTATTCCATGCTTAGAGTAAAGTGTTTGTGATACTTGCTTACAGTGCATTATTTTTTTCATCTTAGTGAAGTAAAACGTGCATAGAGTGAAGTATTTCATGCTCAGAGTGAAGTGTTTGTGATCCCCACTATTTTTTCATCTCAGTGAAGTAAAACGTGCATAGAGTGAAGTATTCCATAGTTAGAGTGTATAGAGAGCTTAAAGTGAACTAATAAATGTTAAGAGTGAAGTGTTTGAACCAAAATATCTAATAAGTGAACTAAAGATTTGTAAGCAGTGAAATAAACACATGTAAAAGTGAACTTATTCGCACTTGAGTAGAACACAATAAACAAGTTCGCAACAAGATAAAAATCACTCAAAAGTGAACTAAAAACGAGTCATTAATGCACTAAATATGCTGCTACAAAGTGAACTATTTCTGGCCAAATTCTCAGCGCCTCTGTTTTGTCTTCTCTTTCACCTTTCTGCAGTTCTTCAAATCATGATGTCCAATCTCTTGGCAGTTTCCACATTTTCGACCTGGTTTCATTGATAACCTCAATGCATCTGTTTTTGTCTTCTTTTTTACCTTTTTTTATCCCTTTTTACGGGTATCAAACCCAACATGTCGAGCGTGATTGTTATAGAAGTCCAATGCACGATCAAGAGTGATAAACTCTGTCCAATTCTTGGCTTCAAATCTTTGGGACATTTTGGCACGTAAATCATTGTTGTATAAACAAAACAACGTTATATTTCACTATTAGTTGCATATACTTCACTACATGAAATATTCACATCACTGTTAGCAATAAATCATTGTTGAATTAAAAAACAATGTATACTTCACTGTTCGTTACATATACATCACTATATGCTCAATATAGTTCACTATATCCTCAATATACTTCACTGTAATGTAAAAACAAAACACTATAAGGCATGCATCATATACTTCACTATAACCATAATTTGATTCACTGTAAAGGTGAAATACTTCACTGTAAGCACGATATAGTTCACTATATCATCACTATACTTCACTGGAGTGAAAAACACAAAACACTATAAGACATGCATCATATACTTCACTATAACTGTAATTTGATTCACTGTAAATGTAAAATACTTCACTATCCTCAATATACTTCACTGGAATGAAAACACAAAACACTATAAGACATGCATCATATACTTACTGGAAGCGATAAATACTTCACTCCAAAGTATGATAATTACCTTTAGAAGTCTTAGCTTCCTCTCCCGACGATGATGAATCGAAATAATCTTCGTCCCCGCATCAGAATTGAATCCATTGATTTCTCTTTTGCGTGATTGATGAATTGGAGAAGAATGGAATCACGATGAACTGCAATGAATTGGAGAGGTATCGCAATGAATTGGACAAAATTCGCGTCGAGATGAATTGAAGAACGAATAATGTGAATTGGATAAGAATCACGTTGGATGAATTGAATGGAAAAACAGAATTTGAATGAATCTAATTTGGAAGGAAATCGATCATGAGATTTTGGTTCCAGATCTGATTTGGAATGGAATGAATATGATATGGAACACACGCCTCATATGAATTTCATAATGTGATTCCAAAAATACCCTTGGCATATTTTACATCATTAAAATAATATTTGTTGTCTTTATTTGTGTGGCTGAGAATTGTTCTCTAGTTATATACTTAAAATTAGTTAGATCTTGATCACTCCTCATCTTTTATATCAACAGATATTTGTCTATAATCAATATTTATGAACTGAGGTTTTAATATATTGTTAATATTGTCCCAAAATGATTTAAGCTTTTTAACTTTAATGTTCATTTTTTTGGTATTTTAAAATTACTATAATTGACAATTTTTATTTTTAGCAAAAAATTATTTATTTACTCTTTTATTTTATTCACTTTTTACATATATATTTTATTTTATTATCTATTCATTTAAGTTCATAAATATATTTTGAAATGATCATGCATCAAAAGAAATTCATAGTAATTCATATTGATAAAGTATATGTTTCTAGAATTGTCATAAAATGCACTTAGGCCTCAATTAATCTATATTATAAAAATATAAAACATAATTAATTATTACATATATTTAATAATAACAATAAACATTATTAAAATTTTGAATATATATATATATATATATATTAATTTTATTAAATTATTAATTGCGAAATAATATTATAAGATTACAACATAAATATAATTCATGCTTTTAAAATTATACTATTAGAAATTGCTTAGTTAGTTATAACTTAGAATACAATAATATAAAGAAGAATAAATTATTATTTTTTCATTTTAATAAAATAATAGAATAATATTAATTAACTATCATAAGATGTTTTTTAAAATTAGGAAAAGAATACTTAAGTACATCTAGGAATACGAAACCTATAAATTGAATTACTTTCTTACACCCTCCATCCCCAGATAATTCATTCCAGTTTATTTGAAGAAAAATGTTCTCTTATTTGAAAATTACTGCTGAGACTACAATGCAATGCCCAATATATAGAAATATTCCTGGAGTCGCAGATTTTCCTCAAATTCATATACTCATTTTTATTCACCAATTTGATTCGGTTTATGAAGCGATTATAGTATGTCGAGGCACAATTTTAGAGTCCATAATTCATACTCCATTCATTGGATAATTACGCATCTTATGATAATTTGAATAATTAAAGTTACATTCATTGGATAATAATGCTTTCATCTTCATCTTATAAACGAGATACCTAAATAGAGCATAAGATTTGTGGATTATATGTATGTGGGATTTACGCAACTAATTTAAGGTGAGTGATCAATTGCTAACTCATCATTTAATTTCTAACTACAACTAATTTAAGGTCATATGATTTTAAAAAACGTGTGGTAGCCATGTGTAATTTTTATTTTTATTAATTAAATCGAAAAGAAATTAAAAAAATGCCAAATTAGGGTTTTAGATGAAAATGTCAATATAGTGTTTCGAAAATATTAACACAATGCTTTGAGAATGTCAACACAAATTTAGGATTGACATTGTATATGCTTTATATTGACATATTATCTTAGTTGTATTGACATTAGCTTGTGTACGAAAAATACGAAAATTCTAGATTTTTTTTTTCAAATTTTGACGTCGGAACATATGCATGTAGTATATCGTTGGAATCCTTATAAAATTATATTTAATTTGATATATGTTATATGAATTTAAAGTTTTGGGATTTCTTTTAAAAGTTAGTTATAACTAACTTGACATTAATACCCCTATTGATTTTTATTGGAATTAATCCTATAGCCTTATTGACGTTTTTTGTTGATCGTATTGACATTTTGTGGTTAATGATCTAGGCCTTTAATTTGAATATTTAATGACTATTATTAAATTGTAGTTAGCAATTAAGTATTGAGTTAGCAATATAACACTCTCCCCAGTACTTTAATATGTACATGCAAGTGCAACACTAAGAGTCAAGAATCATATTACTATATCGCTACGTGTTCAAATTTACTTGCTCTAGACTCTAGAGAGCTAGTATTATTAAAAATAAATATCTCGCATAAAATATATACTCTCTGTCCTATTTTAAGTGGAGCATTTCTATTTCGGCACGAAATTTTATGTAACGTTATTTTGTGAGTTGAATGAAAAGAATAAAGTAAGAGAGAAGAAAAAAATAGTGATAATGATATTTCAATTTGTAGAAATGCATTAGTATTTAGATAGAGACATCCCAAAAAGAAAAATGATTCAGTTAAAGTGGAACGGAAGAAAAATGATTCAGTTAAAGTGGGACGGAGGAAATATTGTTTTAAAAAATAAATTGCGTCTACATGCAGGATTCCAAATAATCCTATAAGAATCTTAAATTGCTTTTGACTTTTCCATTTAATTACATCCAACTTTACTATTGAAAACGCTTAAAATGTTTATATAATTATATAGTTTAAGCAACCTATATAGTACTAATACTAAGTACTGGTAGTGCTAATATCAATAATTTACCACTTCAGGTAGAATTTTAAATATATAGTACAAGTTTGATTAAATGAGAATATGTGTATTTAGATATAATTCCTTGAAATAATTCATTATGAGATCATCTGATTACTTTATTATAATCATCAAATTACTCTGATTGATTGTGAGACTGAAGGCGCAATCGGAATATTGGTGGTGGCTGTGGAGGAGTTCACCGGGCCGGCCGTGCAAGGAACCAAGGTGGGGAGCCACAACCTTCATGGCTCATTGCATCTATACTAAATTTTCTTCAAATTTATACAACTTTTTGATAAAAAAATTAAATATACCTTCTCAATTCTACCCCACATTTATTTTCAACTAAACCAATTTTTACTCCAATTAAATTTAACTTCTGACTCTACCCCTACAAAGAATATATGTTCAGTATCCGTGTTCTGATTTGTATAAGTAGCAAGGAGCATTACGTTGGAATCTATGTCCGGTCAATGGACTTTGACCAATTATAATTTCAACGAGATATCTAATTTTGTGAAATTAAATGATATAAAGTCGATCTACGTTCGGAGTAGATGACCGTGGTATATTCATTTTCTCAAATCCGATTCCCGATGAGTGAGAAATAATGGATTAAAGTTGTGCAAAATTGCAAACTACTTAAATGAGCTATGAGAAAAGCTATGAGATTAATTAAGAGAGTTAATTATCCCACATTGGAAGTTACAACATTATTAATCAAGTATATATAATAAGAAGGATTATTACATTTAATAATTGTAGTGGACTAAGATTGTAACAACTTTTCACGGTTTATTTGTTTCGATTTTCCAGTTGTAATTTCGTTTCAGTTTTCCATTTGTATTCCTTCTTTTGGGTTGTATTACGCCCGATTTATATCTTGTAAATCCAGAAACCAACACGTTACAAGGCGATGGTCTTGTGCGTAGGGGCAACTCCTGTAGCTGAGTGTCGGTGGCACGAGCCGCACCCGAGAACACATTGCTATTGCTGCTTATGGATGGATACAAAGCAACATGATAAGGTTGGGACATCAAGGATTAGATAAGTTATTATACACTAAATTTAGGTCATGTAATGTGTTTTAACTTTTAGCAAATTAAGTAGTGGTATTTGCTTATTTAAATTTAGGTCATGTAAGGTGTTTTAACCTTTAAGTACTCCGTATTAGAGTTCCATCTTGTGTACATAAATAGCACCATAAAAAATGACTAAAGATATTTTTATTGTAATTAAGAATGTTAATATGTATTTGTAGATATATACCACTAACGATTTAAAATGCTGTCATATTCAACAGACTTTACGTTTGAAATTTTTCGCAATCAAAATTAAGTTATGTACATTAGTAAATTTCAATCAAATAGATTCCGTGGCGTAGAGTTTACACGAATAAGCCAATGACAAATAAACATGATTACTTTGCACAAATAAATTTCTTTCTGAACACGTTATACTGATTTGAAATCTAATATAGCAAAATTCTTCAAAAGTCCGAAATTCGTTTTTTTTCTTTAGTTACAGTAAAAAGGAAAATGTGAGTCACACGTGATAATTGCAAATGATATTCTGATTTTCCACTACAAGAAACAATTAATAAGAGATTACTAAATCTTGAACAAATAAACCTCGAACTCTCCTACATTTTCCAAGTCTTTCAAAAGTAAAAACAAAATTTTGACACCAGTTAAATTTGAAGGAACAACAGCCTTTATATATTCTTCCTTGCAATGAAACAATATCCCTAAAATTAAAATTTGAGTACAAAGATGATAGCAGAAATCATCTCAATGCATAAAAGTAAAGAAAAGAAAAACAAGATTTCAGCTAAAAAAAATCTATCTCATAGTAATTACCCGAAGGCTTCACATCCACACCTTGCCCCTTCCCAGCCGCCTCGGCCGGCGAGGGCGAAGGTGCAGCAGCTGGAGCTGGAACCGCAGCCACCTCGCTCATCACGAATGGGGGTGGCACATCAGGCGGGCTAGCGCAACGAATTAGAGCCCAATTCACACTCTGGAAGAAGGGATGCTGCTTGATCTCGGTTGCTCCCCTCCTATAAGCGAGGCGATGCTGTGGCTCCTTCACGAGCAGGCCACGGATGAGATCCCTCGCAGCAAAGCTGACTGTGGGCGAATCCGGGAACCTCAGTGGCTGCCCCACGACATTGAACAACGTGGCCCGGTTCCCTGCCCCTTTGAAGGGCGTCCGCCCAAACAAGAGCTCGTAGAGGAAGATCCCGAAGGTCCACCAATCCACTGCACTGCCGTGGCCTTCTCCCTTGATGATCTCCGGTGCTAGATACTCGTGTGTGCCCACAAATGACATGGAGCGAGCACTTGTGGGCTCGGCTATCAGCTCTGGGAGGGGGGTTACCTGGTTGAATACCTCTTGTTTGGGTTTAGACTTCTTGTCTTTCTTAGATTTGCCAAAACGCGGCCCAAAACATGTAGGTTGGATGCAGGCGGGCTGGATCGCGCACGAGGGCTCCATGCAGGTGGGCTGGACGCAGTAGCCCGAGTTCTTGGACTCTGCATTGGTGTTCGAGGACTGGACCAGCGTTGGGCTCACTGCACACCTCAAGGAGAGGTCGAAATCGGAGAGCATTATGTGGCCGTCGTCTCTCACGAGCACGTTCTCGGGTTTGAGATCTCTGTAGATGATCCCAAGCATGTGCAGGTATTCGAGAGCAAGGAGAACTTCAGCCAAATAAAACCTGCAAAAGTTGAGCATAAAATGAAGTAAAATGATGCAGAAAGACTCCATTGAAGAAATTTCAAGAAACCAATTGAGATTTCAAGAAATTCACAAATAAACTCTTAAAATCTTCTAAAAAAACTAGGATGCATAGCATGAACAAAGTGTTCTATTAGATCAATCTAGGTTCAAAAAGGTATGTTTATCAATACTTTCCTCCCGACAGATTTGATTCAGCAAGAAAACTAAGTGAAATTGGGAATTCATTGAATTCTACCTTGCAGCGTGCTCGGGGAAGAACTTCCCGGGCTGCTTCTGTCTAAGCGCGTGCAAATCTCCCCCGGGGCAGAACTCCATCACCAGGAACGAGAACTTCTCCGTCTCAAAGTGAGTGTACAAAGTGGGAAGAAAGGGGTGATCGAGAGACTGAAGAATCTCTCTCTCCGTCTGAGCTCTGAGGATCTTTTTCCGGCTAGCTAGGGCTTCCTTGTCCATCACTTTCATGGCGAACAAAGTCCTCGTCCCTATCAGCTCAGCGAGATGGACACTGCCGATATCCCCACATCCCAATCTCTTGAAAATCCTGAAATTCTTCAACTCCAACGCCCCACTGTTACAAGACCTGACAGCTAGAATCGCTTCCCACCTTGTGTCATTAGCTTTGTGCGGCTTGTACATAGTGCTGCTGAAGCTACTGGAGCTGCTCTCGTCACTGACATCACTGCCTGTGCTCCCTCTATATATGCTAGTCTTCCTACTCTCAACAACAAAGTCACCTGAGTTGCTGACTTCACCACTCTCAGACTTCCCACACTCACTCACTTCAGTGTTAGTGAAGCTCTCTTTAGCTTCTGCATACTGCGTCGTGGAGTAGAAACTGCCTTGAGGGCTCGGACAAAACCCACTTCCTACTTTAGGCTCTTTAGCAGGCAATGAGTCAACCTTAACCGGCTCCTCTCCATTAGAATCAGAAATCTTGTCATCTTCAGCCCGTTGCTCGATCTTACCATTGCTTACTGGCTGTTTCCGTGCACTACCCGGTTCCCCCTTCTCTTTCTCTGTTCCTTCGTCCATTCCACCAATATCCCCGTCTTTTCGCATGACTAGATGAGCAGTTTTGTAGGAGCGTTTTGAGACGACCATAGAGCCAGACGGGGCATAGATTGTCTTCATTATATGATCCTTAGGCACTGAGTCCTTGGGAACTGCATGAGATCCGGATGAGCCTCCACCGTGCCTGTAGTGCTTCGTAGAAGGATGGTGGGGCGGGCGGCTTGATGGAGGTGCAGAAGAAGACTTGTATTCCACCTTGCTAGCGCAGCTCATGTCTATTGAATCCACTCCTTGGATAAGGGATCCCCTAGCGTCGTGAGGCATCGACACTGCAAGACAGCCACCAAATGAAGATGGATTCAGCCCAAATTAGCACAACCTCAACATGCTAATTCATGAAAAGTTGAACACAAAAATCACTCAACCAAGATCAATTTTCAGATACATTTCTATCAACAACAGCTCTTCTACACTACTATATAACATTATTCACCAAATCCCCACAGAAATCAACCAACCAAATTCCCTTTTCAGATTACAATTCTACTAGTATACAAGTAGGACTTAAGCTAAACTAAGAAATCCCAACATACTAATTCACGAAAACTTGATGCATTCAGAATGTATATGACTAAACTACAAGAAATAACTTTTTCCACTCAAATTTGACTAAACTACAAGAAATCCCCTCAGAAATAACAATGTGTCTAGAAAATGAATCCCATTAACCGAAAAAAAACAAGAATTCCCAAAACAGAAGATAGAATTCACACTGATCATTAACAGATTCAATTCTCGAGTCCCATTTGGCCAAGATTCCTTTTTTTAATTTCATAAACATAAACAAAAATCAAATAACACGAAAAGAGAGTGGAGTTCTTGAATTTACCTAATCACAATCCTTCATCACCCTTGAGAAAGAAAAGTAAATGAGCTTTGTGCAGCTTTATTATTTAAAAATTTTCCTTTCTTTCTCCGGAAAATGTTGTTGCGCAAGTCCCTTTCAGATCCGATCGGAACAAGAAATGGGAAAAATAGATTAGTAAAAAAAGAAAGGATTTCAAGATTGTGGCAATCAATAACGATAAAACCCAGTGAAATTTATTCCCATTGTGTCGTTTAATGGAGAAATGGGAAGGAAAGGGAGAAAGAGAAGAACTGAAGCTCAGTTCACAAGCAATGATTAAAAGGGAATAGGAAAAGAAGAGAGGCGAATTTTAAAAATGAAATCTCTCTGGTTTCAGCTTTTCTTGTTTTTGTAAATTTTGTAACGCTCTTCTCGTTGTCTGTGAACTGTTCAATATGTGCACTTGATTTTCATGAAGAGAGTTAATGCTCTCTCTGTGTTTTATTGTTAATTTAAATGATTTTATTGGGAAACTTTTACTGCACACTGCGATAGATTCTAGGAAGGTTTTTCAAGTTTTCTGTATTTTACTTTTATTTTATTTTATTTTATTTTAGTTTTATAATAATAGGGAGGACTTTTTCAATTGTTGTACTAATTGTACTCTATTAAATATTAATGCGTATTTTTCTCTGATATGTAAAATGTAGGGATCTTATTTTGATCAATCTAGCGTGTTTTGAGTCAAATCTATTTGATTCACGGATTAATCGAGTTGTGATTCTTTAGATTAGAATTTTTTTACTCTACATTCGAGTTCTAGGCCAGCCTTACTGGTTAATCAGGCGGTCACCAATAAAATTTAATATTAGATCAATTCAATATACTATAATGATGACAATCATATTTTGTAGAATTTAAAACATTTATTGTGATAATTTTGAAATATATGTATAAATACAATATTAAATACCAATTCAAGATTTATATGAATAAAATAAAACATGCATATTTCATGAAATTTTAAAGCATTATATTAAGTTTCAATTAGTTTGATTTTTTTAATCTATTATTTATTATTATATTAAGTAAAAATTTAACATATAATAGTACCAAGGGTGGTGATAAAATGCAAACTCATGTATTATATAAACTCCAAACTTTTTGGCAGAGTATCAACACAATGTCAACATAGTAGAAAATTTTAAGATTTTGATGTCAACACAATGTTAATAAAATGTCAACACAATTTCAACACAACATCAGCCGTTGACATTGTGTTGACATTTTTCGTTGCTATTATTTTATCATCTGTTGTTCTAACGGTCCAGATCACAGTTTGGAGTTTGTAGAATATTTAGAGTTTGCATTCGATCAAATTCCATAGTACCATTAAATATAAATGGAAGGATAATTTTTTTATAGTTATTTTATTGTTTCTATTATAAAAATCATTAATGAAATGTCAAATTAGATGAAAGAATAGACGATAGTTGCACATAGGTCATATCCACCCGGTCACCCCTACTCAAATTGCGGGCAAAAATCAGATTGTAATTTTATCGGACTATAAATTTTCAACACTCACCCTCTAAATTTAGCAAGTTTTTTTATAGGAGAAAGTCAATCCTTTTTTTTGTTCTGTTTTACGTTGGATAGAAATGTGTGGTCATAACTCATATATAGATGAAAACAACCAACGGCAAATTCTACATCGATTCATTATTTAATGTATAGACATAATACAATTAATTCAATATTTTCATTAATCGCTGGATGATATTGCATCTTCTACCCATCAACTTGTTGTATACTAATTCAAATATATAAATATTAAATATATATTCGTGTGCATAGTGAAAACACTGAACACTTTATTAATGTAGGCAAATATTGTGCATGCTATTGCTACGTATTTATTGTCCATTTACAAATAATACTATAATCACTTCTAATTTATTTGTATACATGCATAAAACTGGTGGAGCTACTCCAGATTTAATTAAACCCATATAAATACAAGACAAATAATTGACATTGGATACTCATAAACCCACGTATTTTTTGTCCTATTTATATGTAATACTATAATTATCTTTATGTTATTAGTAACAGAAAAGAGCATAGCTTTATCAATTATTGTGATTTAAGTAAATGCACATTAATTTACGTATAGCGAAATTAAGGAAGAGGCACATGCATGCACGTGAATGAGGACCAAGCCATGTGGGCCGCTGACAATAATTATATCTATTCACGCACGATAATCGTAATTCCTAAGTCCTAATAATTTTTAATTATTCTCATAAAATTAACCTAATCATACAGCTACGTTAGGATTAACACAAAGGTCAATCATCAAATTATTACATTTAAAAAAAATATTGTCAAGGATTCGATAATAATTGTTTTTGTCGACACAATTCGGCAAGTTCTTTTTTTGTCATATATTGGTACTACTACTGGTAGATGTTTTCTAATCCTTCATCCATTCTTAAGAAAAAGGTTAGAAGATCAACCTCTATCTTTAAATACGGAGTCGCCTTAAATCATTTGGCCAGTTATCTCACCATTTAAGATTTGCCAATGAACACTCTCGGTTTTTAAATTGTCACTTTAAGATTGGTGTCACCCTAACGCACCCCGTGTCATATCTCCCTAAGTCCGAATTTAATTGAGTCATATTTTATTTCAGATTGTCCCATGTAAATTGAGTTATTCTTTTTTTATCTCTTATATCGCATACTTTGTTTTCTCTTATCTCTTACTAGTATATTTTATTTTCTCTCATATTCTCTTATGTCTCACACTTTTGGTTGGACACGAGTTTTAATGCACCATTGTTAAATAAAGTAAGAAATAGGTAAAAAAAAATTTACTCTATATGTACACCATTAAATGTCTCATTTTTTCCTTTTTCGTTCGTCCGCCAATAAATGTCTCATTTCACTTTTATTATATTTGGTAAGTGGACCTCACGTTTTATTATAAAACCAATATATAAAAGTAGGGATGTCAATGTAGCCCGCAACCCGTGGGTCGGCCCGAATAGCCCGCCAAATTTACAGGGTTAGGGCTGAAAATTTCTAGCCCGATAAAATTACAGCCCGATTAGCCCGCACCCGATTAACCCGCAACCCGTTAGGGCCAGGCCCGAAAATCCGATGGGCTGGCCCGAAAACCCGATAAGATTTCTATCGTTCTATTTGTTTGACTCTAATTCGACAATTCATTTGGTTATTTTATAATATAGATTACTAAAAAAATAATTTTATTAACATAATAATAGATATATAAATTAGAAACTTCAAATTTATTAAAAAATATACTTTTAAATTTCTAAAACATGCTTTAAAATTCTTGATTTTATGTTTTATTTTACATAAATATCAAATATTAGTATTTGGTCATGTTTATGTTTGAGTTTAAGCATATATCTCAAATTTATCATAATTAAATATTTTACATTTTATAAATATAACTAATTTTCACTATTATTTATTAGATTGAGCGCATGTTAATTTTATCGTTAGCAACCCGATTAGCCCGCTGGGCTAGCCCGAAACCCGAGCTTTTAGGGTTAGGGTTGAACTTTTATAACCCGAAAAAATCACAGCCCGATTAGCCCGCACCCGATTGACCCGCAACCCGAATAGAAACCCGATGGGCTGGCCCGATTGACATCCCTATATAAAAGTAGGTCTCGCATTTCACTAACTTTTTCTACCCACTTTGTTTATAAAGTCAAAACAATTTCTTAAAACTCATGCCAGTCAAATATAGGACATTTAATCATGGGAGGGAGTAAGTAGTAAAATATTGTTAGTTGAGAATGAGTTTCATTTAAATAGAGAAAAAAGAATTTTCAAAATTAGAAAGTACATACTCTTATGAGACAGACTAAAAAAAAGTATCGTCAATGAAGAGACTACTTTTTTATTTTCTCTCATATTTTATTTTATTTTATTTTATTTCATTTAACTTAATTTATTTTCTCTCATCTCTCATAATTATTCTCTCTTATCTCTTATACTTTATTCTCTTCAATTTAATCTATTTAAATTTAATTTCTCTCTTATCTCTTATACTTTATTCTCTTCCATTTAATCTATTAAATTTAATTTTTAATTTTCCATATTGTAGAGCATTAATTATCATCAGATCCTGGCGCTTGCCACATACGGACCAACCGGAAAAATGTACAGACAAAACAAAACAGCTTAAATTTTGAGCCATGACCCATGTTTTCTATTCACCTCACCAAATTATTTACTTTCATTCATAAAATCTTGTTCCCAATCCCAAATGATCCATACGAAATTAATTAGGAAAATCTAAGATTAGAAGGGACACGAATAAAAATATACACAGAGACTACTTATGAATCGACGCTCTGCATGCGGTGTTTTAGACCGAAGAATATATTTTTGATGAAATATACTAATGAAGTCTAAATAGAAAGAGCCTAATATTCATACCATTCATTAATCAATAGGATAAATAGGTGTAAATGAATAATAGATGTTACGGCGCCTTTATCAATAGCAATAGTTAAGTTAAGTAAATCATCCATGTGGAATAATGAAGAGACAATTAAGTTTTAAATGGGACCACTAATGTCACCCATCAACATAGCATGTTTAAAAATAATCATAATCAGAGTGCAGACAGGTATCATTTCCTCTCTTTTTTCTTTTACTTTATTTCCTTTTTATTAAAATAATCCTTAGTCCATGCATAATGACCTCTATATTCTCAAATTAGCCCCATCATTACATATATCTTCTTCAAGGAGCTGGCTCTGTCTCATCAATATTTTGGTCATATTTACTACTCCTTATAAACTATAGTCCAAACATCTCTAAAGAACTTATGATTAAGTTTATTAATAGCTATAAGTTGTTTTGAGAAGTTTATAAGCTCACCCAAACACTCTCCTAGAACTTATGATATTCTAAATGTTTAAATTTATAAGTTGTTTTGAGAAAGTTATAAACTCAGCCAAACATATTATTATGCTTAATTACAAACTTGGTTGAAAAAATGACAGAATAATATAAGATTGTGTCCCTTTTGTCTAGTATTAAATTTATTATAGATGGATGAGAAAGTTCTCTCTTCAGAAATCGTCTTTCTTTTCCATCATTTACGGTATAAATCAATTTTTTTCCCTTCAGTGACCAAATATAATACTGTTTGCTATAACAGTGATGTTGTCGAAACCAACACACCAATGTGTATCATAAAATAAATTCCAAAATTTACATACGACCATAACTTAGGACAAAAGTTTCTCATCAACACACATACGTATAAAAAAAATTAACATATTGTAGAATTAAACTTTCCAAATACAAATTCAATAAGCACTTCGTCCACAACAAAAAAGAGTCATTTTTTCATTTTGGTTCTATCATACTAAAAATTAATCTCCTTTGTGATAAGTTTCTATCTAGTCTCATCTTTCACTAATAAAACTTCATTGTCGTGTGATTCATAAATAAAAAAAATTAAAATCACAACGAAGCCAGGGGAAATGCATCCCCCCACCCCCCCAGTTCCGTTCCCCTGTAACGTGACGGGGCATCCGCGTTGTAAATGCACTTATGGCTCGATCTTAGCTTAATTCTGAAAGCTAGATTGGAAAAAAAATGAAATGAAAGAATATTTACTCCTAGCAACAAGAACTCGAAAAACTACACTAATATAATAATATTACACGAAAGTCTACAAACACACCTCAAAAAACAATTTGTTCTTGCATCCAATTCAAAAACCAATCTAGAAGGTGTGTTGAGGATTAACCCTCCTCCTAAAGTCTTGCCTGTAATAAGGAGTTTCATCTATGGTGCTCCTAACATAGTCGATGAACGGCTGCGGTGTCCGAGGCGAATGCTCACTGACCACGGCCGGACTGCTGCGCTTGGGGGTGGCAGGTGCTGCAATGCCCGGGCTGCCGAAGGCAACTCGTGGCGGCGATCTATCGGGTCTGTCAAGGTACCATATGCCAAAGGTCACTGTGAATATCAGTAGAAAGAGGAGAGCAGATATAGCAGCCCAGAAGGTGAGGTTTGCTGGTTTCGTGGCTGTTTCTCTGTCACGGGGATCGTAGCTAACACTGACTTCAACTCTCTGGCCAGTTGATGGCAGTGAGAAAACGAGATGGTCTTGGATTCTGGAGGGCCCACGGGCGCTGATCTCATACTTTGCTACAGCAGGATTGCCCCCGTGGATGGGTCTAACGATCAGGTTGTTCCTGTCGAGCCAACTGAGCTCGACGTTGGTGTTTCCGGTTAGGGTTATGACACGCTTGTTGGAGTCTGGAGTCAGGTTCATATACAGTGAGTTCTTCCCATCGGTTTCAAGGACAAATCCTCCAACGAAGAGAGCAGATGCAGAGCCAGAAATTTGATGATCATCCGTCAGCGAAGCTCGAATAGAAACAAGCACCTGGTGTGGCGAATCTCCTCCTGTGTTGACTGCTGAACGAGCTAAATGTTGAGGAGAGTGAGGGAAGAAAAGGCAGTGCATGCTGCCAGTGTAAGGATCCTTCCATGGCCTGGCAAACCCGATTTTAGGTGGATTAACAGCACAATCAAACGAGCTTAGCATCTTTCTCCCAGAAACTTCATCATTGAACTTTACTGAGAAAGCATATCCTTCTACTGGAATTGGCACATTTGTGATAACCTCGTTAGGAGCATCAACAGAGACGATGTTCCCTTTCAACACCGTGACCGTTGTATGAAGCTTGAAACTCGAACTTGTACCCTCAAAGTGAACTAGGGCTGTACCTTCTCCAGTGGCTTCAGCTTTTCCAGATAGCCTTTCAATACACACAACGCTCTCATTGGAACTGAACCACTGCCCTGATGCTGAATCACCTAAACCTTTTATGTCGAAGTTGAGACTAGCTCCCTGGTGAATGACGGGATTCTGTGGATACAGCTGAGGACCAACAGAGATGACAGCATATACTGCTTTCCGAGGATTATTGACGAAAGACACTTGAACAAGAGCTACACCTTCACTTTTGGCATGAAAATTGATAGTCCCATGACCATATTTGCCAATTGATACAATGTGAGGATAGTTAGTTTCCACTTCAAACAGAGTGATGTTATGTGCCTCGTGGAAAGGATTTCCAAGAACGTCATGATACCTGATGGGAAGGGCAAGATCAGCATCTAAAGCAACCATGTGAACGTGAAACTCATCCGCCATTCTGATTTGATCCAACTCCGCCACCCTTACACAAGATGCAACGTCAGTTCTTCCACTTGTCTTGTCTTTTGCTAGTATGCATGCAACACTGTCCGAGTCCTTAGTTATGATTTTAGCACCATCAATATATAAATCATTGTCACGTAACTCATCAATTTTCCCCTTTTCCGGTCCTAACAAGGAATAAGCAATGCCTTTATCACTCAAAGAACCCCCTTTACCGTAGGCATGTGAAGTTAACGGTAAGAGATCAGAAGAGGTATAGTAAGAAGGAAGGATCCAGGTTATTGGTGATCCAAGAGCAAGTGGAAGATCAGGGACCACCGATACTGACACAGATGCAGTGTAGAACATTGGTTTTGACAACGAATTGGAATTCTTGAAATTGCATGAGAACGAAACTGCAACTTTCGTCTTGCCAGCTGATATTCCGTGAAGAACTTGTACAAAGTTGAGGTCAAGCTCATTTAAGGATGTTTTCAGACTTCTGTTGCCTCGACCATGCGCATGCTCTGCCCCTTGAAAATCCAACACATCTTTGTCTCCCACAGCCCACTTGAAATTGTTACAGAGTTCATAGAAGGAAAACAAATTCCCCTCCGACAGCGAAGGATATATTGGCATCTTGCAGTTAACAGCAAGTTGTTCACTCTGGACATTTAAAATGGCTGATGAAGGAATTCCAACTTTAACTATGCCATATGCTCGACAAAGCATGATATCACCAACACCATAAATTGTGGCAACAAGAGTACTGTTCCCTGGTGAAATTGCCGATAGTTGCCCTGAGAACTTGTGAACTTGAGCAGTTTGATCATCCAAACTGGAATACCGAACATGTGAACCAATTTTAGGGCCTCCCCTGACTGTAAGCACATAAGAAGCACCTGGTACAAGAAATATGTCACGGGGATGTACCATTGGTGGTGCATATACTTCCACCTTAAACAGCTGGCTAACAATTTCATGTCCAGAGTGTTGGAAAGCACTAAGATATATTGTTGTCACTCCAAGATGCGTGCCTTGCAACGTGAAAGTTGGCCCACCACATAAGTATCTATTACCAACTATTGGAGTGTCATTATTCTCCATAACATCAACTATATCTTCTTCAATGTGGACACTAATTTTCATGTAAATGTACTGAGAAGGGTCAAAAGTACGCCCATCACTGACCCCAACCAAAAAGTTAATAGACTGCAAACTTCCCTTCTCAATGCTTATTTGTTCTCCGGTTGAAATCTTGATCCAGTCCATGTCTGCAACTTGGACAGTCGAAGATGCAGAAAGAGGAGGAACTAGCCCAACATCCTGAACAGTTACAAGTGCAGAGCCTAGGCTTTTAGGAGCCAGTGTTAGTTGTGAACAATCATAATCAGGGATCTGTTGTATTACTTCGACAATATGAGTATCGTTTACCAATGTGTCCAGAAAACAGCTCCCTCCAGTTATAGAGATATTCAACCTAGCTTCAGGATTGAAAAACAACAAGCTGAATTCTGGAGTGACTCCAAGAGACGAAACGAGTTGCAGCTGGATTGCATCTGTAAGAGTATCGATAGAAGTTTCAAACTTAGCAGCTAAATCATTACGGCCCAAAGAGTGAAAGCTAACAGCAGTGGAACGCACAGTACAGAGTCCAGATGTATTCTGCAAGATCAAAAACCTTTCCCAGCTGGAATATAATGTTGAACTTTCAGTCTCATCCCAGAGAGCCAGTCCTTCGCACTCAGCTAATTCCCAACTCAAAAAGATAGAAGATGAATTTGCAAAAGCTTTTCCCGAATCACTAAGACCAACAGCTGATGCTCGTATTTTACGTCCATTGGCTACTTTAATTGGGGTGGTGCGCATTCTGCTCGGCAACCGTTCAGCCCGAGCTGCAGACTGTATAGCTAGAGGCGTGTTCATAGCTTCATCAGCTATTATTACAATTGATGATGGAAAGCTGCATATAAGCAACAATTGCACTTCAGATACAACAGGTAAATGATGGTCTTCTCCCATTAAGTTTCCACGTCTGAAAACAAGTCTGAAGGTTCCCAAGCTATCACACCCTATTCTGTATGGATTCCCATAGCTGGTTGGTATTTGATGGACTGAAATCTTATCTTTCACAAGACCATCCTGTTCAGCCATCACTGCAACATTCTCAACGTACTCAACATCCTTGCCCCATCTTTCCGGTCCCCCGTGAAGCATTACATCCAAGTGAGTGCCAGGCACAAGATACAGATAATCCAAACTGCCCAGCTGATTTTGAGATTCAGCATGAACCCAATTGAACCAATAACCACCAAACTGGTTCCCGTCACTTGCCTGGTGAATAATAAGTGGTAAAAATGCAGCAATAGGCGAGGATGCTTTCAAGACAACAGATTCCCTACCAGCATGTTCTGCTAGTTGATGATCCCTGATCAATGTTGCACGCACCAAAGTTCGACCAGAACTTGCAGCATATATGTTTGTCCATGAACACGGAAGACCATATGGAATGGAGTGTCGTTCAGCAGCTTCTTTTATGCCTGGAATAAATACTTCCGTACTTGTATTGACAATTATGAATGAGTCGCTCTCCGTTTTCCATCTGATGAAGGACCGGAAAGCATCACATGCATGGAAATATGCACCAGTTGATGCTTTCAATGTAACGGACGCTTGAACATGTGAGCCAACAGGTGCTTCCGTTGGAAAGTTAGGCAGCAAAACCATCGAATGGGGAACGGAAACTTCAATAACCACCTCATCGTAATTCAATGAATCAAAGATGGACACTGCTCTAATAGTTGCCTTCCCAGGCTTTTTTGCCTGAACGATCCCAGAGACAGATACAGAAGCAATAGACATGTCTGAAGAAAACCACTTATAGTCACTGGAGGACATTGAGCAACCTCCACTTGCTTTAAGCTCCAGTTCCTGATAGACACCAGTGACCCATGGGAGGAGAATTTTTTCCACATCACCACTGCCTCCTTCATTAATAAATTTTATTTGTTCGCATACCATGACTTCTTGAAAAACCTTAAGAACTTCTTTCTTTACATCATGACCAGTGTGATAAGCCAAAGTTGCAGTAAGCTTTCCCAGACCATATGATTTTGCATCCAACATTCTATAATTGCTCATAGCAGTAGCACCTTCTGAAAGTGGGAGAATATTCCAGAATTCATCTTGGTTACTGTGCAACTTTATTTCATCACTTTCTGTTATATAAATTTCATGTGCTCCAGGTCCTGGAGAGAAGACCTTAACAAGAATTATATATAGACGTCCAGCCACTACATACCAGCGAGACACGGAGGGAATGGGCTCAATATCCTCAATACGATCACCAGAAGAAGAAAGAGGTGACATGAATAACAACATATTATCAGGTATGACAACATGTAGAGATGATATTTGCATGTGTCCTACAACCCTGGTATCTTCAACAGCAACTGCTGTAACCCCCAAGTTCAATGCATGAACTGTACCCACGGCTCTATCCACTTGAGCCACTGAAGAGTTCAGAACAGACCATTGATGGAACGGAGATGGTAAACTTACAACATGGGGAATATTGCTACGGATGACTTTAAGAGTATATCGAACAACAGCACCAATAAGGACATGTACGGGTGATGGAGGATCTAGAGACATTGCTTCTGCAACAGTTATTACAATTTCATCCCCCAAGTGCCCCACTGATGATTCCAGCAGATTAACAGAAACAATCTCATGGCCAATTTCAGTGCCCTTGACTACATAAAAGTCTGAAAAAACACCACTTTCTTCAAGGTTTATTTGAATGTCCAAGTCACCACAAAAACCACTGCAATCACTCAATGGAGACTCCTTCAAAGGAACATGGACAAGGCTATGCGGCATTTCGTGGGTTTCAGGCATCAACTGCCACATGAATTGCAGGCCCACCAGGGAGGAAAAGACATTGTCTACATCACAATAACAGCACAAGGGAGAATAATTGGGTGAAAGAACGAAAAAGATGAGAATACAAATAAGTAGAAAATACAAAACAATCACCTCCATGAAGAACATAATACTAGTCACAGAATTAAAGTTTCTTTTCACATGAAAATCTCATGAGATAACACAAATCATCTAATTTTAAGCTGCTTACACTATCTGAGAACAGTAGAGAAAATACACATAAAAAGAAGGCTCCAGGAAACCACAAGCCAAAAAAGTGCAGACCCAACTATATCTTATAGCTAGCTTATATAAACAAAACGAAATTCAGTTAATCTCATGTGACAAATCCATGCAAGGATTATCAGTAAGGCTAAGCCATATGGCTTTCTTTCATGGTTTATAAGAAGCATACAACAAGACTCTTCTAAATCTTCAAATCTATGTACTACTATTTACTTTTATCAGTTTAAGAACCAGATATATGTACACAAGTCAGATAAACAGTATGCGAAGAGTCCACTCACATTTAACTGTAACAAATTCAACGAGATATTTACAGTTATGCCTCTGGCTCCCAGTCCCAACATATAATAGTTATGTTTCTATCATAGCCTTATAACCCATTGTAATTTGTAATTGCTGAATACTGCTTAACAGCAAGCAATACTATACCGTATTGCTGCTAAGTTCCTTTGTTCTGCATTTCTATGTCAAGCTTGTCAGCAAGACCACAAGTAGACTTTACATTCTTTTCCAGTTTGGGATAGAAATGGAGATAAGTGTTCTATCCTTTTTGATATAGCAACTCATATTTTTATAATCGGCGACAATCATTCTTTGCTGAATGAACTAGAAAGTTATATTTATAGGTATCGCTATTCTACTCATACAGATAATGGATCCCTAAACGAAGCATCTAGTGCAAATGTGGACAGTAGCTACAATATTCTTAAGTTTACGAGCACCAGATAAATTCGAACGGAAGCAAAATTAATAAATACTCTAGCAACATAAAATAATAAAATAATAAAAAAAATAGAGAGAAAAACCTTCAGAGTCAAATGCTCGAACACGTAGAGTAGCGAGTCCATCCAGATCAAGCTTGACAGAGTTATGGAAAATCTTAATCTTAGATATTGAATCCACATAAACCTTGCACCTAATCACCATTCCGGTGTTCAAGTCAGTGGCGTAAACCGCAGTCTCCTTGCGGCCGCCGTAGGGCGCAATCGACCGCAACCGAGCACTAGTCGAGCAGCGGCTGCTCGCATTGAACTCCGGCAACACCGATAGTATGTCGTGATGATCCCACGACCTACAAAAAAAAGTGAGTAGTTAAAAAATCAAGCACTTCAGATGAAATAGAAAGGTACAACAAACGAAGCACGGCGTACCATTTGAAGCAGCCGTCGCTGGCCTGAAGCCTGTACTCGACGGGGTAGGTCATTTTGGGCGGGAGGAGTATGTTGACGTCGGTGATGTGGGGACCGGGGGTCGGAAACGACGTCGCATGGTGAAGAAGGAAGAGGAGGAGAAGCGGAAGCATTTCTCTGTTTTCTCAGGTGAAATTTGAGCTCAATGAAGAAGAAGCAGTCAACATTGAAATTTTTTTTATTTTGAGTTGGAAATTTGGTTAGACCACCAATTTAGGGTTTTTGAGTAGAGACTTGGCCACGAGGCGATCGATGATTGGGTGTAATTTTATATTACGAGTACTTTTTAAAAGTGCAAATGCTAAAGCAGCTGATTTTTGTTTATACTAGTATATTATTTGTGAAAAAAATAACTTTATGCCTCAGTTTTATGAATAAAGAAATTTGCTCTTTACTTACTCATTAGGCTACCAATATTAATATCGGTATTTTTATTGCAATATTAAAATATAAAGAGAGGTATAAGGTAGAAAAAGAATTTGTCAATAATACAAAATGATTAAGTTATATAGATAATTAATATTAAATAAATAAGATACTAATTGTATATTTTTTATGAATAAATTGCCGAAAGTTAAAATAACAATCCAAGGATAATATCAATTGTCAGAAAAATAATGGTATTTTTGTATTATTGTGAATAAGATTCCAAGAAATATGATTGTTGATACATTATTTCTTATGCAGTAGGGATCACCTACAACTTTTCCTTATCCAACTCTCGGCTGTTTTTCAGTATGTGTTTGAAAATATCAAGAAAAATGATAATGATTTTGGACTTATATTAATCAAATAAATTGAATTCACTAATTAATGTAATAATTGTAGTAAGATTTTTTTAGTGGATAATATAACAAGTTAATACTAGATAATTTCAAAATTATATTAAGATTTGCTTAATAAATTAGCGCAAGAAAATAATAATAATCAATATTATTCTTTTTTTGTTATTCATGATTTTATTAATTGCATTAAGATTTTTTTGATAAATTATCAATTGATAATGACATAATAATAATATTAACACTAGTCTACTACTGTATAATAATAAATATTATTATTACAATTATAGTTACTTATTTTAATTATTTTAATTAAGTACTGTAATTCATAATTTAAATTTTTTTTAAGATTTTATTAATTAATAGTAACTTACAATAAACTAATATTATAATAATTATTATAATTCATAATTCCTATAATTACATCAAGATTCTCTTAATAATATATTAGGGAGTGTTCGGTTTGCAAGATTGTATACCGAAATTAAATAAGTAGTGTATTTGGTTTATGAGATTTAATCCCACAACGCAATCTTAGATGGATAATCAAGAGATAATTAATCTCAAAACTCAAAACTCAATCCTAAATTATATCTTGGTATTACTTTATCTAGGAAACCGAACGCCGCCTAGGAGTACTAATTAATAATAACAATATTCGATTATTTACTATAAATAGAATTATTTGTTACCCCTATTATTTTGAATATGATTCATAAATTAAAATTATATAAAAATTATTTTAAGTTGTTAGTATTAATTAATACTAGTATAAATAAAATTATTATAATTATAATTGTATAATATAATAAAAATAATATTAAATAGTTAAAGATGTCAGTCCTAAAAACAGGAGAAGAACACTCGAATCCACAAGACATCATTCACCTTAGTGAAGATGTTCAACTGGTTGGGCACATCTATTGGGCACATAGAGACAGCTCCACTTCTGCATGTCCTTCTAAACTCGACGCTAGTGCTTCCTAAGCATTTCGTACACATGCTCGGTCGTGCCATTGAGCCGTTGAGCATTGTACTTTTCAATGATCCAATCGAGAACCCTCGATATTTCTGGAAGTTGCCAATGACAGGGTCCTTGGAGACATCGATGAAGACCTTCATTAAAATCAACGTTTCCTCGGGGCTATACTTTCAAGACCTGGTGACATGAGTCTTCTTGCCATTGCCCTTGCCCTTTCCACGACTGGTCATGGTGTCCTTCTCACTGATATTATAATCATCAGTGCAACGAATTGATGTGACTGTTGGTGGACCCCGTCCCTGGACTAGGTGATATTGCATTGGACGATGCTTGCTCGTGGTCGATGAAATCCATTCAAATGAAATTTATAATGATTTTGGAATTCAAAATATTATGTGAAGAAAATGTGATACTTATATAGATTTTGAAATTAAAAATAAAAATAAAAAATTGTCTTACGTCGTGGTACTCATTGAGGTATTGTAAATAATACTCGTACAAACAAAAATTTTGCGTGATCTATAAGCTCTTCTTCCATTTCTTCTATTGAAAAAGTTTTCAAGAATACAATTATGCCAATTACCTTTTAAAATTTATGGGCGAATTATATTAATCTTTCTACTATTTTAAAATTAATACAAATACGGAATACCCCATTACTTTTTAAAATTTTGCTGTTTTACATGCAGCATTATATTAATTCTTTGTATTTAGGTTTAAATTATTACTTAACAGTTTCTTTTGTAGACTCTTAAAATATCACAATTAATATGCATTAATCCTAATATAAAAATATACTAAGAGTAATACTTAGTTTAAACTTTTAAATTTAAAATCTTGAATATGTTACTACGGAAAATTTAGAATTGAGTGAACTACAAAATTAGTACTCAGAAAATGGGGTTTGCATTTTTTTTAGTACCCAACATTTTACAAAATCACATTTTTAATCGAAAAGGTTCATATATTCTAAATTCAGTCCCGATTTTTACTATTTACCTTTAGCCCTTGAAGGGTAAAATTGTAAAAATCTTTGTGATATTATTAAATCTTTGTAGTGTTATCTAAAAATGAATTATTTAAATTTTTGTAGTATTATTTAAATTATTGTATTACAATCGATAAATTAATATGCATTTGTAGTATTATTTAAAAATATTGAATGGTTATTTTAAATCATACTTCTTGTTAGCACTATCATACTTCTTGTTAAATTTCATCATGTTGGAAAAAGGAATCATAAATGGCCGCCAACGTTGATTACAATAGAGTTCCTAAAACATTTAATAGTGTAGAGTTCCTAGTTGTAGCATTGTTCTGATACTCATTTATCGGTATACTCAACGAGACTCAAATATCGCTAAAAATACTAGGGAGATGAGCATGTCAAAATATATAAGAAAACATACTCTCCACACTTTACATCAAAATGCCTATCCAATGTTTCTATACCTCTCTCAATTACCATGTTTAAGACATCGACTTTATCATGATCATAGTCTCGGTATGTATCATTAAACTAAAGCCGGTCATTTTGTATAGTAGAGTTTGTTAGTAACCTAACATATTTTCAACTATAACTTGTCATTTGTTATATTAGATTCTGTTAGTAACCTAGCATCTTTTCTCATATTAAATTCATAATCATCTTTTCTCATATTAATTCTGTTGGGCATGGGCCCTTGTTTGACTATGGTCAAGTTTAAGGGACTCATCCAAACGGTTGGGCTTCAAATAAATTTTTAGCGACGAATATGATTCGTCGACGTTGATTTAATTTGTTATGTACATGTACTTTTGATGAGTAAGAATAGTAACCATGACCTATATTATTTTACAGAGTGAACTACAAAATTGGCTTCTACGTATAATAAGTCGAACGCTAGAGGTACTCATATTTAAAAAAATACATTGTAAGCCTCTACGTATGAGTATAATATCATTTGAGACCCTTTTCACTATTTTGAGTCTTTTATACCCTTTTCCTCTCACTTTTAACCTAAATGAAATACCAAGGATGTTTTAGTCTTTCTCATTTTTATTACTATGTACCATATTTATTTTATATTAAAATATTATTTTCATTTAATCCATAAATATTGTAAATTTAATTAGATTGATAAATTAAAATACTTATAAATAGTTATTATAAGAATGATTTATGTTTTTATTTTATTTTAAACTAAATTAAAAACATAAATCATTCTTATAATAACTATTGAAAAGAAGTAAAATATTTTGGTTAAACTAAAATAAATCCTAATTTCTCAATTAGGTTAATATTAAAATTAAATAGAAGATGTTTAACTAAAATTTAAACATAAATCCTAATATTTTGACAATCCATCTTCTATTTAGTTTAACTAAAATAAAAACATAAATCATTCTTATGATAACTATTGATAAGTATTTTAATTTATCAATCTAATTAAATTTATAATATTTATGGATTAAATGAAAACAATATTTTAATAAAAAATAAAAAATACATAGTAATAAAAATGAGAAAGACTAAAACATCCTTGGTATTTCATTTATGTTAAAAGTGAGGGGAAAAGGGTATAAAAGTCTCAAAATAGTGAAAAGGGGTCTGAAATGATATTATACCCATACGTAGAGGCTTACAATGCATTTTTTTTAAACATGGGTACTTCTAGCGTTCGACTTGTCATACGCAGAGGCCAATTTTGTAGATCACTTTATTTTATAAGAAAACATTAATTACTAGTAATTAGGATTAAAAAAATATAAAGACGTATATATGTGGTGATGGGCTGGCGCTTAAGAGTGTCCATTATAGTTGGCCGGGCCAAGCTAAAAAGTGTGGCCAGGCCACAAAATCGTGGCCAGGCCACCAACGCCCATGTTTTCTACTATAGAACATGCCCAAGCCATACAATCATTTATTTTTTCCATTTGTTTATATTTTAATTTTACTACAATAAAAATTGTTAGACTATAATAATTAAATAAAATGCATAATTTAATGAAAACTAAATCGAAAACCAAATCTTCGTTGTATTATAGAACGGGGTAAAATTATACAACGAAAATTGTTTTAAAACACTCAAAAAAACTAAAAAAAACACCGCCATCGCCGACTACTCGATGTCATAATCGGAATCCGCCACTTCTTCTTCACCCGTTGCATCGTCACCGCCAAGCCATCACCGTCACCACCACCACCACCGCTCTGAGGTCCCGTCGCCGCCGTCGCCGTGTCCCCCCACCCCAACAACGTCCTCAGCCTCACTATAAGGTCGTAGTACATCCTCTTGGTAGGCGGGTCGGTCGACTTCTCATACAAGACCAGAGTGTCCTTGAGTTCCTTTATCATCTGCACCTCCAGGGTGTTTTTCAACGTCGCTCGGGCCGATCCAGGGGCGGATGCAGACGGGCCCGCAGCAGAGTGTTGGGAAGCAGCGGCGGAGCCAGATCTAGCGGCTCGGATTGCGGACTGTTGACCCAGGGGCCGTGGACGCCGGGATAGTGACGAGGGGGGCTCCTCCATAACCTCGTCGTTGAGGTCGAAGGTCCTTGAACCGCCGCTACTACTGCTATAGTTGCCGGCCCTGCTCCGTCTTGGACGCCTCGGCCCAGAATCAGACGCGTTCTCGCAGATGGCTCTGAATTTTGGGGAGTCCCACAGAACGAGGAATTTTGCCCAGTAGGTAAACTTCTTGCCCTCTTGCACATTGAACAACTACATCGACAAGGATTTTACGTCGGCTTCACTGCGGCCACTCTCAGCAGTGCGCAATTGGTTCTCGTATATACCAATGAACTTCCGGAGAGCTATAGTGATCCTGCCGAACTTCTTCCGGATCTGATCGGGTGTACGGTCGACGCTCCCCGGCGGTTTGAATTGATTGTACACCACCAGGACTTTCCGCCAGAAGCATAAGTCGGTCTGATCCGTGCCAACTATGGCATCTGTCGTCACTACGTCCCATGACCTAGCAATAGCAACGGACTCATTGTCCGTGTACAGAAACCCCCGTCGACTACCATCGCCATCGCCTTCTCCGCCACCACCGCGGCCGCCTTCCTGCCCGCCGCCGCCATCGCCTCCTCCGCGACCGCCTTGCGCTGACCCTTCGCCTCGCCCGCCGCCGCCCCTTCGACCGCCGGTGCCGCCGCCACTTCGCCCCCCGCCGTCGCCGCTTCTTCCACCACCTCCTCTCCCCGTTTCTACATGACCGGGCGTCGGGGTATCAGGCGACCCCATCAATTGTTCCCATGTGAATCTATCAGATTCATCAAGCGGAGATTGACTGCTCTAGAATGTGGAGGATTGGAATTGAGACGGGAAGTTTATCGCGGCCATGTTGGGTCGGTAGTCGCCCGTCCCCGGTTGGGTACGCCCCACATATCTCTGCTGATAAGCCGGGGACTGACCCCGGATTTGGGGTGTTTGTTGCCACGGCGCCGGCGATGACGGACTCCACATCTGGGAGGGAGTAGGGGGGGACTCGATCTCCAGTGTTGGGGAGGTGGAAAACTTCCGTGTCCCGAATCTCCATAGCCGGGGGAATTATCGTCTCCGCCTTGCATTTCACGAAAATTAAAATTGAAGGGAATAGGGTAAATTGTGTGTGAGAGTAGAGTAAAAATAAGAGTTGAATTTTAGGTATATATAGAATTATTTTCGAAAATTAAAAAAAAAAATTCAGAAAATAGGGGAGCCGTGGCCCGTGGCCGCTGCAATAGGAGCGCCGCGGCGGGGCCACAATCTTGGCGCCCTCCCCCGCCACGGCCGCTCATCCCATGCACTATAGGAGCCGCGGCCGGACCACGCCCGAGCCACGAGCCGCGGCTCTACTATAGTGGACACTCTAAGTGACCCAAACTAATTTTGAGTGTGTGACATCACCCCCAATTCGGCGCTCGGCAAAAATAGACTTCTAGTAGCAAATTAGCGGAAGACAATTTGCATAAACTATTTTTTTTTCCTAAATATTTAATTTTTGTTATGCTCTTAATTGTGAGATCCACAAATTTACCCTCGATATATTATTTTATTTACCCTTTTTAAATGAACGGCTGGAAATCAAAATCATGTCTTTTTCCCACTTCCTCAAATTATATTGTTTTGAAGCACACAAAAAATTATATCCACACAAAACTCCCAAAAAGAGAAGCATCAACTTTACATAGATGTACACTTACATAATATAAGTAGCACTAACATCTAAACGTGAATTTTGTTATACCTCCTTTTTTAAATGTGACTTATCTTGCATGTATAATATACAGACTATTGTATATAAAACAATTTATAGAGTATAATACAATTATACAAAGCTCAATTAGTAGAAGCAAATAAGTATTATCAAAACCGACTCCTTTATTAACCCATTATTTCGAACTTTGGTGTGATGGTGGAAGAGATCTAGCCGTTCCATAATTTTTGTATGTAATCGATATTCTATTAGTATATTAGTACTATTTTAATATCATGACTATGCTTAACTTGATATTCATTATGTTGAAACTTGAAACTATACAAATTATGCACTGAACGTTAGTTTATCAATCCAAATAATAAACTTACGGTGTACTTTTTTTCAATCCAAATAGTATTAAACTATTAAAAATTTACGCCATTTAATAATTACAAAACTAGACCGAAAATCTACAAAATTGAATTGGAAGAGAAAAATATACTACCGTGCAAATAGATTCGAGTATCCAAATCGTCCACTACTAATTTAACTGAGCATCTCAAATATTAAAAAGGATTTCACATTCAAAACCAGATTCTAGACAAAAAAAGAATTGATTTTCACCCTTTCATTCTCAAACAACCAAAACCAGAAAAAACAATTAAACAATTAAAACAACCATGCCCACAAATAAATAAAAAAATAAACGAGTGGGAATTGTATAAATTCAGATTTGCATTAGCTTTACTTTCAACGAAAAAAACAGAAAAATGGACATACTTTTTTGCGACGAGCTTCTCCAGGAAATCTTCCGCCGTCTTCCGCCTTCCTCCGCCGCAGCCGTCGCTCTCGTGTCGCGGCGATGGCGCCGCCTCCTCCGCTCCTCAACGACCTCCCTTTCCCTCAACTTCCCCCCTCCCTACAACCCCACCACTATCACTTCTTTCTCCTCCTTTCTTTATCACCACCCCTTTCTATCCTCCCTCTCTGCCTCCGCCGCCGCAGACGGCGGCGCCGGAGACCACCCTCTCCTCCTCTCCGTCGCCGCTTCCTGCCCGAATCTCCGTCACCTCCGCCTCTTTGGCCCGCCTGTATCTTCTCTATCTCTCTCTAATCTCTCAAAATCATTCCTTCATCTCTCTTCTCTCTCTGTTGCTGTTTTGAGGCCTTTTTCTCTCAATTGGCTGCCTTGTTTCAGCTCTTTGACACGCCTTTCCCTCTCTGTGAAAAACCCTTTACCGGAAATCGATGATTCCGAGCTCGGAAGCGTGAAAGATTCAATCTTTGATGTTGAATTGCGTTTGGAGAGCCTTAGCTTATCTGGGATTTCACAGAGGGATTATGGGGTTGCCTATCTTTGGAGAAATTGCAAGAATGTTACAAAATTGGAGCTCAATTGCTGCGAGGGTTTAGGAGATTTCTCATCCTTTTCTGATTTCTTGAGGTTAGCTAGTGATCTTCAAGAACTGGAGTTGAGATCATGTAGAAGTGTAGCTAATCTTGTGCTGTTTAGTTTATCTGAGAATTGTGTCAATTTGAATTCTCTATTGATCTATGATGGAGGGAGCAGAGAGGGTTTGCTTCACTTTTTGAAACAGGGAAAGTGTAGTTTGAGGAGTCTTGATTTGAGGCTGCCTCTTGATCTTGATAACTCTCACATGCTTGCAATATCTGAGAATTTTCATTTTAGGGGCTTGATGAGTTTGAAGCTGCAAAGTTGTTGTTTTGTGACTGGGGAGGGGTTGAGGGCAGTGGGGAGGGCATTGAATGGGGCCCTCGAGGAGCTCTCGTTGATCAACTGTGACGTTGTAGTGAAAGAGCGCGGCTTGCTAACGACGTTAGGGCAAGATTTCAATGGGTTGAAGAGGTTGGACTTGTCTTACAATGGCATGTTGGTTGATAAGGAGGTTGTGTCAATGCTTGCCTCTTGTGATGGTTTGGTTGAGCTGAGGTTGAGGGGTTGTAGTAGGCTGAGTGATGCGGTTGCGGATGCGATGGTTAGGAGGTGTAAGCGGCTGCAGGTTGTCGATGTAGCCTGTTGCTGTGGGATTCGAGTGCAGGGAGTTGAGATCATCTTGCTCAACTCCCTGGGCTTGAGGCGAGTGGAGGTGGAGCGGAACAAGCTCTCGGAGGCTGCAATGGCACGGGTGGCGGATAGGTTTGTGGAGGTTGTGTGTTGATTTGGTTTGGTTGTTGAGGTTTTGAGGCAGTTCTCAATTTGATTGCCTTTTGGTTCAGTGTGTCAGTGTGTTTTGTTGTGTTGAAGGGAATAAAAGAATTTGTGGAAATAACATACTCCTACGTTGCCATCGCCTCTATTTTTTTTTTGTCAATGTTGTAGGTTGTGTTTGTCCTAACCATGGAATCCAGCTACTAGATATACTACTCCTTCCGTTGCGGCTAAGATGACACATTTCGTAGTTAACACATGATTTTAGGAGTTGTTAGGTAATTTGATTAATTGGATAAAGGAAGAGTGGGTGTAAGTATTAAATGGAGAGAGAAAAAGAGTTGAATATTTAATTGGAGAGACTTAAAAGTGGTTGCGTGTTAAAATTAAATTGTAATTCGGTTCCCGATTAGGAACTGGTCGGTTCCGGTTCTAATCGGTACCAATTTTATATAAAAAGTTGGAACTGGTACCGAAACCGGAACCGATTTTCCGGTTCCCGGTTCCTCAATTAACCGGCCGGTTCCAGTTAACCGAGAACCAGGGAACCGTTTAAGCACCCCTATGCCAAACTAATTACCCCAAAATCTATTTAAAATCGTTTTTGTCATTTTCACGAATTTAAATAGTTGTTGGATTTTCCATCGGTGTTTAGTTTTGCGTTCTTCACTACATAACCCAATCCTCACTTATTTCTACTCTCATTAGGTACTTTTTTTTGTTACATTTTTACTATTATATTAGTCATAATAGTGTAGTGAAAATATAAATTATTTTTGAAAAGCATACCATATGGAGTATTAAGAAGGTGATAAGTTATTTGATAAGAAGAATTAATTTTTTTTTTTATCATAATAGCGATAACGGGCCCAGTGTAATATGGGCCTACGCGGTTTTTAAGCCCATTCACAGTCGGACATCAACAAATATACACACTCTTCTTAAAACTATAAAATATACAAAGTTTTCATTATCTCTGGGCCCAAAAATATTATGAATAGAAAGATGCTACATATATATTTAGAGAGTTATTCTAGACACATGTATTCTCTTTTATATACACAACATTCACCAATTTTTAGAAGCGTCGGTGGAATA
>NC_062970.1:19002153-19014095 GCF_023119035.1 Salvia hispanica
TCCAACTGCGATTGCCGGAGGGTGATCGCTGAGCTGGACATTGTGTAGTGTGGTGGGAATTTAGATGATAGTATGAGGAAAAAAGATGAGAGAATGTAGATGCATGATAGTATAGATGTATAGATGAGTAATGTTAATGCTAATTTGTGTCGCAGCGGTTTTATTTATAGACGAAAATGCTGAATTTTGGGGAAAAAAAAAATTGAAAAATTAATTATAAGTGGGTAGAAAACGGATATATTTTTTTTGGGAAGTGGGAAAATATTTTTTTTTATTTAAAAACATTTTTTAAAATAAATTTCGAATAATAAAAAAAAAAATGAAATTGCTAACCGCTAAGCCGTTGGCCAATCAGCAATTGCCACGTAATTGTGCTCAGCTGGCGCGGACGTAGCTCTTTAGCTAAGAGCAGCGCCGTGCCGCTGGCACTGATTTGGACAAGCTCCATTGGCGGACGGACGGCTTGGTGCTCAGCGGCACGGACGGACGAGCGGTGCGTTGAGCACCGCTGCGGATGCTCTTAGTATTATGTTTCATTGATTTAATTTTATTGAGTATTATTTTTATTTAAAATACAATAATAACAATATTATTTCTAGAATAACAAATAAAATTGTACAACTAAAAAAGTAATGATACAAAGATTTATACTTATAATGTCTCATAGTAGATGTCACACTTGGGAGATGACACAGGATTTTAGGAGATTATTTTTTGTGTATTAAGTGGTTAGAGAAAATATAATTTTATAATTAATGTGAGAATGAACTTTTTTCAAAAGAGGAAATGTGACATCTTTTGTGGAACAAACTAAAAAGGAAAGTGTGATATCTACTATGGGACGAAGGGAGAATATATTTTATAAAATAATAATTATTTGTATATTTTATATGTTTTATATTTGAATAGTTTCGACCCCACGAATTTTATTTTCTGGGTCCGTCATTAATAATAATGAACAAAGACTCTTATTTACGGACATACCAAAATAAAAAAATAAGACTCTTATTCACTAACAAAGAGAGAGAGAGTAGTTGATAACAAAATTTTAAGATTTCCCCAACCCCAGGTCATGTGTGCGTGTCCAATTATGGTCTCAAGTTCTCTTACTATCTCCTCGTATTCAACGAATTCTGTCTTTGAAGTTCCACTCAACCTTTTTAAGTTTATTTAATTTTGCAATTATTTATTTATTATTTCCATGCATTTTTACCCATTATTGCAGCCCAATTATTAGATTTTTTTAATGTATTATCTTTTATGAGTACTATTATACGTAATATTAATTTAATTAAGATAGCTAGTAACTTATAGAAATTATATTATCTTCGAATTTAATTAAACATATTTTTGTAATGAATTTCATACTTCTAATTAAACTGAAAATTTGATTAAATTAAAATGTAAAATAAAGATAAAAGGAAAATTAATAAGTAAAAAATTACATATAGGTTGTGAATGTTGTTTTTTAAATAAGGAACATGGTAAAAGTATTGTGTACATAAATATATAATGGACGTGAGTTGTGGATGACATAAGTACGTCTACATTTACATTCTTGAATCATTAGGACATTCACAACTCTTTTACTATATATATAGCATCTCATCATTTGCACTATTTTAATATTAATAGGCCTCATCGTTCTTTTATCCGTGTTCACTTAACACTCGTAATCTTGTCACTTGCATTATTCATCAGTTGGCCATGGCAACTTTGTCAAGCCCGCGTGGCGTGATGACCTGCAGTGTATCATGGCGCAGTGTGCCGTAGCACCAAATCTAGCCCATCGAATGCAGCTGGTCTTGATCAGGTCATGTTGGATGCCGTTACATGGTCGTTTTCAAGAAGCAAAAATGACCACTTAGTGAAAATTGCCTTCAAATTTCTTGTCCTAATTGCCACTTTAATCGATGCTGTTGTCCCCATCTTGGAGAAAAAATTGAAAAGTATAAAGACCAATTTGATGTTGCTTACACATATTTTTCACTTAACAAAACATGCATATACTGCTTTTTTTGTACTAATACTTATCCTCTTTTCGCCTGTATCGAAGTAGCTTTATTGGCACTTGATATAAATATAATTCTATAGTTACTATTTTTTCCCAGCGCTTTCCAAGCATGGGTTGTTTTTATGTTAAACTAGTACACGATGTTTGAGATGACATTTAAAATTTTTTTAGTATTATGTGGTGTAGTATTATTGTTAGGATTGATATACTGAAAAGCATATTTCGAGCA
Organism: Salvia hispanica; assembly: GCF_023119035.1. Classification (NCBI taxonomy): domain Eukaryota; kingdom Viridiplantae; phylum Streptophyta; class Magnoliopsida; order Lamiales; family Lamiaceae; genus Salvia; species Salvia hispanica. Next base: position 19,004,397 of record NC_062970.1, read on the forward strand.
TGTTGCACAGATAGAATTGCTTGTATTCAATATATTCTACAATCCACTTTTAACCCAAGGCGAGAAGAAGTAATTTTATCGCATTGATGTTTGCTTGTACATTTATAAGATTTTTCTCAGACATTTAAATGTATAAGAAGCAAATAAGTCTGATTCTTCTGCATAGTAGACTGGTCGTGAACGATGTTCACAGAAGGTGACGCAGTCGGTCCTTTGTAGAAGAGAAATAGAATTTCACAACCTAGGCTACCTATCGTGAAAGGTTGCAGTGTCAGTCCGCATGTTTCCTTACCTTAGGAAATAAACGACACTGGTGTGGTATAAGACTGAAGGATCTAACAGTTGAAATAAATCTTTCTTGCTATTTACTGAAAGACGAGGTCTCGGTGATTGTTATTTCTTAATCATTTGATATAACATGAGCATACGATAATGATTATGCACTACTTTGATTTATCAAATGGTGCGGATTTTTCGCAATCCAAGAATCCTGATATCTTGGGTAGTGGTGATCAATGTCTAGAGGTGCTAGTATTGTTATTGCAATGAATCGTGTGTTGGGTGAGTCTAGTTTGATAATATTGGTGATCAGAAACCCATCCGGTTGGAATTTATTCCAGAATAATAAATAAAGATTTTGAACTAGACAACTCTTGGGAAAAGATATTAATTAATTAAAGTCAAATAGCAGACTTAAATTAATTAATGGATATTTATATCTTAAACACGGGAAATAATAAATTAACGAGGTAAAATCCGGATTACTTGTAATTTGGGATTGGACGGGCAGTCAATATTATTTTACCGTAGTGGCTGATAATAATATTCTGTCGGACTTGTATTAAATTGTGGCTCAATTTAATTAGTAAAAGTCCAACAGGTTTGGCCCAAGTCCAACCTCCATGGATCCCTAATCTGGCCAATCAAAACTCTATATAATAGGAGATTAGAAAAGAGATTTAGAGTGAATTAACTCATAATTTTCGTGCTCTCCTCTGGGAGTGGACGGAAAATTCAGTTTTTGACAGGACTCATATTCTCTCTTCTTTCTAATCAAGCCCTTTTCGATTATGACAAGCTTTGCCCACCCAAAGGTCAGATTCTGAGTTCGGGATACAGATTAGAAGATTCGTGGTTGAGTACGAAGAACATCACCTGGAGAAGGCGCAAACAATCGTCGATTCCAGATCGGTAACTCTAAATCGTAGGAAATTCATGAATTAGAGTTTTAATTCCTTTTACATGAATTATTTGTGTTCTTGAATGCAATTTGATTGTTTAACATGTAGATAATTAATCTCATAATCGGTCAAATAGATCTGTAGATCTTATTTATTTGTTTATTCATGTCTTTCGCTGTGAAGGGGCACCAATCCCAGCAATTAAGATAATTATTAAAAAATTTAAATTGTTATAGAGTAATAGTAAGATAAATATAAAGTAACATTAATAAAATAAGTAATATATATTGTTATTTTATTCATATGATTTATATTTATGTCACTTTAAATATCTTACTTTTGAAGAAATAAAAAGAAAAGAAAAAAGAGAAGAAAAATAAAAGAGAAAGAAATAAGAACAAATCTAGCAAAATTGAGTAATAGAGAATCTTGCAACAAATTTTTGAGAAACATAAAACTAATTTTTAATGAAGTAATAATTTGAATACTTAGCGACTCTTAGATACTGGCATGGGTGAACGCAGAAAAATAAATTTGTAGAGGCTATATCTACTAAAATTTATTCGAGAATATATTTTTCGGTGATTCGGATTATTGGTAGGGGCTTTTGCCTAACAATTTAAATAATTTTTTTATAAATTTAAGTACTGTAAATGGCAAAATAGATTTGCTAGGGGCTTAAGCCCCTTATCCATGTATGTAAGTCTGCCATTGGATACTTTCGTTAGTTTGCTTTTTTCATTGGGCATAGCCCGCTTATGTTAAAAAAAAATCTAAATTCATTTTTTGCGTATACTCCTATTAACAGCATAGAATGCTACAGATACACCTAAGTAAAAAAATTGACCAATAATTAAATTATATAGTAACTCAAAAGGTCCTAGAGAACTACCCTAATTGATATTTTGGGATGGAACCGTCAATAATTGAAGCCCAAATCAAATTATACAGTCATGCATCATTATGGTAATGTTGTTCGATTAATTAATGAACCCTCTTTACTGCAGGGGTGGAAAAATGAGGATGAAAACTGATCACAATTATTGTGTAAAATAAAGAGATTTATTTTTTCTTTTATACAGAGTTGCTTCCTAGAAGGAAACAACAGCAGATTAATACTGTTACTAAATTACATGCAATTAATGGAATCCAATGAAAACAATCAATTAAGAATTTGTACATTACACGGTTTAATATTGTGTTTTATTTCTAACGTGCATACCGTTACAAGTTTTAAAATTTCAAAAGTGCATATATAATTATATAGTACTACTAGTACATAAAATCTAATGCAAAAGTCAATTTTTGGTCCCAGAAGTATAGCGTGAATGATTTTGAAAATTCTTGAATACTCACATATCACTACAAAGAAATCTTTGAAGAAAATTTTTTAGGCAATTAAGAATGCAATTATGTGTTTTTAAATACACCAGCGCTTTCAAAAAAGCATATTCAATCTTAGTAGGTTATTAAATATAATAAGCTAATCTACCAGGTAACTAATTATTTGTGCATTATAATGACGAGTATTAGCTCGTAATTCATTAACAAATGGATTTTTAAATCAAGTTTGGCTTACATCGTTAGCCTTTTTCATTCATTGGGTGATAAACAAAATTAATATCCCCCTATCGATCTAAAATATTGATGACAAACTTACAAAGCTTAAGTTCTCCAATTCTCAATCGCAAAACAAAGCTCTATCTATATGATCAACAAAATTGAAACCAGCCAGAAAATAAGAAAATCTCGTGTGATTAATTATATTGGTCAAACATAAATAGTTCTATTTTTTCATTAATATCCGTCCGTTAAATACCAGTTTGTTCACTCTTACTATAAATTATGCTAATTCACTCTCCGAAATGACCGCACATATCAAGGAAATGAAATCAACCGATACAGAACACAAATGTCTAAATCTCGTTTATTAAATTCTCCAATAGCTACAATTAAATTAACAATAAGCTAAGGCCTATACATCGGCAACAAAAAAAATCCTATTACTAATACAAAAAAGATAAAACCAATCCTTTAAGGGGAGCCAATATCAACTTCTAATCCTAATTGGAAACTACTACATATAAATTATATCCCTTAAGGAGATAGAAATATGATTAAATAAAACAACTAAAATTAAATTCAAAACTAGAAAACAATTAGTAAAAGATAAACTTCTAGCAAGTTTTCATCTTTACTGCAAGGAGTATAATACGTCTGAAATTCTACTAACTCATTTTACTTATATTTCAAAAAGCTACTCCATATATGTATATACTATCTCCGTCCCATAGAAATAGGTCATTTGAGATTGACACGAGTTTTAATATGAAATTGGTAAACTAAGAATGAAAAGAAAAAGTAATTGAAATTGTGTAGTGGATAGTGGGGTTCATAAATGATAAAATAAAAGAAATGGAGAAAAGAGTTGTCATAAATGGATATAGACTATTTTTATGGGACCGATGAAAAAAGAAAATATGGTCTATTTCTATGGGACGGGTGGACGGGTGGAGTATATAATTGGACTCGTATCCTATTATTTATTCTACAACTTTCCTTAATACTTTTAAAATCTAGGCCTAATAGCCAAAATATAAATCATCAACTTTTGGTCAACTAGGTTTATACTACAAATTTTAAATGTGATGAAATATACACACTTTTAACATGTACTACTAAATTTCTCATAAAATTCAATTTTGCCCAAATTTAATCTTATGTGGTGCAGCGAGATGTCTACGTCATCTAATTGTTGATTCCTTTAGAACAACACAATTTATAGGACGAACTTATAATGTTGTAGAAAAAAAAATACACAAACTTTAAAATACTTAAATTTAATTCGTCAAAAAATATAACCGCAGAAATTCACTATTATAAGTTAAAAGTTGGTATATATTTTCACCAAATTAAAATTTTATTGTTAAAACCTGATCAATTGGCCGAAAAGTTAATATTCCCTCCATCCTACTCAATGTCTACCTTTCTTTTTTAGTTTGTTCCACTCAAGATGTCCGCTTTCTACATTTGTAAATCGTCAATCTCTACTACTCTCTCATTAATTATAATATTCAATTATTTTTTCTCTCTACTTATTCCTTCTAAGTTCTAACGACTCATCCTAAAATTTCGCGTAATTAAAGAATGTGGACATTTTGAGTAGGACGAAGGAAGTATATATATTTTTTTAATTAGTCCTAAATCTATGCCACATAGAATTTCTTTAATTTTTTAAAATATACTCCTTATTCCACATAGAATTAGTCAATTAGCTTCCTAATATGGACGGAGTGAGTATTGTAATCACGAGGAAACTGACAAATGTAAGAGCTCAACTTTAGCTTCGTACTCCATATATACGATGAAGATCCCTAGAAAAGAGCCCATAACAATTAACAACCCTAAACTTAACAATAACTTTTTCTGTTCACCTTTTTAATTATTTAAAAAACATCAAGAAGAAGCACAAAAAAGGAAGTATATAGTATTCACTTTGGTGATGGATGATGATGCAATATGTTAGTTCTGCATTCTCCACTATCAAGAAGAAGTGGGGCTGCTAATTAGCAAAGGTTTAAGGTTGCTAATCAATGTCTTAAAACGCGTTGACTGAAGACATTATGTGTAAGTTTACATAGTTGGAAAATTTAATCATTTCTATTCACACAAGTCTTGAACTTGTGTATAAAATGATAAGTTTTTGACTTAATTGTGCCCTACAAATTAAGGCCGTATGTTGTGCCTTAATTGAGATAATTTTTTCTTTGTGAATATACGTGATAATATGGATGATTGACACAAAGGCAAGAATATATGTGCATCTCTCTCTAATAGCTTAATGCAAAAAAATAAATATAGATTGTTTTTCTATAATGTACAATAATACAAATAATATTATACTTTATTACCTTCAAGAATATTCGAGTGATGTGATTTTGTCTCTTCAAGAAGAATGGGCTTTAAACATTGACCACTTTCATTATTTTTTCTTTCCTAAATCGAAAAATAATGATAACAATGACACATAATTAATGACGATTCAACAAGTAGCATCAAATATAATTAGGAAACATATTTGCAAGTGAATCAAAAGAAATTCCACTCAATTTTACTCAGTCCATCCTCCATTAATGGGTCAATTTGATTTGCCACATATTTTATGAAATGCAGTAAAAAACAAGTGGAAAAGTTTAGTGGAAAGAAGATTCTACTTTTATATATTAATTGTATGATAAATGTGAGTGTAGTGAGTTAGTGGAATGTGAGATCCATTACCAAAAGTAGTACTCTCTTCGTTCCATCATAGTTAAGGAGGAACTTTCAGCATAGAGTTTAAGTATTTAGTGTGTCAAGTAGATAGATAAAAAAGTAAAAGAGAAAAAATATAGACAATAGAGCAGAAAGTGAGTAAAGGGGAGAGAATAATGTTAGCGAGAGTAAAGTAAGGGCGAGAAAAATTGTGTTATTATTATATATAAAATGACTCAACTATGAATGAACTTCTCAAAATGGAAAAATGACTCAAATATAAGAAAATGTAGGAAGTAAAAAGTAAAAGTGTCAATTAATAGATGAAAAAGGAAATTGGTGTCAATTAAGGGGGGCGAGGGGAGTACAATAATTTGATAATACAATCCTCGATAAATTTCGTGAATCACATATTTTCACATGTATAATTACTCTCTATTTATTTCAAGTCATTTTCAATTCTTTCGGTTTTTAGGTTAAAAAATTTTAAACCAGAATTTGGTAAATTTTATGAATACGCGTGGAAGGTTGAGAAGACTTATATTTAGGGGTGTAAATTCGGGTACCCGTGGGTACCCAAACCCGAAAATTTGGGTACCCGAACTCAAAATCTCAAAAATATCATACCCAATACCCGACCCGTATGTGAATTCGGGTACCCTAATACCCGATGCGGGTACCCGAATCCAATTAATCGGGTAACCATAAACCCGGAATTATTATATTTGAAATTTATTCTTTTATATAAATTAAATTGTGATGAGAATAGAAATTATTAAAACAACACAGTACTTATACTATTTATTGACTATAATTCTACTCCTATATTATAGACACTACTTAATTTTAAAATAAATTTTTTTTTGGTATAAATTAAAACATAAAAGAGATTAATTTTTTAAGACATTAACTGAACATGTAAATAAAATGAAGAAAGCATAACTAATTAACTATATATTTTCAAAAGATAACAAGTAAGAACATAAATAATGCAACATGAATCGAACACGAATGTAAAGAAGTATTAAAGTCGAGATAATAGAACAATGAAATGTCAAAGCAACCAAACATATAATCTAAATAATGTCAAAGCAACCAAACATAATCCAAATAGTAAACTAAGAACTTTATAACCGAAAATATTTATCACAAATACATAATTAATCGAGTTTAATCGGGTATTAGTCAGGTTCCCTAATATGGGTTTCGGATACCCTAAACCCGAAGAATCCTAATATTAACTATCCAAACCCGTACCCGAACCCATAATTTCGGGTTTCGGGTACCCAAAACCTGTCGAGTATTGGGACTGAGATGGGAATACCCGAAACCCGCGGATTAAATTTTCGGGCCTACTTATATTGATTATGTGAGAATTTGTTTAAACCAGAATTAATTCATGCAGTCATATTCATCATATTTTTTTAGGAGTGTCTCCGTCTAAATTAGTTATTTCCTATTTTAATAAAAAAAATTTAATCTATCACACTTAATTTTCTGTATCCTTTTATTTATCTACTTATTTATTTTATTTTTTACTTTATTCTTTCTTATCTACACTGAATATATTAGACACCACTTTCCTAAATTTGATAGCAAAAAACGCTTTACTTACTGTGTGATAAAAGGAGTAATACATAAGATAAGATTCATAATCTTAATTAAATTTATTGATTCTTTTTCACAAATATAAAGATTTGAGGATAAGATTCGTTATCTCCATTAAACTCTTGGGATAGGTATGTAATCATTATGCATCTCAATTAGTAGAAATTAGTAGTATAATATACTCTCTTCGTTCTATAGTAATGGAGGCATTTCTTTTCGGCACAGAGATTAAGAAAAATTGTGTTAGGTGAGTTGATTAAAGGAACAATAAAGTGGGAAATGAAAAAGGTAGAGAGATAAAGAGAAGAAAAAGTAATAATAAAGTGGGAAATGAAAAAGGTAGAGAGATAAAGAGAAGAAAAAGTAAGAGAGAATAAAGTAGTGTGAAAAAATGTGTTAACTTTTATTAAAAAAGAAAATGACTCTATTATTATGGAACGTATCAAAATAGCAAAATAACTCTATTATTATTGAACGGGGAGAGTACTAACTAGCAGCAGTAGTTCTTTATTTTGTTGGTTCAACATAGAAAATGAAAAGCATGATGTAGGGCATTAAAACCGAGAGAGGGCATTGAAGTCATATAAACGACATTGGATTCTTCAAACTAAGAGGCTCAATTATGCAAGTGCTTGTCCTTTTTAATACAACCATTCAAGCATTACGAGGGGCCTTCACTCTCCCTGGGCCCACCCATGAGGTTTTGTTTTGAGGTTGGGTCAAAAATTAAGAAATTTTGAGCTACTCCTATTTAATTATTTTTGACTATCAAAAAGATTTAAACTTTTAGTAGTACTAATTTATTACTTTCGTTCGTATTCTTTTACGCTGTTACGCACACACATGCCCTTTTTGGGTTATAGAGTTTAATCACGAGGTTCACGAAAAATAGTTTCATTTTACAATTTTAGAAAAGAAATAATCTTATTTTTAAAAATAAAAAGTTTCTCTCTTATTTTTATCTCACTTTTATCCACTTCTTTTCCTTATCTCTTATTTTATCCACTTTTTCTTCTTATATCTCTCACTTTATCAATTTCTCATACTCCTTCGGTCCTCCATTAAGAGTCACACTTTTCCATTTCGGTCCGTCCCCAATTAAGAGTCACACTTCATTTTTACCATAAATAGTAAGTAGGTCCCACATTCCCCTAACTCAATTCACTCACATTTTATTATAAAACCAATATAAAAAAATAGGGTCCCACATTCCACCAACTTTTTCAACCAACTTTTCTTTACATTTCTTAAAACCCGTGCCCAGTCAAAGAGTGACTCCTAATAGGGGACGGAGGGAGTACTTTTTTCTGAGTTTTATACACTTTTTTTCCGTATCTCTATTTTACCGATTTTTCTTCTTCTATCTCTAACTTGCCAATTTTTATTAAAATATGTGTCATCCATAAATTGGACTATTTTATAGACAAATTGAGTATTTAGTGTTGGAGTTAAAATCATCCCACATAAAAAAAATTAGAAAATGTGAAAATATTATACATGCAATCCACAGTCAATTAGTTTAAGAACTTGGGCATTTGTGATTTGTGAATGATCCAAGGCTTAGCCCAAACCAGCTTAAGCCTCAAATTTGTACTACCATAGAAAAAAGAGAAAAAAAATTGTGACAAAGTAAGATTGGTGAGCTCAGCACACAAGAATCTATCTCAAAATCTTTCTCCTTTTGTTTGTCAAGGTAAAACAGATTCATCCCAAAAAGCTATTGTATTTATACATTATTACTACTATAATCAAAGCCTAACCAAACTAAGCTGCTCCCAAACAAGCTACAAACTGAAAACACATGAAAAATTAAAAACCAGAAAAATTAAAAGCCTTAAAAATCCAAACTCAATTGGCTCTGCCAGCGTGGCACATGAATATGGATTCAAGCTCCGGTGGATTGAAGAACTCCCTGGGCCCGTTGAAATGGCAGGTGGAGACGGGGCGGCGCTTCCTCGGCGGCCGCGGGCAGGGCAGCTTCTCCGGTATTCTCGACTCACGCGCCGTCGGAGTTGCACTTCCTTCGTCGTCGTCGCTGTCGTCTCGGGGCTTTGTGGAGATGGGCTTTAATGGAGCCCTAATTGCAAATTCGATTTGAAATCCCATGTGGAATAATTCTCGAGCTCAGGATTTGATTTTTTTTAGGGGGAAAAGGAGTTGTTTTTGGGGAAATTGAAGAATAAGCTAAAAGAGAAAAGAGGTTTTTTTTTGGCTCTTTGATTTGTGTTTGAGAAGTTTTGAAGAGAAGGAGTGAGCGGCAAAATTGAAGAAGAGAGAGTGTGGTTTGTGAGAGGGATTTTATAGAGAGAGAGGTAACAGTAAAACCTAATAAATGTATGAAATATTTTGGGGTGTGGACATTTTGGCGCCATTTTGGTGTTTTGGAGAGCAACGGCTCTTCTTCCCGCCACGCTCGTTTCCCAATTTGCCCCTGCGATGTGTTTTATTTACTTGATTGACACTTGACTCGGTTTTGTTTCGAAACGGTGTCGTTCCGAGCGCATTGGTGGTTATGGATTTTTGGGCCGGCTAATTCTTTAGGACTACTGGGCTTGGTGAAGGGCCTTCTTTTGTCTACTGTTTATTTTAAATATCTTCAAATATTTATTACTCTCTTCCTTCCACAAGAATATAATATATTCTTTCTTTTTTAGGCTAT
>NC_062970.1:19014195-19117282 GCF_023119035.1 Salvia hispanica
TCCAGTTAACCGAGAACCAGGGAACCGTTTAAGCACCCCTATGCCAAACTAATTACCCCAAAATCTATTTAAAATCGTTTTTGTCATTTTCACGAATTTAAATAGTTGTTGGATTTTCCATCGGTGTTTAGTTTTGCGTTCTTCACTACATAACCCAATCCTCACTTATTTCTACTCTCATTAGGTACTTTTTTTTGTTACATTTTTACTATTATATTAGTCATAATAGTGTAGTGAAAATATAAATTATTTTTGAAAAGCATACCATATGGAGTATTAAGAAGGTGATAAGTTATTTGATAAGAAGAATTAATTTTTTTTTTTATCATAATAGCGATAACGGGCCCAGTGTAATATGGGCCTACGCGGTTTTTAAGCCCATTCACAGTCGGACATCAACAAATATACACACTCTTCTTAAAACTATAAAATATACAAAGTTTTCATTATCTCTGGGCCCAAAAATATTATGAATAGAAAGATGCTACATATATATTTAGAGAGTTATTCTAGACACATGTATTCTCTTTTATATACACAACATTCACCAATTTTTAGAAGCGTCGGTGGAATACATAAATGTATACTCCTATAGCTTATTTATCCAAACTCAAGTCATGAAGTGTTTATGATTCTTTCTTTGTAAAAGTTATACTATCATATATTTTTGATTGTCAGTTAAGTTCAACATTCATCACACCAATTCTTGATGTATGTTTATTTAAGGATGTTTAAAATGAAATAGTTCAGATAGTTCAACATCCATCATAATAAACTCTTATTGTTTAAAAGCTTTTAATGTAGAGTTTGCCGATAGGCTCTACCGCAACAATGTGAAAACGAGGCATGTCGTCGATCCCGGGATGAGGTCAACCCCCGGGTTCACTACATCTTCATCAACAACCCCTTGGGAGACTGATAACCCCTTTGGACCCACTGGTAAATCCACTTCGAGTGGATCAGTTGGTTCCACTGGATCCTTTGCTGGAACGAGTGTTGGGGCCTTCGGGTTCAACACGAGTGCTGGATCCTTCGGGGCCGGTACGACCATGGCGGGCTCTATGCCCAACATGTATTGATATGGATGTTTGTTGGAGGGGAGTGGTTTGGCCGAATAATAGGGAAGTAGTTAGTGGGGAAATCCCAAGATTATCTCGCCTGATTAGTTAGTTCAAATTCTGAGATTTTATTGTTATTTTGAATTATTGTAGATTTGTTTAGCCGCCTATATAAGGTGGGTCAGTAGGAGTAGCTAATCATCTTGGAGAGATCAGTTTATTGGACGAGTTTTTCTCGTAGGCCTCCTTCATGAGGATTATGCATCTGCGAAGGATTTCCCTTTCCTGTTCTGCTATTCAGTTTCTGTCTATTCCAATTTAGTCAAATAAAGTCAAGATATTATTTCCAGATTCATTATTATTCTCTTAGGGTAGTTTATCAAGTCATATGTGGAGGAGTTTATTCCTCTAAAGCATTTCTGTAGAGCACGACTTGTGCTCATTCTTGTCAACAGCCTTTACTCCTAACATGTATGGTGGGGGCTCTATGCCCAGCCAAAGTGTTGGCTCCTTCACAGGCTACATGATGGGTATATTTCATGGACCAAGCTCGAGACCTATATCACCACGAATGATGCCACCCGCCGAGAAGCCACCAAAGTTTGGAGGATCAGACTACAAGAGGTTGCACCAAGAGATAATCAGATAATGACCATACCCTACTGTTTCCCATCAAATATGATTTCTAACACTACTTCAAGTAGCCAATAAGGACAAGTAACGAAAAAGTTATGAGCCATGCCAACCGAACGGATAAGGTAATTGCAAAAGAATAGTAAAATTTTCTAGCTTTTGTATATAAAGGGGAGGTAGAGTGTCAAGCCCAAGTAATTGCAATAACTGGTGGAACTGTATGGTGGCATTCCTCTTGAAAAGTTCGACATAACGGTGTTTAACTTTCCCACAATATATCAAAATTGTTTATAATCTTTTGAAGAAATGGAAAAGAAATTACAAAAGAATGAAGAAGCTGCGGTGAAGATTTAATTTTAAGTAAAGCTGGTTTGATTTAGATGTGATCTTGTTACTAGTCGGATATTCATTGTGAAACTGTGTACAGTATATAAGGTTGATGAAACTTTTGTCTTGATAAAGTTGGTGGATGCGTCTAGCCTATTGTCGTATGGGTTTGTTTCAACCTTCACCCGACTCGAATTCATGTGCAATATGGTTGGCTGCTCGGTACTGATTAGTGTGTTTTACTTGTCATACACCAAAAAAGGTGTACGATGTTATGAACCGTGCACACACCGCACACACCGACACTCCTACGAGCATCCACAATGGGGCGGGCATAGTCCGCTCTATACTAATTTATAGTCCTCACGTTAGCATTTTATAGTCTTACTCGTTCACAAGCAGTGGATTGATAATTTATGATGGGCCATCACCAAATTCAGAATAAGAAAATCTCACATCCTTATATATTGGCTTTCAATTCATTAAGTGCAATCAATTTCCATTCATCATACTCGAATTGCCAAACTTTTAGTCAATAAAGAGTATCAATAATGTTATTCTGCACATATATTGTGTGCACTTTATATCAGGTTTAACGTTATTTATGTTATTTGAGGTGAGTTACACGTATATAAAAGCAAAAAAGATTTAAAGTTTAGATCTATTTTCTAAACTAAAATGAAAAATTAAAAATATACTACTCCCTCCGTCCCGGCTAAGATGACACATTACTTAGCCGGCACGGGATTTTAGGAGTTATTGGTTAAAGTGTTTAATTGGAGAGAGAGAAAGTGGGTGTAATTATTAAAATAGAGAGAGAAAGAAAGATGAATATTTTAATAGGAGTGAGAAAAAGTGGTTAAGTGTATTAATTGGAGAGAGGAAGTTACCAAAAGAGAAAATGTGTCATCTTAGTTCGGACAGACTAAAAAGGAAAACGTGTCATCTTAAGCGGGACGGAGGGAGTATCCTAACAAATGGTTAGACTGCAACGTTAATATTATAAATCCTAGCTAATAAGTGGCTCAGTCACAAGCTTTTTGTCACAAGTAAACATAGTGATGAACTCAAGCCGCGCCATGATAAAGGCGCAGAAAAGGAGGCAGTTGCATTGTTCGATCGGTGGGTCAATAGTAGATAGTAAGTAACGGTAGCCTATAGCATATATAAGGCCATAATATAAGCAATTCATAACGTTAGGACTAAAATAACCCACAGAGTAGTTTACATACATCATTTTGAAGGCTGCTATGTAGTGAATGAATAAGCTGGCCTCTATCAAATCCTAACACAACAACTTGTTCAATGATCTCATCATCAATCTGCAACAATAATAATCAAACTGCATCAGCAAGTTTCTAATGTTAAAATCATAAGAATAGTTTGGAGTTTGGACAAAAAATTTAATTACCCTTGGTACATGTTGGGCTACATTGAGATTTAAATAGGGAGGAATATTTAGTATGAACCAAGGGTGTTGTCGTATGCCACGAATCGTCAACCTCCTCGTAGGGTCGACCACAAGATTCTCTTAATCAAATCACGAGCTCCATTTAGACAACTGGTCCGGAAGCTATATCTTCCAGCCTAAAATTTATCAAAAACATTGTTAGTTCTATAAATTCTCTCTGCGTCGAACAATGAAAATTTGTAGTACATATACCTTAATTTTCTTGAAGATAATGAGAATGTTTATATCATCAAATGGAAGAGCCCCACAGAGAAGAGCATACAGAATAATACCGCAACTCCAAATATCGACTTCAGAGCATTCCCAATGGTCCGGCGATAACACTCGGCGATTTCATCGCCGAATCATCGGCGCCCACTGTAGGCGCGATTCGGCGATTTTTCGGCGTTTTTTTTTTTTTTTTTTCAACGGCTATATTTCCAAAACTATATATAATTCCTCCTCCTCCTCCATTCATCCCACACAATCTCCATTCTCTCAATTTTTCAATCTCATTATCTCAATCTTCAATCTTCAATCTTCAAAATTATGAGTTCAAGTAGGAAACATTCCCGAAAAAGGTAAGGGCAAAGAGCCGAGTCCGCAAATTCCCAACCCCACTGATGAAACAAATCAGCAGTGGATGAACTCGTTGTTGTCGATGGGTTTTCCTCCCGGCCAATATCCATATGCAGGTCCGTCCCCATTGCAGACTCCTCCGGTGCGCAGACTTTCTCCGTACTTTCGAGTCTGCCCTCAGCATGCCCTCTCCAGTCGACGATGTGTATCGCCCCCAGATAGTCACATCGTTGTTCGACACCCCTGGATCAACCCCAGACGACGAAGGATCTCAGGACGCGACGTACACAACGGATCCGACACTCAGCACGGACGACTACGAGGTTGAAGAAACGCCCGCCGAGCCGCCTTCCAGGAGCAGGAAGGGGAAGGCGCCGGCGTCGACGGCTGCGACTGATACGGCTTCCAATGAGAAGCCGAAGCGGGTAAGGACTACTTACACTCTGGAAGAGTCCGAGCTGATAGCCAACTAGCTGGGCGGACACGACGCAGAACGCGGAGCGCAACAACTACCAGACTGAGCTCATGTTGCAGGGAGCGGGGTTGTGGAGAAGTACACGAGCAACAAGACTGCCTCGATGAAGGACCATGGCAGCGAGGCGATCCGCCGGCATTGGGAGCGCCTCATGAGGGATTGCGGCCACTTCAACGGTATATACTCTAACTTGATGACGAACATGACGAGTGGCCAGAACGAGCACATGGTCCGAGATGAGGCCATGCAGAGGTATAATGGCCAGTTCTTGTCGAAGGGCTTCAAGTATTGGAACATCTATGATAGGGTGAAGGATCTCCCCAAATTCCGGATGTGGATGCACAGCGCGCTGCACGGGAAATCGGTGCGCTCGCGACTTAGCGGTGCAGAGAGTGAGGGAAGCGCGACCCCCATCGACTTGACTGGGGATGGTCCGCACGAGCGCCCTGTGGGAGCGAAGAAGGCGAAGGGGAGGCGGAAGGGGAAGGGCGCATCGTCGGATGCCCAGTCGGAACCCCAATTCATACAACAAGCCACACTCTCTGCCAATGTCGCCAATCTGACGCAGCTATACACGCTGTACTTCACCGGCGGCGGAACCCCAGAAGAGAAGCAGTCCCTCTGGTCGACCATCCAAAATATGAAGATCCTGATGGGCCTCCCGCCGGACGCCCCTCCCTCTTAGTTTTTTAAATCTTTGTTTTTTATGGTTTTTTATTTGTAGTTTTTTTTTCTCGTTGTATTATATTTTCCAATGATTAATACAACGATGGATTGTTCATTATAAATCTATTTATTAAACACATTTGTAGGGAAAATTAAACAATATTAGTGATGATGTAAAAATGAAATGTTGAGTTAGGGAAAAATAAGGAAGAAACAAGGGAGAAACCATTGGAGCAGTTGGCTAAAAGTTGGCTAAAAATTGGGGATAAATTTTGGTGCTGATGTGGCAGGAGTTAGGGAGAAATAAGGGAGTTTTTAGGGAGAGCATTGGGAATGCTCTCAGGCCCATAAGGTTGTCCAAAAATAATCTCTGGTGTAGCATAGTTAGGGCTTCCACAAGCTGTTCTGAGAAGATTTCCATCTTTCGTAATATTGCTTAGTCCAAAATCAGCAATCTTCACATTGCCTTTTCCATCTAAAAGCAAATTCTCTGATTTAAGGTCGCGATGAACCACATTATTCACATGGCAATACTCCACTCCAACGATAATCTGCCACACAAATACAATCATTACTCATTACCACAATGTTTAGTGCTTAACATATCAAGAAAACACAACAAACCTGCCGAAAATAGTGTCTAGTTTCGTCTTCTTGCAACCTTTTCTTTTCTGTAATATAACCATAGAGCTCTCCTTTCATCATGGGGCTCCATGATCACATAGATATTCGTTGGTGTCTATATAACTTCATAGACACGGATCACGTGTGGATGCACGCACATTTGACCTATTTTTATTTCTCATCTCACTGCATAAATCAACTCACTCTTAGAAAAAACAAACACTTATGATCATAAAATTAGAGGCTAATGCAAACATAAATAAATGTTTTTACCCTTTTCTTGCTTCTCAGGGCTCTCCATCATCGCACGATTGATTTTAACGACAACATTCTGCCCAGTCCGAAGATGTTGTGCAATTTTCACTTTTGCAAAGGTGTCAATCCCAATCACTTCCCCAACTCTGTAGTTCTTCTCAAGTGGATTTGCAGACTCCATATATCAAAACAAACAATCACAATTACTACTCAACCTAATACTTCTCTTAATCAAATAATTAAGGAGAAATCGTGTTAAAAAAAAAACTCGCATGAATGCGTGAATTGATTTGAGAGCAGAGAGGTATGGATTAGCAAACTATTACATATATAAGTCGTATATATCTCATAATTATGTGAGTAAATCTTAATAGGATTATCTATGTAAATAAATATGTGTGAGAATTGATATGAGAATCACCGTGAATTGGTGATTGGAGAAACTTGTATTAATAGGTGTAAAATACATGATTTACAATAATTTCCCATGATTAAAGGAAAGATAATTATAGGAAAGATCAAATAAATACTAATTACACTAATTAGAGATTAATCAACTATTTTCTTTATTATCCCCCCTCAAGCGTTGCGTGGGATGAAGGCACACGCACAGCTTGGACCTAAGAAACTCAAAAGCTGGCCGTGGAAGACTCTTGGTGAAGATGTCAGCAAGCTGAAGATGAGATGGGACAAACTGGGTAGTAAGTTTCCCTGAAGCTACAAGTTCTCGAACAAAATGATAATCCAGGTCAATATGTTTAGCTCGTTTATGAGCCACGGGATTTTGGCTAAGAAAGATAGCAATCTTATTGTCACAGAGGAGCTGAGGCCGAGAAGATGGAGAGGACTAAAGCTCATGAAGAAGATTTGAGAGTCAAACAATTTCAGCAGCAGTATTGGCCATAGCACGATATTCACTCTCACAACTAGAACGAGCAAAGGTTGGTTGTTTCTTGGCATTCCAAGAAACGAGATTTCCACCAAGAAAAGTCGAATATCCATATGTAGAGCGTCGAGTTTCAATGCAACTAGCCCAATCGGCATCTGAGTATCCAATAACGGAAGAGTCAATACGACGAGTGAAGGACATGCCGAAATGGATTGTTCCCTTGACATACCGAATGATACGTTTCAACGCTTGAAAATGATCATCTGTAGGAGACTGAAGGAACTAGCTGATAAGATTGACGAGTGATAATTAATTACTGAAGTGCCCCAACGAGAGACCTATAAAGAGTGAGATCCTGAAATGGGGAAACATCACGAACAAGAACTTCCCTTGCAGATAGGGGCGTCGCTACAGGCTTGGAGTCTAATAGCTCAGAAATCTTGAGAATATCATGAGCATATTTAGCCTGACCGATAAAAAGTCCATCGTGAGTGTAGGAAACTTCAAGACCAAGAAAGTAGTTGAGACGACCAAGATCTTTAATGACAAACTCCTTATGAATCTGAGATATGAACCTCTACAGCAAAGACTGATCATTACCAGTGACGATGATATCATCCACATAAAAAAGGAGAAAGATGGTAGACGGCCCCCAATGAAAGTAGAATAATGACGAGTCTGCTTGACTCTGAGAGAACCCCATACTAAGAAAAAAAGTGTTGAATCTCTGAAACCAAGCCAGAGGGGCTTGACGAAGACCATATATGGCCTTTTTAAGCCGACAGACATGGTCTGGAATCCAAGGATCAACGAACCCGGGGGGTTGAGTCATGTAGACTAGTTTGTCAAGAACACTATTGAGAAAGGCGTTGGTCGGATCCAGAAGGCGAAAACCTTTATACATACTGCTATAATCCAAGAAAATACAAGGGCGTCTCCGAGGGGAAAGCTTATCAGCTGCATAATCACGTAAATATAGAAAGACACGATAACCAAAAGGTTGAAAGAGTGCATAATATGGAGCAGAACCGAACAGAACTTCAAATGGCGATTGGTTTTGTAGCACATATGATGAGAGTCTGTTAATAATGCATACAGTTGTAGCAAATGCATCGAACTAGAAAGATGTCGGAGCATGAGAGTGAAACATCATAGAGAGGCATGTCTCAGTGACATGTCGATGTTTACGTTCTGCACGGCCGTTCTGTTGTGGCGTATATGTATGGACAAGACAAGCGGTGATGAATTCCATTTGCAGACATAAACTCACGAACTCGGGCATTAACAAATTCAGTGCCTCCATCACAGTCCGAGAAAACTAATTGCAGACAAATTTATGGAAATGTAGTAATATGTCAAAAAAGTCTGATTTGGCTCGTAACGAATAAATCCAAGAAAATCTCGAGAAATCATCAACAAAAGGAACATAATACTTATAACCATCAGAAGTAGCAATGGGTGCATGACCCCAAAAATCACAATGAATTAGTTCAAGCACAAAAGTAGCACGTTTTTCATTAATAGCAAAAGGTAAACGTTTACTCTTAGCCAAGTGGCATGGCGAACAAACACTAGGATCTGGCAATAACAAAGAAATTGATAAATGCCCTAATTTATTCAATAAAGAAATGACATGAAATGGGACATGCCCCAGGCGCAAGTGCCATAAAGAAAAAACTAGCTTTCAAAGTTGTGCTGCGGAGAGCTGCAACTAAAGCTGGAACACCATGATCAAGTGTGGCTGGGTGCATTAATTGAACAAAGAAAGTTTCCAAAAATAGAAATGTGTCATCTTGGTTGGGATGGAGCGAGTAGTACGCATAAGAATTATCTAAGGTTATCCATAACTTTTCTGTTATTCATGTTTCATCATATATTTTTTGATAATCTTAAATTTCATACTCCCTCCGTTCCACAAAAGATGTCACACTTGTGGGACGGCACGAGATTTTAGGAGGTTTTGTTTTGTGTGTTAAATGGTGAGAGAAAATATAATTTTTATATTCATGTGAGAGAGAACTTTTTCCGAAAATGAAAATGTGACATCTTTTGTGGGACAAACTAAAAAGGAAAGTGTGATATCTTTTGTGGGACGGAGGGAGTATATCTCAAAATTTGCATTATAATAATAAAATCAAAACATTATAGATGGTAGAATCAAAATAAGTGAATTTATTAAAAAAAAAAACTCAAGTTTCTTGGCCAAACTAATTACCCCAAAAGCTATTTAAAATCATTTTATCATTTTCACGAATTTAAATAATTGTTGAATTTTCCATCGGTGTTTAGTTTTTTGTTCTTCACTACATAACCCAATCCACACTTATTTGTACTCTCATTAGGTACTTTTTTTTGTTACATTTTTACTATTATATTAGTCATAATAATCTAAAGTGTATTTAAAAATATAATAAAAATATAAATTATTTTTGAAAAGCATACCATGGGGAGTATTAAGAAAGTGATAAGTTATTTGATAAGAAGAATTAAATTTTTTATCATAATAACATATTAGGACCGATAACGGGCCTAGTGTAAAGATATATTGGCCTACGTGGTTTTTAAGCCCACTCACAGCCGAACATCAACAAATATACACTGAAGGAACTGGCAGCGGAAGCGCTCACATAAATCAATTACATAATAATTCTGATCTATTTAGCAGATTATTTAGATAAACTCTATTCGCGTAATTATCACATGTATCATGCTAATAACTCAAATAAAACATGCTTTAAATTAATTGAAACCTAAAACATGATTTTCTACGGTTTGACCATTATACCTTGATGATTCTCCAAAGAATCGAAGATAGCTAGCGCCTTCTCCACGTGAAGATCTTTAGTACAAAACCACGGATCTTCTGTCTGGTTCCCGGACTGTAAACTGATATCAGGGTGGGCTGATCTCACCAGTGTACTAGGACTTAAATAAAGAAGACGGAAATCCTTTCCCTCGTAGGAGAGAAAATCGTCCCTTGTCTATGTAGAGAGGGGGGCGAAAATTTTAGAAGAAAAATAAGTGTATTTTCTGTCTCCTTAATTCTCCTATTTATAGTCACATATTGAGCCCAGACAGAGATCTATGGAAGGCTTTGGATATGAGCTCCTCCAATTAGCTTTTTACTAGTTAAATTAAATCCAATTTAATATAAGCTTATAATTGGAATATTACGAGCAGCCACTACAAAAGTAATATTGCACTCCCCATCCAAATCCGAAATTATAAGTACTTCGGGTTTCTATTACTTGATATTTATTTCCCGCGCTTAAGATAGAAACATCCATTAATTAATTATTGTCTGCTGTGGACTTAATTAATTAATATCTTATTTATTCCAAAAGAGGACTCAGCAAGAAAATCTTATTTATTATTCATAGAGTAATCAAACTCTAACTAGCTAAGTTCCGAATAATAAAACCTTATTTCAAGCTTCTCTTGAGGATGTTACCAAATGAGACTCACCTTGCGCACGATTCAACATAATAGCAATCCTAGCACCGCTAGATATTAATCACCACTACCCAATATACTAGGCTTATTGGGTTGCGAAAAACCCGCACCATTTGGTAAGTCAAAGTAGTGCATAATCAATACCGTATGCTCAATGCTAACATACATTGATTAAAAAATGATAATTTACAAGACCTCGTCTTTCAGTAGATAGCATAAAGACTGTCTCACTGTTTGATCCATTCAGTGCTATACCACACCAATGTCATCTTATTTCAGTAAGACTTAGAAATAATCGGACTGACATTGCAACCTTTCACGATAGGTAGTCTAAGCCTATCTAGGTTGTGAAATTCCTCTTTTTCTTTGTTTAGAACTAACCGTGTTACCTTAAAGTGAACGACGCCCACAACCGGTCTACTAAAACAAAGACTTAGACTTTGTTAAGTTACTCATACATTTAAACATATAATAAAAATCCATTAAATGTAAAATATAACAACATTATGACAAAAATAATCTGTTTATTCCTTTGAAAAATAAAATAAGAGTTTTAACAATAGTCAATCACTCGAAAGGTGATTTCTAGTATACAAACTCTAACACACACTACTTGAAACTATAAAATACACGAAGTTTTCATTATCTTTGGGGCCCAAAAATATAGAAAAATGCTATAGATATATTTAGAAAGTTATTCTAGACACATGTATTCTCTTTTATATACACAACATTCACCAATTTTTAGAAGGCGACGGTGGAATACATAAATGTATACTCCTATAGCTTATTTATCCAAACTGTTTATTCATGAAGTGTTTATGATTATATCTTTGTAAAAGTTATACTATCATATATTTTTGATTGTCAATTAAACAATCATCACACCAATTCTTGATGTCTGTTTGTTTAAGGATGTTTAAAATGAAATAGTTTAGATAGTTCAACATCCATCATAAAAATTCTTGATCTTTATTTGTTTAAGAGCTTTTAATGTAGAGTTCGCCGAAAAGATCTTTTGCAATAATGGAGACGAGGCAGTTTGATGTAGAGTCACCCGGGACGGGCTCTACTGCAATAATGAAAACGAGCAGATGCCGTAAAATCAACACCCATACAATACATCACTGGGCGCACAGATCTTTTGGCTGTGGCCACAATCTTTTTATTCTTTTATTAAAAAAATATTTAATTTAAAATTATTTTTAACATTATCTTTTTATTTATATTCCATTTTAACATCAAAATACACTGCAAATCATATAACCCTCGATCTTAAATTTTTATTATTTTTTTAATTTTTTATTAATTGTAGTTTATCAGTATATTTTTTTATTTCAATTGTAGCTTCTAGATTTATACTCTATAAATTTTAGGTATTTTTTTTTAATTAACAAGTATATTCAAATAAGTATATAATTTTAAAATAATCAAATTAGTTAAAATAATATTGATCATCTCTACGTTGAAATGATATTTGACTGATATGAAAAGAATTGTGTTGAAAACAAAAATATTATTATAAATACTCCCTCCGTTTTCCAATAATTTCCACTTTAGTGGAATGTGGCGCCACTTTTATATATTAGTTTTATGGAATTCCCAACCCCATCCCCAAGTTCCCTCCACGTCATCATTCCCCCTAAATTTGAGTCCCAGGCCACAACTGCTCTAACCATGCAGGCCCCATCCCAGGCCACAACTATTAAATTTCACTATTCACAATTTCAACCTATTTTACGCATGAACTAAAAAACGCCGAACAATTAAAACCGGAAAAATTCATTGTTCAGTCGAGAAAAGTAAATTACAAATCCTAGAATTTTTTTTACAAATCCTGGAAAAAAATTATTAAGACCTAGAAAATAAAAATTACAAGTCCTAGAAAAAATATTGAAATAATTTAGAGGATAGAAATAGAGAAATTGGTGGAAGAATGTTGAAGAAATTGGTATAAATAGGAAAAAAAATAAAAAAAAATTTGGGGGTTTGCGGCCCATCCTGTTGCGTGTAACCCTGAGCCGGGCCGAGCCCTGGAAGCGGCCCAGAGACGCAACTGCGGCCCCGGGACCGGCCCAGGCCGTGACTCTCCTCCGTCCAACCCTGATCCCGGGACGGGACTCGCGATTTGCGGCCCGACCCCTTGCGTTGGGGATGCTCTTATAATAAAATGTGAGTGAATTGAATTAGTGGAATGTAAGACCTACTTACCATTTATAGTAGAAATTGAAAGCGATCAATTAATGGGGGTGGATGAAAATAATAAAAGTGGACAATTAATGGGGGACATAAGGAGTAACCTTATTTATGGTTCAATTGATTTTAAGGTTTCCGGGTGTTAAAGTTTATCTGTAACTAAAATATTTTGAACTTTTTTTCACAAAATAACACTATATTTTTTAATCACACTTCCTCCATTTCGCAGTGGTGGAGGTGTTTCGTTTCAGCACGTGATTTAAGAAAAAATGTAGTAAATGCGTTAAGTAAAGGAAGAATAAAGTAGTAAATGAAAAAGGTAAAGAGATAAAGAGAATAAAGTAAGAGAGAGTACAGTAAGTGAAAAGAAATGTGTTGATTATTACTAAAAATGAAAATTACTTCACTACTTTGGAACATACCAAAAGACAAAATAACTCCACTACTATGGAACAGAGAGTATAAAATAGACATTTTTTATGACACTGATTTTAATACACAATTAGTGAAGTAAGAGAAAATATAAGAAAAAATTATTGAAGTATTGTTAGCGGAGAATGAGATGCAACTGATAAACACGGATTTTGCATGTTTTTATGGCCTAGATTTGACTTGTTTTAAATGTCAATCATGCAAATTATGTTTTTAAATTGCATATGTTGTACATTTTGGTATTTTGACATGTTTGTTGATAAATGATAGAAAAAGATAGAAAAAAGGTGCAAAAAGGCCAAGGTCCAGCAGCCTATGTTCGAGTCCAATCAGTGCCTACTACATACCATTCTCTTTATTTTTGAAAAACTTCGTGTGGGTACCTTGAACATCTGAATCGGGGTTCTGTGGAGAAAGTTATGACCATTCTACGAATACTACGCAGTGTAGTTAAAAGCTGACGGAAATTAAGGAAGGAAAGAAATTGTTGCCAAATCTCCTATTAATTGAAGAATTCGAATTTACCATCTTTCCTATTACTTGGAGGACACTTTTTTTACCAATTATAAATCTTTTTCAAGCCTATATGTACCTTATAATCCAATTCATAATATTCATCTCAGAGCCTCCAATCCTCTCCATATCTATACTTCTTCCATCATATTCCACATATTTTTCTTCCATCTTTCCTTGGAGCGGAGCTCTGTAGATCCAGGCAAGAGAAGACTAAAAACTGCATATAATATAACCTTCGGTTTTGTTGTGTTTTACTTCATGTCTAGTACTTTTTGTTGCTTTTACTTGTCTATGAGTAGTAATCATACATCTTTTGTAGAATTTTTGGTAAACATGTTATGATTCTAAGTTATATATTCAATTGTTTTTCCTTGTTAACTCTTATAGTTATTTCAATTTCTCTTGTGCTTATACATTTGTTTGATTGACCATCTTATAAATGCATGTAGATTTTACTACAAGAACTGAGAGGTGAGCAGTCTAATTTGAAAGAGGAGAAATTAACATCTTTGCCAGTAAAATTGAGAGATTTGAGCCTTTAAATGAAGCAAATTTATCTTAGGAGCTTTTAGGAGTTGTTGCCTTAGTTCTAGGAAGGAGACTTCAGTTCTAGGTAGCAATCTACAAATTGTATGCTTCGGGAGAAGATATAGTTTTACATATGTGATAGCTTAGTAACTCTAGAGACCGTAATTCAAGGAAATCGATTGGATATTAGCTTTTGATTGTGGTTCCTAAAATTCTACATTCTTTAGCCTGTTTTGTATAATTTTTTTTATGTTTTCTATTATTTGTTTATTTAGTTATGTCTAGTTTATAAATCTGAATCCAAAAATCTCGTGTCTCTAAATAGTATATAGCGCTTAGTATGTAATAGATAGTTGCAATCTTGTTCCCTGTGTTCGATATTCCGATACCGACCATTAGCTATACTATATCTACAAGTATTTTAGTGCTAATAAATAATGCATCACCAATTCATTAAAAAGAAAGTTAGCAAAATAAATATGGCCTATTTTAATGGGATATAACAAAATGAAAATAGTGTTATTTTGATGAGACGGAAGGAATATTACACCGATCTAATTGCGCCGATCTAGTAATTGTTTTTCAAATAAAATGAACATATGTTGAAACAATACGTACAATTATATAAAAAGAAATAATGTGAGGGATATAGCTATAGAGGTGGATGTGTTGCTAACTTTATTAAGTTGCTAACTTTGCTAACTAGTCAACACAGTATATTAAAAATGTTAACACGATCACATTGAAATGTCAATATAAACTTAGTTGTTATTTTAATACACTGTGTTGGCATTAATATTTAAACTGTCTACATAGTATATTAAAATATCAACACAAATTTGTGTTGATATTTTTATTTGACCGTGTTGACATTTTTAGTACACTGCATTGACGAGTTAGCAAGTTAGCATTATAACGCACCCCTCTATAAATATACATAAGTCCAAAATCAAGACTTTATTCATCCAAAATTAGTACTCTTTCTTAGTGATGCATTATATTTTAACACTAAAAATACCTGCAAGTATACATGGTAGATCTAGTATAGCTAAAGTTCAATACCGAATATTAAACACCGAGAATAAATTTACCGACTGTCTATCACATACTATGTCTCATATACTATTTGGATACGCAGTTGAAATTTGATTAAACTAACAAAAACAGTAAATAAAAGCAAGTAAAGAAAGTAATTAAATGAAAATAGTGAAACTGTTTCGCAGTTTGCAGTTAACTTGGTTTGAGAGAGCAGATGGGACTCAAGCTCTGCTAGGAGTTATTCCTATCGTGTATCAACACTCACAAATATTGCACCGATACATAAAATATAAACTAATCAAAGTCATCACCGATCAAAGATTAACAATAATCAAGGTTACAACCAAGAAGATAAATACTATAAACCAATGAATAATTAAAGTAAAACGAGTTCTGAACATTAAACAAATAAAAAGAACTACAAAGTCAATTACTTTCATACCCTAGGATTCTATAAATTTAGTTATCCATAGACAGATAAACTAAATAAATATAAGAAAAATAAGACATGTTCAATCTAACAAAACTAGATAAAATCCGGAAGAATTAATCTTGTTCTTGCTTGATCTCCTTTGAATTCTTTGCTCCTTGTAGAAGATGGAGGGGTGGAGTAATTTATGTGTAAAGTAAGAGATGGAATGAAGTCTCTAAGATTGGTTCCTCATATGAATTAAGTTATGGGGTATTTAGAGGCTCGAAAAAGGCTTTGGAAAATGTAAATTTCGAGCAAAGTAAAAGATTTGGCTTCACAAAGACAATATTTTCTTTCCTTCCGTGAATTTTCGCCTAAATTCAGCACTTGATAGCATTGCGCGATGTTTGTAGAATGACCATAACTTTCTCCACATAACTCTTATTGAGATGTTCAAGGTACCATCGTAAAGCTATTTCAAAAAAGAAGATAGTGGTATGTAAAACGACCTAATCGGACTTCAGAATCACCAGAAAAAGGGATTGAACTGAAGCTTCTTTGCACGAACTGACCGTTGGCTAGGGTCCAGCGACCGCTGGCATGTGCTTCTCCTCCAACTTCCATCTGTCCTTTTTGGGCTCTATTTTGCACATTTCTTACAAAACACGTAAAAATACCAAAATAGATAAAATATGCAAATAATGGACATGTAATGCAACTTTGACACTCAAAACGGACCAATTAATGGCCTTAGAACAATTTAAAATACGAGCGTATCACTTAGCTTAAGTGAGAAAGTTCTGTTTTGACACAAGAGTTTAGGCAATACTAGTGTGTAATGATTTAAATTTTACTCTCTTTGTCTACAAAATATAGTTTCATTTGTGAACGACGCAAATTTTAGTGATAAGTTGGTAAAGTTAGAGAGCGGGGATGAAAAAATAGATAAAGTAACAAAAAGAAGACAAAAAGTAAGAATGGGATAAGAAAAGGTATGAGAGAGAAGGAGAAAAAATGTATAACGAATTGGAGAAAGTTTTCTCTTTTGAAATGGGACTATTTTTTTGTG
Source organism: Salvia hispanica (assembly GCF_023119035.1). Classification (NCBI taxonomy): domain Eukaryota; kingdom Viridiplantae; phylum Streptophyta; class Magnoliopsida; order Lamiales; family Lamiaceae; genus Salvia; species Salvia hispanica. The sequence continues at coordinate 19,030,796 of NC_062970.1, forward strand.
GACATTCTAAAATGGCAAAATGAAACTATTTTCGTAGACGAAGGGAGTAATAAAGTAAGAGAAAAGAAAGTAAGAAAGAGAAAGAGAGACTAAAATTGAATAAAGTAAGAGAGTAAGTAAAATAGAAGAGATAATAAGATAAAATAAGAGAGAAAACAAAGTTAATTATTGTCAAAAAAAGAAATGCTTCACAATCATTGAATACAACGATATCGAGGGCCATAGATTGATTGAGATCTGGATAGACACATGACAAGAGCCAAATGGAACTGGAGTCTGATTCGAACAGTAATTTTCTATCAAGATGACATCTAAATTCGACTCTACAACCACTATTATCTTCTTCTTCGAAAGAGCTTCACATGAGTAGCTTGCACGCCCCAATCGGATGCTGGGAGAAGAAGTTACGGTCATTTTACGAAAGCTGTGCTGTCTAGAAAGAAGAAGATTTGCCAATCAGAAAACGCCCGGTCAAACGTTTTTGTTGCGAGTCATATTTTTGTCCAAGAAGTTTATGCAGGCGGGCATCGGGCACCTAACCAAATGCCCGATGAGGCGATTTGCCCGAAAGGGCTCTTTTTTTTTACCAATACTTGTTTTATGTTGCTCGTTTAGATTTCTAGTATAAATACCCATGTTAGGGTTTTTCCACGACATCTTTGAATGATATTGTAGAACAAAGACCAAATTTGAGCACCCATCTTTATATTTGAAGATTTATCAAAATCTGTTATGATTGCATTCCAATCTTTTGTCGGGCTAAGATTAAATGTTAATGTATGATTTATTAGTTCTTGTGTTGCTAGTTTTGTGTAACCATTAGGTCATTGTTTGAGTGAAAGTAGCCATTGGGTTATCTTCATTGTTCATTAGCCTAAATTATAACACTTCCATCTTCTTCTTCTTTTCCACCATTTTTATTGCTGTACTCCCAACGTCCCACAAAAATATGCACTTTTGGTTGGACATGAGTTTTAATGCAAAATTGGTAAAGTAAGAGAGAAGTAGAAAGAAAAAGTAATTAAAGTATCATTAGTAGAAAATGAGTCATATCTCATTAGAGAGAAAAGAGTTTCCAAATTTAGAGATACTCTTGAGGGACGAATTAAAAAGGAAAGAGTGCATACTCTTGTAGGACGGATGAAATATTTCTTATTTGATTTGTTAGGTTGTTGGGAATTATTGCAAGAACAAATCCTTAGGCAACAGATGTTTCTTAAATCACCAAGATTCATATTAATACACCTCACTAAATAACGGTCTAAAACTCTATGCAGTGGACCGGCCCACACGCAAGCATTGGCGGGGCCAAAATTCCCCTTTTTGCGAATCAGAGTACACATTCGGCTCCTTTTCCGGCAAAGAACGTAAGAAATTTCAGGCAGCACAATGGGCAGAGCAACCTCCTTGTTCGAGCCGATGCGGTCAGGCACGACATGTTGTGTGGTTTACAAATTACTACTCCCCCCGTCCCACTTAAGATGACAAATTTTCCTTTTTAGTTTGTCCTAACTAAAATGACACATTTCCCTAATTGGAAACTATTTCTCTCCAATTAATACTTCCAACTACTTTTTTTTTACTTTTCTTTCATCTATTTTAATACTTACACCCACTTTTTTTTTCTCTAATTAAATACATTAACCAATAACTCCTAAAATCTTGTATCGGCCCAAAAATGTGACATCTTAGTCCGGACGGAGGGAGTAGTACAATATTTTATATTGAAATGAGCCCGGCATGTCAACTTCAAATTTGGCATGAAATATTTGTAAAAACTTCAGAAAGAGGGAAAGCCGGTTTAAAATTATTTATCGATAGATTTGAATATATTCCCTCTGTCCGCGAATAGTAGTCCCATTTCTTTACGGCACAGATTTTAAGAGATGTTAAGAAAAGTGGGTGGAAGAAAATAAGTGGAATACTGTATATACTATTAGTTTTAAATGATACGTGAATGAAATGAGTTTGTGGATTGTGAGACTGTTGAAGGATGTGAAGAGGCACAACCTCGAGCTAAAGTTGCAGTGTTGGAGGAACATAAAGCTGGTACTAAAAGTAATGACTCGGTGCATTCGATTGGTGCTCAAGATCCACACAAGACCAGATGTACTGGATCTGTATCACTTGGATGCATAGTTGAAGGAATCCAGCTAATGTGAAGGACCACAAGTTCTCATATAGAGACATGGTTGTACGAGGGATTGCAAGGTAGATTTCATCAAGTTTCTGTTATGATTAGTCAGATAAATTGATGATTATCATTAGTGATTCTGAATTAGTAAAAGTTCTAGATACTTCTTGATAGGGCTATATATATGTAAGCTGTGTTGAACTTCTCAATTTGAATGAGATAATAGCCTTTTAATATTCCTCTTTCAGCTACAATGTATTTTGCTTTCCAGATATGTTTTCTCTCTGTTTCCTTTCATGGTATCAGAGCGGGATCATCCCGATCCTGTTCTGCTCTACATTTTGCTTCCGCTTTATCTCTTTACCTAAAATGGCAGAATCAAGCGATTCAAACGCCACATCAATTCCATTGTCAGCCATGCCTGGTCTTACCCAAATACCACCCATTTCAGTCAAATTATCTGATGAAAATTTTTTAATTTGGCAACAACAGGTGGAGATAGCAGTGTGGGGTTATGGACTTGAGTCCTATCTCTCTGAAGAAGCTGATTCTCCTCCGATGATGGTTCCTGGTACAACCCAAGGAACAATGGTGGAAAATCCGGAGTTCAAAACCTGGCAAAGGCAATATAGACGGCTTGCTGGATGGATCTTGTCATCACTTTCAGAAAGTGCACTGGTCCATGTTGTTGGATTGAGATCAGCACGTGACATTTTGAGTGCTTTGGAAACGAATTTTGCAAGTAGGTCCACTGCCAAAGTAATGCAATATAGGCAGCAAGTGCAGAATATGAAGAAAGAGTCCCTTCCCATGAAGGAATATCTAAGTAAGATAAAGACATTATTTGATCTTCTGAGTTCTGTTGGCTGCAAGATCTTCAGTAATGAACAGATACTTCACATCTTGGGAGGTCTAGGGCAGGATTATGATCCAGTGGTGTGTGTTGTGACCTCAAGAGTAGAGCCATGGACAGTCCATGATGTTAGCTCTTTTCTCTTGAGCTTTGACTCTAGAATTGAGGCTACTAGGAATTCTTCATCAAGTATCGAAGGATCACAACCTTCTCTCAATCTGGTGCAACAATCTGGACAGAGGAGAGATTCTCACTACAATAATGAGTCAGATTCTGGGGCAGGCAGAGGAAGCTCGAGGAGTCCGAGAGGAGGTCGAGGTGGAAGGAATTCTAGACGAGGAGGAGGTAAAATCATTTGCCAGCTCTGTGAGAAGCCGGGACACTCAGCTGCAAAGTGTTGGAATCGATACAAACAGAATTATCCTCCTTCTCAAGGTCAAATGCAGAGAGGTAATCTACAACAATCTTTTCAATAGAATTACCCTTTTAATCCCTCTGCGCATATTGTTCAAACTCGAGCACCCTCTCATGCTTCACACTCATTTGGGAATCAGTCCGAGTACAACTATTATGGAAGCTTATCCACCAGCTGGTATCCGGACTCAGGGGCTACAAATCATGTCTCAAATGATCTCAATAACCTCAACATTAGTGCAGAGTATACTGGAGGTAAACATCTTGTGCTTGGAAATGGTGTTGGTGTACATATTGCCAATATTGGTGAATCTTACATTGAGCCTGATTCTAATAATTTCAATAGAAATCTTCATCTCAAAAATCTGCTTCATGTGCCTAATATTACCAAAAATCTTCTTAGTGTGTCCCAATTTGCCAAAGATAATAATGTTTTCTTTGAATTTCATCCTAATTTCTGTCTTGTTAAGGATCAAATTACCAAGGAAACCGTACTCAAGGGAACCCTTGATAAGGGACTCTATCACTTCCTAGTTCATCACTCGCCAATCAAGAGAAACAATAGCTCCAATTTCCTTTTCAATCAAGTTAGAGAAGTTTCAGCTGCCTTCTCAGCAAATGTTCAAGAATCTTCTGTCAACAGCTTGTCTAAGTCATCTGCTAGCTTAGATATAGACTTATGGCATAAGAGACTTGGTCATCCTAGTCTTGATGTTGTTAAATCTGCTTTGCATAGCTGTAATCTTCCTTACCATTCAATGAAAACTTCTTCATTATGTCACTCATGTTGTGTCTCCAAGGCTCATAGATTACCATATTCTCCATCAAATTCTGAGTTTAGTTCACCGCTTGAACTTGTCCATAGTGATCTTTGGGGACCTTCCCCAATCATGTCAAATGGTTATCTATACTATGTCTCCTTTGTAGACCATTTCAGTCGTTTTACATGGATTTACTTATTGAAACATAAAAGTGATGTTGCTGGAGTGTTTAAACATTTCAAATCTATGGCTGAAAATCAGTTTAACACCAAGATTAAGCTCTTTCAGTCCGATTGGGGCGGTGAGTTTCAGGCTTTAACTTCTTTTATGAAAGAGTGTGGGATCATTCATAGGATTTCATGTCCATATACACCGCAGAAAAATGGTCTTGCCGGGAGAAAGCATAGACACATTGTGGAAACTGGTCTAGCTCTTCTTTCTCAAGCTTCTCTTCCTCAAAAATTCTAGGATGATGCTTTTCTCACTGCTGTTTATCTAATCAACCTTCTCCCTGCCAAAACTATCAATAATGTGTCACCATTTGAGAAGCTGTTCTCTTCCAAACCTGACTACGCAACTCTCAAGGTCTTTGGATGTCTTTGTTATCCTTTGACTAGACCATATAATGCTCATAAACTGAACTATAGATCTGATCAGGCAATCTTCTTGGGATATAGTTCTTCACACAAAGGCTACAAAGCCTTACTTCCTAGTGGGAAAGTTATTGTTACAAGGGATATTGTCTTTGATGAAAGTGTATTTCCCTCTCAATCCAAATCTGTTGTTGAAGATATCTCTGCTGTCAACAACATCCAGAACTTTCCTCTTTCTCCAGCTTATCCTGTGATCATTGATAACACTCCACCTCTAGTTCAAACTGATCATGAAGCACTTCCACATTCCTCACCACTTCCACATTTACACTCATCTCATAACTCTTCATCTGCTGATGCTCACTTCTTTGCTTCGTCTGAAACTTCCACTCCCATTTCATCATCTGCTGATATCCATGTTCCACCCACCACTCATGATTCTAATAATGATCCACCTCCACTCTCTCAAAATTCACAACCCACTCATCACATGACAACAAGAGCCAAAGCAAGCATTTTCAAGCCTAAAGCCTATTCACTCACTGTCTCACCATACCTCATTCCAAGATCTGCTCTTGAAGCCATCTTGATCTCTATATGGAAAGCAGCAATGCTTGCTGAATTTCTTGCTTTGCTCAGAAATCGCACTTGGATCTTGACCACTCTTCCACCTGGGAAGAATCTGATAGGTTGTACCTGGATATTCAAATTAAAAATGCATGTTTCTGGTGCCATTGCTAGACACAAAGCAAGGTTGGTTGCCCAAGGCTTTTCTCTACAGCCTGGATTTGATTTTAATGAAACTTTTAGCCCTGTGGTGAAACCCACAACTATCAGACTCATTCTCAGCTTGGCTGTATCTCTTGGTTGGTCTATAACTCATCTGGATGTTAATAATGCCTTTCTAAATGGTGAGTTGGGCGAAGACATTTATATGAAACAGCCTGTTGGTTTTGAACAAGGTGGTTCTCATTTAGTTTGCAAGCTCAAAAAGGCCATATATGGTTTAAAATAGGCTTCACGAGCGTGGTTTTTCACTTTTCATTCTGTTCTCATTAACCTTGGTTTCAATCAGTCAACTCTTCTTCATCCATCAAGACAGTTATTTCTCAGCTTAACTCTCATTTTTCTTTAAAAGATCTTGGGGAGATGAGTCTATTTCTTGGTGTTGAGGTCGTGAAGACAGAGGCCGGTCTTCATCTTTGTCAATCAAACTACATCAAAGATCTTTTGAAGAAAGTAAACATGGAAGGTGCTAAAGGTTGTCCAACACCCATGGTTTCAACTTGTGAACTGAGCAAGTCAATTGGGGAGCCTCTTGAAAATCAGAAACTCTATAGAAGCACAGTTGGAGCTTTGCAGTATGCTACAATAACTAGGCTTGATCTTAATTTTGTCGTCAATAAGGTAAGTCAATACATGGCTTCACCTTTAGACACACATTGGAGAGCCGTTAAAAGGATACTTAGGTATCTTTCTGGTACACTGGATTTTGGAATCCATATCAGAAAATCAAATGGTATTGTGACTGCTTTTACGGACTCAGATTGGGCGGCTGATCTGGATGATACGAGGTCCACTAGTGGTTATTGTACATACTTTGGAAACAATTTGATTTCTTGGTGCGTGAAGAAGCAAAATGTTGTGGCAAGATCAAGTACAGAAGTAGAGTACAGGAGTCTTGCACAAGCTGCCTCTGAAGTAAGTTGGCTGAGTTCTTTGCTCAATGAGCTGAAAATTGAACATAGTGGAGTTCCTGTCATATGGGTTGATAACATGAGTGCTATTGCTTTGGCCTCAAACCCAGTTCTTCATGCTATAACCAAACATATCGAGCTCAATGTCCATTTTATTCGTGAAAAAGTTTTGGACAAGAAGATTGAGCTACGACATGTCCCAACTTCTGATCAGATAGCTGATATACTGACCAAACCTTTGAGTCATCAATCCGACGTGAAGTTGCGAAATAGACTTGGAGTAATTTCACTATCTGCACTCGGATTGAGGGGGGCGTGTTGAAGGATTTGAAGAGGCACAACCTCGAGCTAAAGTTGCAGTGATGGAGGAACAGAAAGCTGGTACTAAAAGTAATGACTCGGTGCATTCAATTGGTGCTCAAGATCCACACAAGACCAGATGTACTGGATCTGTATCACTTGGATGCATAGCTGGAAGGAATCCAGCTAATGTGAAGGACCACAAGTTATCATATAGAGACGTGGTTGTACGTGATGCACTTTTTATTAGCACTAAATAAACCTGCAAGTATACAGAGTATATATAGTATAGCTAAAGGTTAGTACCGGATATTGAACACGGGGAAGACGAACACAAAGTGTCTATCCTCTACTAAGACTCAAATACTATCTGGAAAAACAATTGGGTTTTGAAAACTTTTGAAAAACTAAAAACAATAGAAAGCATAGACCAACTAAAAGCAGATAAATCAAAAGGAAGACAATAGAGATAAGGGAATCCCAGGGATGTGTATTCACAGTTATGGTTATACAAAATTCCAACTACAATACCCTAGCACAGTTTATACTTTGAAAGGACGAGTCACCTAGCTTATGCTCATGCGATACAAATGTTGATTACAAGATTAGGGTTGTCAATCCTAACACGTAACTCCAAAAAGCTCCTAAGACCCTTGAAAAGTCCTCACTCTCAATTAACAGTGTCGTTTTAAGGGAAGCTAACTGTAGTGTCTACTAAGTGAATCTAACTCGCTAGAACTCTGTCACGCTTATGAAGCAAGTTATATTAAATCATATACGATTGTGTCACTCAATCATGCAGCATCAAAACTACTTAGGGAAGAAACAAAGTAAAAACAAAACGGATATTAGATAGAAAAAGGAATTTGTATAACCAAAGTCGTTACTAACACATCCCTAGAATCCTATGTGTTTAGTTACACATAATTGAATAAGCTAAAAACATAGATTGAAGGGAAGACAATTTGAACATAAAACTAAAGCAAATAAAACCCGTGGGTTGAATCCTTGTCGTTCTTGATGTTCTTGAAATCCTTCTCCAACTCCTTGCACCAATGAAGTACTCTAGGTCTTGATCTCTATGAAGTATTTTGCAAGTAGAAGTTCTCTCTTTTGATGAAGCTTGAGGTCTTATTTATAGGGGAAAGTCATGCCTTGTTGTAGAAGGAAAAATCTCCAAAATATGGTAAAACCGGGCGCAAATCTAGGGCTTCTGGATTCGCCGCCTTTCTCGGCGGCCGCGCACCGGTCTGGGGTCGCCGCGTTGGAGTTCAGATGAGTCAGCTGTTCCCTCGGCGGCGGACCGCCGCACATCTTTCGGCGGTCGCCGGACGAGACTTCTCTTCCAAGCACATTTTTCCGAGGCGGACCGCTGCATTGATCTGCCCGCCGGGCGCTCGGCGGCCGCCGCACATCCGCGGGGTGCCTGGTCGGCGGTCGCCGTCTCGACTCCAGATTCCGAAACTTGGCGTTATGACTCCCTTTTTCGGCTCATTTATGCACATTTCTCACAAAACACGTCAAAATACCAAAATAGACAAAATATGCAAATAATGGACGTGTAGAGTGACTTTGACATAAAAAACGGACCAAATAATGGCCTTAAAACAGTGCAAAATCCGAGCGTATCAGTACGAGGGATTGCAAGGTAGGTTTAATCAAGTTTCTGTTATGATTAGTGATTCCGAATTAGTAAAAGTTCTAGATACTACTTGATAGGACTATATATATGTAAGCTGTGTTGAACTTCTCAATTTGAATGAGAGAATAGTCTTTCAATATTACTCTTTCAGCTACAATGTATTTTGCTTTCCAGATATGTTTTCTCTTTGTTTCCTTTCAGATACCTCTTCATCATTTATAGTAATAATCAATGATGGACCCAGGTGGAGTAGGGTGGGGTCGGCCGACCCCATCGCGGGTCCGTGAGAGCCATCAGAATCTCTATTAATCGGCCGGCCAGCGCCGCCTTTGACCCCACCATAGTGCTTCCATGGAAGAGAAGAAACAAAGTAGTAGTGAAGCAAATTGAAAAAATGACATCGTGGATAAAAAAAAAGAAGGTAATTAGGTGAAGAATGAATGAGGATTGAGGGAGAAGAGCGACATTGAAGAGCAGCTGTTACTTAGGCGGCGGCTACCAGTAAAAATGATTATAAAAATGATTTTAGGTTTTCTTCTTTGACTGAAAAAATAACCCGAGCTAGAATTCTAACCTTGTGTCAGGACCTACGGGCCAAGGGACAGTCTCAGGTAGACAGTTTCTATGGGGCGTAGGCCTCCCAAAAGGTAACGGAAGCGTGCAAAGGTTTCCTCGGGCCGAACGGAGATTGGCCCTCGAAAGTTATTTATTTTATGCTTTTAATATTTATTAAACTAATCAATGCGTACTGGTCGTTAGAGCATCCCCATCCGTGCTCTTAGCTAAGAGCACGGAGGTGGGCCCGGACCCACTTTTATTCCTTGTCCTTAGCTAAGAGCACAACACCCACATCCGTGCTCTTAGCTAAGGACAAGCTCAAGGGTCCCACCATTCTATTATTCAATTTAAATACTCCAATTATTAAAAACATTTCTACATTATAAAAATACATTATAAAATAAAAATTACATAATTAAAATCCTAAAAAATACAAATTACATAATTAAAATACTAAAAATAAAAATACATAATTAAAATAAAAAATACATAATTAAAATCCTACAAATTAAAAATTACAAACGTGGAAGACTATTCTTCTAACCCCAATTGCCTCTTGAGACCCCGGATCAATTGCTCGTGTGTTGCAAGTTGTTCCGGAGTCATGTGAGACGTATCGGTCATATGAAGTTGACTCAATATGGCCCACAACGAGTTGGTCGAGGGTGGAGGAGGCACAAAGGGAGCGGGGGCGGCGGCGGCGGCGGATGGAGTCGGGGCGCGGCGGCGGGTGGTCGTCGCCTTCTTCCTTCCGACCGGCCGGCGGGAACCGCTCGGGCCAGCGTCGGGGCTACCCAAGTTAGTTCCGGCAAGCTGGGTAGCCACATCATCGGAGGAGGATAGAGCTACCGACCTCGACCATTTGCTGGAGGAGCTGGTGGAGGATGCTGCTATGCCGCCCCTATACTTCGGATGTTGGCGCCCCTCCTGCCAACAATCGAGGTACTTGAACGGTTTGTACTCCTCCTTTTGGTATGCCGCCAAGGCGGCAGTAATGATGTCGAGCTCGTTCGTGCCGCTCCCCGCCGACCGCTCTTCCTGGAGGTAAATCCCCTGGAACTTCCCGATTGCCTCGTTGCATCTGTAGATGCAATTGCGAACCATACTATCATTGCGATATATGGTTCCCTCCGGCCGGGTTTCATTGTAGAGGCGAGTGATGCGCCATCAATAAGTTTCCCCGGTTTGGTTCGTGCCGACGTCCGGATCTTCGGAGACTGCCAAGTAGGCTTTGAACATCGCCATCATCTCACCCGGAGTGTACGGGGTGCGGGTGCCACGAACAGGAGGAGTAGGACCAGAAGTAGGAGTAGGAGTAGAGCTGTTGCTCCCTCCCGATCCGGGTTCGGGTGCCCACCCGAACCCGGGGGCGTTTAGGTCGTGCACCGGGTAAGGACGGTAGCCACCCGGAGCTTGCGAACCTTGGGTTTGAGGAGGGACCGTAAATTGGGTTTCCGGACTATATCCGGCCTCGGAGTCGAACCAATCGCGGTTCCAACCGCGATTGCCGGAGGGGTGATCGCCGGAGCCGGACATTGTGTAGTGTGGTGGGAATTTAGATGATAGAGTAGGAGGAAAAAAGATGAGAGAATGTAGATGATGATAGTATAGATAATAGATGAGAATGTGAATTTTTTTGTGTTGGAGTGGGGGTATTTATAGATGAAAATGTGAATTTTGGGGAAAAAAAAATTGAAAAATTAATTATAAGTGGGTAGAAAACGGATATATTTTTTTGGGAAGTGGGAAAATATTTTTTTTTATTTAAAAACATTTTTTAAAATAAATTTCGAATTTAAAAAAAAAAATGAAATTGCCAACGGCTATGCCGTTGGCCAATCAGCAATTGCCACGTAATTGTGCTCAGCGGCACGGACGTGCTCTTAGCTAAGAGCAGCGCCGTGCCGCTGGCACGGACGGACAAGCTCCATTGGCGGACGGACGGCTTGGTGCTCAGCGGCACGGACGGACGAGCGGTGCGTTGAGCACCGCTGCGGATGCTCTTAGTATTATGTTTCATTGATTTAATTTTATTGAGTATTATTTTTATTTAAAATACAATAATAACAATATTATTTCTAGAATAACAAATAAAATTGTACAACTAAAAAAGTAATGATACAAAGATTTATACTTATAATGTCTCATAGTAGATGTCACACTTGGGAGATGACACAGGATTTTAGGAGATTATTTTTTGTGTATTAAGTGGTTAGAGAAAATATAATTTTATAATTAATGTGAGAATGAACTTTTTTCAAAAGAGGAAATGTGACATCTTTTGTGGAACAAACTAAAAAGGGAAGTGTGATATCTACTATGGGACGAAGGGAGAATATATTTTATAAAATAATAATTATTTGTATATTTTATATGTTTTATATTTGAATAGTTTCGACCCCACGAATTTTATTTTCTGGGTCCGTCATTAATAATAATGAACAAAGACTCTTATTTACGGACATACCAAAATAAAAAAATAAGACTCTTATTCACTAACAAAGAGAGAGAGAGTAGTTGATAACAAAATTTTAAGATTTCCCCAACCCCAGGTCATGTGTGCGTGTCCAATTATGGTCTCAAGTTCTCTTACTATCTCCTCGTATTCAACGAATTCTGTCTTTGAAGTTCCACTCAACCTTTTTAAGTTTATTTAATTTTGCAATTATTTATTTATTATTTCCATGCATTTTTACCCATTATTGCAGCCCAATTATTAGATTTTTTTAATGTATTATCTTTTATGAGTACTATTATACGTAATATTAATTTAATTAAGATAGCTAGTAACTTATAGAAATTATATTATCTTCGAATTTAATTAAACATATTTTTGTAATGAATTTCATACTTCTAATTAAACTGAAAATTTGATTAAATTAAAATGTAAAATAAAGATAAAAGGAAAATTAATAAGTAAAAAATTACATATAGGTTGTGAATGTTGTTTTTTAAATAAGGAACATGGTAAAAGTATTGTGTACATAAATATATAATGGACGTGAGTTGTGGATGACATAAGTACGTCTACATTTACATTCTTGAATCATTAGGACATTCACAACTCTTTTACTATATATATAGCATCTCATCATTTGCACTATTTTAATATTAATAGGCCTCATCGTTCTTTTATCCGTGTTCACTTAACACTCGTAATCTTGTCACTTGCATTATTCATCAGTTGGCCATGGCAACTTTGTCAAGCCCGCGTGGCGTGATGACCTGCAGTGTATCATGGCGCAGTGTGCCGTAGCACCAAATCTAGCCCATCGAATGCAGCTGGTCTTGATCAGGTCATGTTGGATGCCGTTACATGGTCGTTTTCAAGAAGCAAAAATGACCACTTAGTGAAAATTGCCTTCAAATTTCTTGTCCTAATTGCCACTTTAATCGATGCTGTTGTCCCCATCTTGGAGAAAAAATTGAAAAGTATAAAGACCAATTTGATGTTGCTTACACATATTTTTCACTTAACAAAACATGCATATACTGCTTTTTTTGTACTAATACTTATCCTCTTTTCGCCTGTATCGAAGTAGCTTTATTGGCACTTGATATAAATATAATTCTATAGTTACTATTTTTTCCCAGCGCTTTCCAAGCATGGGTTGTTTTTATGTTAAACTAGTACACGATGTTTGAGATGACATTTAAAATTTTTTTAGTATTATGTGGTGTAGTATTATTGTTAGGATTGATATACTGAAAAGCATATTTCGAGCATGTTGCACAGATAGAATTGCTTGTATTCAATATATTCTACAATCCACTTTTAACCCAAGGCGAGAAGAAGTAATTTTATCGCATTGATGTTTGCTTGTACATTTATAAGATTTTTCTCAGACATTTAAATGTATAAGAAGCAAATAAGTCTGATTCTTCTACATAGTAGACTGGTCGTGAACGATGTTCACAGAAGGTGACGCAGTCGGTCCTTTGTAGAAGAGAAATAGAATTTCACAACCTAGATAGGCTACCTATCGTGAAAGGTTGCAATATCAGCCGCATGTTTCCTTACCTTAGGAAATAAACGACACTGGTGTGGTATAAGACTGAAGGATCTAACAGTTGAAATAAATCTTTCTTGCTATTTACTGAAAGACGAGGTCTCGGTGATTGTTATTTCTTAATCATTTGATATAACATGAGCATACGATAATGATTATGCACTACTTTGATTTATCAAATGGTGCGGATTTTTCGCAATCCAAGAATCCCGATATCTTGGGTAGTGGTGATCAATGTCTAGAGGTGCTAGTATTGTTATTGCAATGAATCGTGTGTTGGGTGAGTCTAGTTTGATAATATTGGTGATCAGAAACCCATCCGGTTGGAATTTATTCCAGAATAATAAATAAAGATTTTGAACTAGACAACTCTTGGGAAAAGATATTAATTAATTAAAGTCAAATAGCAGACTTAAATTAATTAGTGGATATTTATATCTTAAACACGGGAAATAATAAATTAAAGAGGTAAAATCCGGATTACTTGTAATTTGGGATTGGACAGGCAGTCGATATTATTTTACCGTAGTGGCTGATAATAATATTATGTCGGACTTGTATTAAATTGTGGCTCAATTTAATTAGTAAAAATCCAGACAGGATGTTTGGCCCAAATCCAACCTCCATGGATCCCTAATCTGGCCCATCATAACTCAATATAAAAGGAGATTAGAAAGGAGATTTAGATGTGATTTAACACACAAATTTCGTTCTCCCTTCTCTGGGAGTGAACGGAAAATCTCAGTTCTTCATAGAACTGATAGTTCTGTTTTCTTTCTAATCAAGCCCTTTTCGATTCTGACAAGCTTTGCCCACCCAAAGGTCAGATTCTGAGTTCGGGATACAGATTAGAAGATTCGTGGTTGAGTACGAAGAACATCACCTGGAGAAGGCGCAAACAATCGTCGATTCCAGATCGGTAACTCTAAATCGTAGGAAATTCATGAATTAGAGTTTTAATTCCTTTTACATGAATTATTTGTGTTCTTGAATGCAATTTGATTGTTTAACATGTAGATAATTAATCTCATAATCGGTCAAATAGATCTGTAGATCTTATTTATTTGTTTATTCATGTCTTTCGCTGTGAAGGGGCACCAATCCCAGCAATTAAGATAATTATTAAAAAATTTAAATTGTTATAGAGTAATAGTAAGATAAATATAAAGTAACATTAATAAAATAAGTAATATATATTGTTATTTTATTCATATGATTTATATTTATGTCACTTTAAATATCTTACTTTTGAAGAAATAAAAAGAAAAGAAAAAAGAGAAGAAAAATAAAAGAGAAAGAAATAAGAACAAATCTAGCAAAATTGAGTAATAGAGAATCTTGCAACAAATTTTTGAGAAACATAAAACTAATTTTTAATGAAGTAATAATTTGAATACTTAGCGACTCTTAGATACTGGCATGGGTGAACGCAGAAAAATAAATTTGTAGAGGCTATATCTACTAAAATTTATTCGAGAATATATTTTTCGGTGATTCGGATTATTGGTAGGGGCTTTTGCCTAACAATTTAAATAATTTTTTTATAAATTTAAGTACTGTAAATGGCAAAATAGATTTGCTAGGGGCTTAAGCCCCTTATCCATGTATGTAAGTCTGCCATTGTACTTTCGTTAGTTTGCTTTTTTCATTGGGCATAGCCCGCTTATGTTAAAAAAATCTAAATTCATTTTTTGCGTATACTCCTATTAACAGCATAGAATGCTACAGATACACCTAAGTAAAAAAATTGACCAATAATTAAATTATATAGTAACTCAAAAGGTCCTAGAGAACTACCTAATTGATATTTTGGGATGGAACCGTCAATAATTGAAGCCCAAATCAAATTATACAGTCATGCATCATTATGGTAATGTTGTTCGATTAATTAATGAACCCTCTTTACTGCAGGGGTGGAAAAATGAGGATGAAAACTGATCACAATTATTGTGTAAAATAAAGAGATTTTTTTTTTCTTTTATACAGAGTTGCTTCCTAGAAGGAAACAACAGCAGATTAATACTGTTACTAAATTACATGCAATTAATGGAATCCAATGAAAACAATCAATTAAGAATTTGTACATTACACGGTTTAATATTGTGTTTTATTTCTAACGTGCATACCGTTACAAGTTTTAAAATTTCAAAAGTGCATATATAATTATATAGTACTACTAGTACATAAAATCTAATGCAAAAGTCAATTTTTGGTCCCAGAAGTATAGCGTGAATGATTTTGAAAATTCTTGAATACTCACATATCACTACAAAGAAATCTTTGAAGAAAATTTTTTAGGCAATTAAGAATGCAATTATGTGTTTTTAAATACACCAGCGCTTTCAAAAAAGCATATTCAATCTTAGTAGGTTATTAAATATAATAAGCTAATCTACCAGGTAACTAATTATTTGTGCATTATAATGACGAGTATTAGCTCGTAATTCATTAACAAATGGATTTTTAAATCAAGTTTGGCTTACATCGTTAGCCTTTTTTTATTCATTGGGTGATAAACAAAATTAATATCCCCCTATCGATCTAAAATATTGATGACAAACTTACAAAGCTTAAGTTCTCCAATTCTCAATCGCAAAACAAAGCTCTATCTATATGATCAACAAAATTGAAACCAGCCAGAAAATAAGAAAATCTCGTGTGATTAATTATATTGGTCAAACATAAATAGTTCTATTTTTTCATTAATATCCGTCCGTTAAATACCAGTTTGTTCACTCTTACTATAAATTATGCTAATTCACTCTCCGAAATGACCGCACATATCAAGGAAATGAAATCAACCGATACAGAACACAAATGTCTAAATCTCGTTTATTAAATTCTCCAATAGCTACAATTAAATTAACAATAAGCTAAGGCCTATACATCGGCAACAAAAAAATCCTATTACTAATACAAAAAAGATAAAACCAATCCTTTAAGGGGAGCCAATATCAACTTCTAATCCTAATTGGAAACTACTACATATAAATTATATCCCTTAAGGAGATAGAAATATGATTAAATAAAACAACTAAAATTAAATTCAAACTAGAAAACAATTAGTAAAGATAAACTTCTAGCAAGTTTTCATCTTTACTGCAAGGAGTATAATACGTCTGAAATTCTACTAACTCATTTTACTTATATTTCAAAAAGCTACTCCATATATGTATATACTATCTCCGTCCATAGAAATAGGTCATTTGAGATCGACATCAGTTTTAATATGAAATTGGTAACTAAGAATGAAAAGAAAAAGTAATTGAAATTGTGTAGTGGATAGTGGGGGTTCATAAATGATAAAATAAAAGAAATGGAGAAAAGAGTTGTCATAAATGGATATAGACTATTTTTATGGACCATGAAAAAGAAAATATGCTATTTCTATGGACGGGTGGACGGTGGAGTATATAATTGGACTCGTATCCTATTATTTATTCTACAACTTTCCTAAAAAAATACACAAACTTTAAAATACTTAAATTTAATTCGTCAAAAAATATAACCGCAGAAATTCACTATTATAAGTTAAAAGTTGGTATATATTTTCACCAAATTAAAATTTTATTGTTAAAACCTGATCAATTGGCCGAAAAGTTAATATTCCCTCCATCCTACTCAATGTCTACCTTTCTTTTTTAGTTGTTCCACTCAAGATGTCCGCTTTCTACATTTGTAAATCGTCAATCTCACTACTCTCTCATTAATTATAATATTCAATTATTTTTTCTCTCTACTTATTCCTTCTAAGTTCTAACTAGACTCATCCTAAAATTTCGCAGAATGTAAAGAACGGCGACATTTTGAGTAGGACGTAAGTGAAGTATATATATTTTTTTAATTAGTCCTAAATCTATGCCACATAGAATTTCTTTAATTTTTTAAAATATACTCCTTATTCCACATAGAATTAGTCAATTAGCTTCCTAATATGGACGGAGTGAGTATTGTAATCACGAGGAAACTGACAAATGTAAGAGCTCAACTTTAGCTTCGTACTCCATATATACGATGAAGATCCCTAGAAAAGAGCCCATAACAATTAACAACCCTAAACTTAACAATAACTTTTTCTGTTCACCTTTTTAATTATTTAAAAAACATCAAGAAGAAGCACAAAAAAGGAAGTATATAGTATTCACTTTGGTGATGGATGATGATGCAATATGTTAGTTCTGCATTCTCCACTATCAAGAAGAAGTGGGGCTGCTAATTAGCAAAGGTTTAAGGTTGCTAATCAATGTCTTAAAACGCGTTGACTGAAGACATTATGTGTAAGTTTACATAGTTGGAAAATTTAATCATTTCTATTCACACAAGTCTTGAACTTGTGTATAAAATGATAAGTTTTTGACTTAATTGTGCCCTACAAATTAAGGCCGTATGTTGTGCCTTAATTGAGATAATTTTTTCTTTGTGAATATACGTGATAATATGGATGATTGACACAAAGGCAAGAATATATGTGCATCTCTCTCTAATAGCTTAATGCAAAAAAATAAATATAGATTGTTTTTCTATAATGTACAATAATACAAATAATATTATACTTTATTACCTTCAAGAATATTCGAGTGATGTGATTTTGTCTCTTCAAGAAGAATGGGCTTTAAACATTGACCACTTTCATTATTTTTTCTTTCCTAAATCGAAAAATAATGATAACAATGACACATAATTAATGACGATTCAACAAGTAGCATCAAATATAATTAGGAAACAAATTTGCAAGTGAATCAAAAGAAATTCCACTCAATTTTACTCAGTCCATCCTCCATTAATGGGTCAATTTGATTTGCCACATATTTTATGAAATGCAGTAAAAAACAAGTGGAAAAGTTTAGTGGAAAGAAGATTCTACTTTTATATATTAATTGTATGATAAAATGTGAGTATAGTGAGGATGAAAAAGGAAATTGGTGTCAATTAAGGGGCGAGGGAGTACAATAATTTGATAATACAATCTCGATAAATTTCGTGAATCACATATTTTCACATGTATAATTACTCTCTATTTATTTCAAGTCATTTTCAATTCTTTCTGGTTTTTAGGTTAAAAAATTTTAAACCGAATTTGGTAAATTTTATGAATACGCGTGGAAGGTTGAGAAGACTTATATTTAGGGGTGTAAATTGGTATCCGTGGGTACCCAAACCCGAAAATTTGGGTACCCGAACTCAAAATCTCAAAAATATCATACCCAATACCCGACCAGTATGTGAATTCGGGACATTCTAATACCCGATGGTACCCGAATCCAATTAATCGGGTAACCATAAACCCGGAATTATTATATTTGAAATTTATTCTTTTATATAAATTAAATTGTGATGAGAATAGAAATTATTAAAACAACACAAGATATTATACTATTTATTGACTATAATTCTACTCCTATATTATAGACACTCCTTAATTTTAAAATAAATTTTTTGGTATAAATTAAAACATAAAAGAGATTAATTTTTTAAGACATTAACTCGAACATGTAAATAAAATGAAGAAAGCATAACTAATTAACTATATATTTTCAAAAGATAACAAGTAAGAACATAAATAATGCAACATGAATCGAACACATGTAAAGAAGTATTAAAGCCGAGATAATAGAACAATGAAATGTCAAAGCAACCAAACATATAATCTAAATAATGTCAAAGCAACCAAACATAATCCAAATAGTAAACTAAGAACTTTATAACCGAAAATATTTATCACAAATACATAATTAATCGAGTTTAATCGGGTATTAGTCGTTCCTAATATGGGTTTCGGATACCCTAAACCCGAAGAATCCTAATATTAACTATCCAAACCCGTACCCAACCCATAATTTCGGGTTTGGGTACCAAAACCTGTCGAGTATTGGGACCGAGATGGGAATACCCAAAACCCCGATTAAATTTTCGGGCCTACTTATATTGATTATGTGAGAATTTGTTTAAACCAGAATTAATTCATGCAGTCATATTCATCATTTTTTTTTAGGAGTGTCTCCGTCTAAATTAGTTATTTCCTATTTTAATAAAAAAATTTAATCTATCACACTTAATTTTCTGTATCCTTTTATTTATCTACTTATTTATTTTATTTTTTACTTTATTCTTTCTTATCTCCACTGAATATATTAGACACCACTTTCCTAAATTTGATAGCAAAAAACGCTTTACTTACTGTGTGATAAAAGGAGTAATACATAAGATAAGATTCATAATCTTAATTAAATTTATTGATTCTTTTTCACAAATATAAAGATTTGAGGATAAGATTCGTTATCTCCATTAAACTCTTGGGATAGGTATGTAATCATTATGCATCTCAATTAGTAGAAATTAGTAGTATAATATACTCTTTCGCTCTATAAGAATGGAGGCATTTCTTTCGCAGTAGCAGATTAAGAAAATTGTGTTAGGTGAGTTGATTAAAGAACAATAAAGTTGAAAAAAAGGTAGAGAGATAAAGAGAAGAAAAAGTAATAATAAAGTTTTAAACTGAAAAATGAGAGAGATAAAGAAGAAAAAGTAAGAGAGAATAAAGAGTGTAAAAAGTGCTAACTTTTATTAAAAGAAAATGACTCTATTATTATAACGATCAAATCCACAGTCAATTAGTTTAAGAACTTGGGCATTTGTGATTTGTGAATGATCCAAGGCTTAGCCCAAACCAGCTTAAGCCTCAAATTTGTACTACCATAGAAAAAAGAGAAAAAAAATTGTGACAAAGTAAGATTGGTGAGCTCAGCACACAAGAATCTATCTCAAAATCTTTCTCCTTTTGTTTGTCAAGGTAAAACAGATTCATCCCAAAAAGCTATTGTATTTATACATTATTACTACTATAATCAAAGCCTAACCAAACTAAGCTGCTCCCAAACAAGCTACAAACTGAAAACACATGAAAAATTAAAAACCAGAAAAATTAAAAGCCTTAAAAATCCAAACTCAATTGGCTCTGCCAGCGTGGCACATGAATATGGATTCAAGCTCCGGTGGATTGAAGAACTCCCTGGGCCCGTTGAAATGGCAGGTGGAGACGGGGCGGCGCTTCCTCGGCGGCCGCGGGCAGGGCAGCTTCTCCGGTATTCTCGACTCACGCGCCGTCGGAGTTGCACTTCCTTCGTCGTCGTCGCTGTCGTCTCGGGGCTTTGTGGAGATGGGCTTTAATGGAGCCCTAATTGCAAATTCGATTTGAAATCCCATGTGGAATAATTCTCGAGCTCAGGATTTGATTTTTTTTAGGGGGAAAAGGAGTTGTTTTTGGGGAAATTGAAGAATAAGCTAAAAGAGAAAAGAGGTTTTTTTTTGGCTCTTTGATTTGTGTTTGAGAAGTTTTGAAGAGAAGGAGTGAGCGGCAAAATTGAAGAAGAGAGAGTGTGGTTTGTGAGAGGGATTTTATAGAGAGAGAGGTAACAGTAAAACCTAATAAATGTATGAAATATTTTGGGGTGTGGACATTTTGGCGCCATTTTGGTGTTTTGGAGAGCAACGGCTCTTCTTCCCGCCACGCTCGTTTCCCAATTTGCCCCTGCGATGTGTTTTATTTACTTGATTGACACTTGACTCGGTTTTGTTTCGAAACGGTGTCGTTCCGAGCGCATTGGTGGTTATGGATTTTTGGGCCGGCTAATTCTTTAGGACTACTGGGCTTGGTGAAGGGCCTTCTTTTGTCTACTGTTTATTTTAAATATCTTCAAATATTTATTACTCTCTTCCTTCCACAAGAATATAATATATTCTTTCTTTTTTAGGCTATTCTATAAAATATGTACTTTCTAATTTTAGAGACTTCTTTTTCCTTTAATGAGATGAAATCAATAATATTTTAATTACTTTTTCTTTTGACATCTCTCTTACTTTACCAAAAATGCATATTCTTGGGACGAGTGGCAGTACTATTTTTTGCTATCATTACGAAATGGCAACAAAATTTTCCACTTTTTATAGTACTCCCTTCGACCTAAAACATTTGACTAATTTTACCATTTTTGGTTGTTTGCTAAAATTAGACTAATTTTAAATATGGAAAGGTTTTAATCAATTACTCCCTCCACCCGTTATTAGGAGTCTCATTTCTTGGCGACACGGGTTTCAAGAAATATTAAGAAAAGTGGGTGGAAAAAAGTTAGTGGAATAAGGGTCCCACTTGTATATATTAGTTTTAAATAAAATGTGAGTGAAATGAGTTAGTGGAAGGTGGAACTTAGTACCATTTATGGTAAAAGTGAACCAGGACTCCTATTCGTGGACGGACTAAAATAGAAAAACAGGACTCCTATTCACGGACGGATGGAGTACATTCCACTAATAATGTGGACTTTATACTCTATTAATACTCTCACACGTCCATAGTAATAGAATCATTTTGTCATTTTGGTGCGTTCTATAGTAAGTCATTTCTCTTTTTAGTAAAAGTCAAAATATTTTTCCACACCTACTTTACTCTCTCGTAATTTTTCCTCACTTCATCTATCTACCTTTTTCATTTTATTCTCCCTTTATTTAACTCACCTAACACAATTTTTCTTAATTTTCGTGTCGAAAAGAAATGTCTCCATTACTATGGAACGAAGAGAGTACTACTTTCACTATTTTCTCTTTTTTATTACTCCTGCCGTCCCGCTTTAGCAGTCTCATTGACTTTTTTACCCTCTTTTTGTAAAAATGATAAAAAATAGTTAAAGTGGAGAAATTGTAAAATAAGAGAGACAATAATGTAGATAAAACTCTTCTCTATATTATTCTCTCTCTTAATTTACCATTTTTCCTCTTTAACTATTTTTATCATCTTTACTACAAAAGGATGACAGAAAAATCAAAGGACTGCTAAAGCGAGACGGAGTGAGTATTTTTTACCATCAGTCTTACTTTATCAAGGGCATACTAAAATTTGCATCATTAATTTTATCTGTTTTTCAAGTGCATATTAAAATTTGTATCATTAATTTTATCTGTTTTTGAAGGACAAAGTGAGTATGATTTATTCGATTATAAATAGACAGGAAGAGCGCATGTCAACATGAAGCAGTCCATCAAAGTTTGGACGCTCAAATCCAAACAACTTTCACATAAAACTATGTGCCAAATCCATTTGCAAATTTTGAATCCATAAACATAAAATAAATTTGAACATATCACACGTACGAACTCGATCTTAAGGTCTAAATATAGCAAGGTAGTCCTCCTTGAGAAATTAGTTAGGTAGAAAAACAATTAATTAATAATTAGTCAGAAACAGCCTATAAAATCCAATAAGTTTAAACATTTATACATTCTGTTTAACTTGTTGCATTAAGTTCTTGACAGTGGAACAAAACCACCTTTGGTTCTAATTGCACCATTTTTATCAGTCACCTTTTCTTATGATTAACATTTATTCAATGATTTTTTTATAAAATAAATTGTTTATTACTAAAATTATTTTGCGAAATAGAAACTGATTTTCAGATATGGGGAGAATACTGCAGAGGAAGTGGTGGGGCCGACGGGCGGCGGCCACCGCCTACAATTTCATACATAAGCCTACTTGTCATTATTGGACTCTATTCTACGAACCTAAGCCCACTTTATTACGTCGTGGGCCATCTATGCTCCACCCTACATTTACTTTCAATACATTCTTCATTTTATTTGTTGAAAATGATGTTATTGTTGGCCACAAATTTTATTGGGAACAATCATTTTTGGTCCACAGACAATGTATATTTTAGATTTTTGAACTTTAAAAATATCATTTGAGATCCATTAACTATGTGTTAATATTGTTTGAAGTACTTTTTTACTATTTTCAAAAAAAATTTAGATGAAAATATCCTCAATACATTAAAGGGTATATATTTTTAATAAACTTATTATATACTCATATTTTTTATAAATATATTTACAATATATTTTTGACGAATTTTCTAAACATAATTTGGCCTTCAATATTATCACTTAATTTTGTGACAGGCAAGTTAAATTGCTTCTTCAATTTTTTATATTAAAGAATTTTAAAATTGAATAAAGAAATTTTCTTTAATAATAAAAAATTGAATAAGGATCTTCTCTTGCATGTCACAAAATTAAATGATAATATTGAAGGTCAAATTATATTTAGAAAATTCATCAAAAATATATAGTAAAGATATTTATAAAAAATATGAGTATATGATAATTTTATTATAAATATATACCCTTAAAATATTGAGAGTATTTTCATCTAGAAAAATTTGGAAATAGTAAAAAAGTACTTCAATTGATATTAATTCATAGTTGGCAGACCTCAAATGATATTTTCAAAGTTCACGGACCTAAAATGATACTTTGGCAAAGTTTATAGACAAAAAAGATATTCCCTCTTTTATCGTTAAAAACATTTTTTTTCTAAATTGTTTAGGGACATTATTTCTATCATCTTTTCAAAAGCCACATCTTTTCAACTTAAAAAAACATTTGTAGACATTTAATTCAGTAGGAACCTTCAAAAAAATCATATCCTCAAACACTCTTTCATTTTTCTACTCTTTCATTTTTCATAGACTTGGAAGTTGGAACATGAATCTCATCTGTCGTTCAGGAGGATTCTTGGCTCTAAAACAAATCATGAAATTTTTTGGCAATTAAATATTACCCTAAGTTTAAATACTCATCAAAAAATTAAATATTTTTCTCTCTCTTTTTAGTGTATGGTCATGTCCTCAAGATTGTGACACTTCTTTTGGTCTTTTTCATGAAAGGAATTTCGGATTAGGATTTACATATATTTGACCCTACCTTGACTATGGTAAAATAGCACAACGGTATTAAAAGAAGAAATTTGTGAATCCCTGCCGTGGAGATCTCATCCGGATCTAGCAGGATACATGCCCTCGCCACTTGGCATGATCTGGATGCGCGGTGACGCCCACTCGCCAGCGTATGAGTAGCGAATGCGCATCGTATTTGAAACCGCCGTATGATTTGAACGTATATTGGATACTAATCTCACTCCATTACCGGTCTACCCCATCAATTGCATATAATTTACTCATATTTTGTGCTACAATACAAATTTTAAATCTTAACACAAAATATAATTCTAATAATTTGTGCATTTTACAACACCAGTTAAAGTTAGTGAAATTAAACATGACTGACCACCCTAGACGACATCATTATATAAACTGTCAATTATACAAATTCTCGATAGCTTATTTTTTTCATAACCAAACCAGTTTTAATTTCATCCAATTACAATCCATTTCATAATCCACACTAAATGAAAAATTAGGAGTATGATTATAAACCAAAAGATGAGTAGAATTAATATTATGACACGCATTTACTTCTATTTTAGCAGTACAAGAGTAGCTATGTCATTAAAGAATATAATAATGCATAGTTAATTATACTCCTACCAAAAAGTATTAAAAGGACATAAGAATAGGTTGGCAATTATCCACATCAGGCCATCAGGGGGCGGCAGAGGATGACAATTTATTTTTGTTTGGTCGGTTTTTGATGCAGATTGTTTTATTTGTACAAAATCCTGACTTACGATCTTATATAATTATTGGAGTATTTATTAGGATTAAATTTGTGAGTCATACTATTGTCCACAAACTTAAATAGTTTTAGCATTATTATTGGATAGAGATTTTTTTTTTCAAAACTCCGACCTTTTCTTAAAACTTGTGCGGTAAGAAATGAGGGGTATATCTTAATTAAGCTCTGCACATTCATAACCATAATTTTAATGTAAATTAGACCAAATATCCAAACATACAAAAAAACAACTCACACGTCCGTGAAAATTGAGCTAATAACCTCCCCAGAGAGTGAGATATTAATGCCATATTTTATCATTTAAATTAGTATACATCCTTAACATAAGCATTCATTTCTTATTTAATTAATTTTGAAAAATAAATGTCAACTGAAACTAAATCACACTAAATAAAGATTAACATAGGCGTGATTAGGCCTGCTTATTCGTCCGGTTCCGGTTCTAATTGACCGATTGACCGGTTAATCGGTTTAAAATTTTTATAAATCCTAGAACCGGAACCGATCGATTCGGTTTGGAACCAGCCGGTTAAGAACCGGTCGATTTCGGTTCCGAACCGGAACCGATGTGTGTAATTTTAATATGAATTTATTTATAATTTAAAAAAAGAATAAAGACTAAAATTGGTCCTGAATATATGCTCATTTTATCATTTTGGTCATAAACTTTATCTTTTGGACATTTTGGTCCTGAACATATGGAAATTTGATCATTTTGGTCCTCTGTCAACATTTCCGTTAATATTTAACGGTCAACCATTTTAATCACAATTTAGACCAACTTAAGCAATTTTTAATTATTTAATAACTCTTAATCATAACTTTAATTATCTTAAGAATATATCATTTAAAATAAAAATACAAGAGTTTTAAAAATGAAATAAAGAGGAAGGCGATTCACTCTTTCGCCATCTCTCACTTCGATGGTGCCGGCAAGCGGCGAGCGCCCTCCCTCGAGCTGAACAGCTCCAGCGAGCCGTTGACAAACACGGATTTTGCATGTTTTTAAGGGCTAGATTTGACTCGTTTTAAATGTCAATCATGCAAATTATGTTCTTAAATTTCATATGTTATACATTTGGTATTTTTGATGTGTTTGTTGATAAATGATAGAAAAAGAGAGAAAAAAAGTGCAAAAATGGCCAAGGTGCAGCAGCCTCTGTTCGAGCCCATCTGCCAACGAGTTTGAAGTCCAATCAGTTCTTAATACATATCATTCTCTTCGTCTTCAAAAGATCTTCGCGTGGATATCTGACATGTCTCAATCGGAGTTCTGTGGAGAAAGTTACGACTATTCTACGAACGTTGCACAGTGCAGTTAAAGCTGACGGGAATTTAGGCGGAAATACACAGAAGAAAATAAATTATTATATTATGAAGCCAAATCTCTCCTATTTCTTGAAGGCCACGAAAATTATTAAAAATAAACCTTTTTCCATCGTATAAATACCTCTAACTTAATTCATAATCATGATCTCAGAGACTTCAATCCTTCCCCCCTCTACACAATCATCCATTCCATATTCCACACATATTCCTCCATCTTCCATTGGAGCGGAGCTCTGCAGATCCAGGCAAGAGAAGACTAAAGATTGAATATTCAACCTTGGGTTTTATCAATTTCTTTCATGTCTTGTACTTTAATTGGTGTATTTACTTGTCTATGAGTAGAACATATTTTGTGGATTTTTTGGTGAAGATATTCAATTGATTTTCCGTGTTAGCTCTTGCAGTTATTTGATTTATCCTTGTGCCTTCTTTATTCAATTGATTAGCTATCTTTTGAATACATGTTAGAGTTGATTAGAGTACTCGGGAGACGAAATAGTTGACTTGGAAAAGAGATAATTCACACTTTAATGCAATAGAACTCGGGAGAGTTGAGGTTTCACGTGAGGTCATTGGTCTTAACGATCTTTTTGGAGTTAGGTCTAAGAATTAGAAAGGGACTTCAATTATTACACCTAATCTACGGATTTCTCACCTTGGAGGGGGTTTAATCTAGCTAAGTGACCGACTTAATAACTCTAGAGACCGTAATTCAAGGAAGTCAATTGTGTTTTGAATCCTTAAATTCTACTTTCTTACGCCTGCCTTGTATCATTGTTTTTATGCTTTTTGTTATTTGTTTATTTATTTTCTGTCTAGTTTAATTAATCCAAAACCAAAAACTCCGTGACTCTAGATAGTATGTGATGCTTAGTATATGGTAGTCAGTTGCAATCTTATTCTCTGTGTTCGATATCCCGGTACTGACCTTTAGCTATACTAGTGATGTACTGTTTATTAACACTAAAAATACCTGCAAGCATACAGGGTAGATCTAGTATAGCTAAAGGTTAGTACCGGGATATTGAACACGTAGAATAAGATTGCAACCGACTACCATATACTAAGCATCACATACTATCTAGAGTCACAGAGTTTTTGGTTTTGAATTAATTAAACTAGACAGAAAATAAATAAACAAATAACAAAAAACATAAAAACAATGATACAAGGCAGGCGTAAGAAAGTAGAATTTAAGGATTCAAAACACAATTGACTTCCTTGAATTACGGTCCCTAGAGTTATTAAGTCGGTACTTAGCTAGATTAAACCCCCTCCAAGGTGAGAAATCCGTAAATTAGGTGTAATAATTGAAGCCCCTTTCTAATTCTTAGACCTAACTCCAAAAAGATCGTTAAGACCAATGACCTCACGTGAAACCTCAACTCTCCCGAGTTCTATTGCATTAAAGTGTGAATTATCCCTTTTCCAAGTCAACTATTTCGTCTCCCGAGTACTCTAATCAACTCTAACATGTATTCAAAAGATAGCTAATCAATTGAATAAAGAAGGCACAAGGATAAATCAAATAACTGCAAGAGTTAACACGGAAAATCAATTGAATATCTTCACCAAAAAATCCACAAAATATGTTCTACTCATAGACAAGTAAATACACCAATTAAAGTACAAGACATGAAAGAAATTGATAAAACCCAAGGTTGAATATTCAATCTTTAGTCTTCTCTTGCCTGGATCTGCAGAGCTCCGCTCCAATGGAAGATGGAGGAATATGTGTGGAATATGGAATGGATGATTGTGTAGAGGGGGGAAGGATTGGAGTCTCTGAGATCATGATTATGAATTAAGTTAGAGGTATTTATACGATGGAAAAAGGTTTATTTTTAATAATTTTCGTGGCCTTCAAGAAATAGGAGAGATTTGACTTTATAATATAATAATTTATTTTCTTCCGTGAATTTCCGCCTAAATTACCGCCAGCTTTAACTGCATTGCGCAACGTTCGTAGAATAGTCATAACTTTCTCCACAGAACTCCGATTGAGACGTGTGAGATATCCACGGGAAGATCTTTCGAAGACGAAGAGAATGGTATGTATTAAGAACTGATTGGACTTCAAACTCGTTGGAAGATGGGCTCGAACAGAGGCTGCTGCACCTTGGCCATTTTTGCACTTTTTTTTCTCTCTTTTTCTATCATTTATCAACAAACACATCAAAAATACCAAATGTATAACATATGAAATTTAAGAACATAATTTGCATGATTGACATTTAAAACGAGTCAAATCTAGCCCTTAAAAACATGCAAAATCTGTGTTTGTCAACTCCCCCAAATTTAATTATCTGTTTGTCCTCAAACAAAACAAGAGAAAAACAAATTAAGAAACACGAATGTTAAGAACTAGACTTCATAGTTGCCTCAAAAATTACAATAAAAATAAAGAGTTTGACAAAGAATACAAATCAAATCAGGCAAAGATTATTAGTGCATTTTCATTACTAGCTCGTTGATCACCTTGAAATACATGCGCTCACAAGTGTTTAGAAGTGTGTTTATCACTCACTCTCAAAGTGTATGTTGGGAAAAGTGTATGCTCTCAGATCATGCAACATGCAAAGTTACCATAGGCTTGCTCAAAGTCTAATCCCTCCTCTACTTGATGTGATTAAAATAAAAAATTCGAAAGGTCTTTATTTTAGGTTATAATGTAGGCTCTTTGGTAAGGTGAGGAAATATGGCTAAAAAGTGACTAAACCCAAACATAGCAAACATGATCAATTTCTACTACATCAAATATAGCACCCCACCAACAATTCAAATCTCAGTAAATTCTAGACTTTGTCTAAATTTCTTCTCACTTCCCAAATTCCTTTGATTTTTCTTTTTCTTTTTCTTTTTCTTTTGTTTTCATTTTTTTTTTCTTTTGTACATCCTTTCTTTCTTTCTTTATGCACAACCAAATATCTCATTCAAACCACAAATGTCTATGCACTTTTCAAAAGTAAGCACACTACTTTTTTTCTACCTTATCTCTCCAACTCTTTTCACAAAATATAAACTAAAATTCACCAAGAGTGTATGGATATTTCCCTTTATTTAGCTTCCAAAGAAAAAGGCTTTAAAGGCTCAAAGTGGCTAGCCAGGGAAAAATATTTTGAATAAGGTCATAAATTTGGATATATAAAGTAGCTAAGAAGGATGGCCTAACGTCTTCTTTTATCATTTAAACACTATGTAGACTTAGGCAGACTAGGATCAAGTTCTAGAAACAAGTACATGGCTGCAGATAAATCACACAAGAAAGAAATTAATAGCTCAAGTCTCACATGGTATAAGCATGATTCAAGGGTATTAGCATGATTCAAGGTAAACAAGCAATTCATTAATTATGCACCTTTCACTAAACCTTCAAATCAATGCATCAAGTCAACTCAACCAACACATAAACGAGCTTTTTATCATAGGCAACTCGGTCTGATGTCCCTAAACATGAGTATTTCTAAGTTTTCTTTGTTATGTTCATGACAAGATTCACCTCGGGTTTATTAAAAAAAAATAAAAATAAACTAACAAAAACAACTAAACTCACGGTCCACCACTTCATCCCCCAAGCTTATTCAAAACTATGTTAAGAATAAGTTTGAAAAGTCGGTGGAGACGTGAGTAAACTAAGGAAAAAAAAATACTAATGTTGGGTTGCCTCCCAACAAGCGCTTGGTTAACGTCTTTAGCTTGACGTTCCTTGAAGCTCAAGTTATCCCCCATTCTCGGGACTTCCTTTTGGATGCCTTTCGTACCCAACCTCTACGGAGTATATCAAATGTTGTAGCAGATAATTGCATCTTCCATAGGAGCGGAGAGTAATCCATTGTTGTGCTTTGTGCTCCTTGCAAAACAAATAAAAAAAAAATTCAAAATAAAACTATACAAAATATTACACTCTAAATTAGTATTATCAACCGTTCTACAATATCAGCTTAAAGCAATAATATTCCCCGGCAACGGCGCCAAAAACTTGATGTACTATTTATTAACACTAAAAATACCTGCAAGCATACAGAACACAAAGAATAAGATTGCAACTGACTACCATATACTAAGCATCACATACTATCTAGAGACCGTAATTTAAGGAAGTCAATTGTGTTTTGAATCCTTAAATTCTACTTTCTTACGCCTGCCTTGTATCATTGTTTTTATGCTTTTTGTTATTTGTTGATTTATTTTCTGTCTAGTTTAATTAATCCAAAACCAAAAACTCCGTGACTCTAGATAGTATGTGATGCTTAGTATATGGTAGTCAGTTGCAATCTTATTCTCTGTGTTCGATATCCCGGTACTGACCTTTAGCTATACTAGATCTACCCTGTATGCTTGCAGGTATTTTTAGTGTTAATAAATAGTATATCAGCCGTGAATCTCACGCTCCGCGCCGTTGGAGTCAGAGGATCGCAACAACAAACCCTCGAATTTCCGGTAACACAGCGTGGGGAGGGCAGAACCGTCAATTTGCGGCGGGAACCGTCATTTTCCGGTAACCCTCGAATTGGGGCTGCCTCCAACGGTTTTGGAGTGGTATAGAGAGATGTGAGCAGTGAGAGAGTCCAGAAGCTTCTCTCGCGATCTCATCGGAATATTCGGTGGCGGGAATTTCTCCAGTGCGGCGGGTTTTGTTGGCCGAATGAAGCGGCGATCATAAATTAGGTGCTCTTCCCCTTCCCCTCCCCCTTCTCCTTCTCCTTCTCCTTCTCCATCTGCCGAGAAACTAGCCGCCGCTCGCCGCTCGCCGGCGCCGTCGATGTGAGAGAGGGCGATAGAGTGAATCGCCTTCCTCTTTATTTTCTTTTTTTAAAACTCTTGTATTTTTTTATTTTAAATAATATATCCTTAAAATAATTAAAGTTATGATTAAGAGTTATTAAATAATTAAAAATTGCTTAAGTTGTCAAAATTGTGATTAAAATGGTTGACCGTTAAATATTAATGGAAATGTTGACGGATGACCAAAATGAACAAATTTCCATATGTTCAGGACCAAAAAATTCAAAAGATAAAGTTTAGGACCAAAATGATAAAATAGACATATGTTCAGGACCAATTTTAGCCTTTACTCTTTTAAAAAAAATAAGTTTTAAAATTGAATTTCATTTTCCCTTTTTTGGCTAAACAAATATTCAATGGAATTTCTAATACTAATTGATCTTGTTGTGACTTTTTGGTTTATAACGGAAAAGTTAATAAATTATTCACAAACAGGTTAAAATCGATGTTAAATGAATTGTTACATAAATTTGTTATAAAGTTAAATTTCTATCATATGAAATGATATTGTATCTGTATAAGTTCTTTTGGATATTAAAAACAAACTTATGATGTCCTACTCATTGTAGTTAGTTCATAAAAAATGGATTGAGAAAATAATTATTGATTCAAAGTATCACGGTTTAAACATTTGAAATACTTCAATAACAGTGCTCGCAAATCTAACACTATTTAAATCTAAAACCATTCAATGTTTCAAATTATTTTACTTTAATTAAAAGTTAATTCAATTAAATTAGATTTATTAGTATATTAAATTATAAAAAAATAAAATTGAATTATAATCCGGTTCCGGTTTCGAACCAGAACCTGCTTTATTTAAAAAGTTAGAACCGGTACCAGAACCGAAAAATCCGGTTCCGATTCCTCAATTAACCGGCCGATTCCGGTTAACCGAGAACTGGAGAACCGTTTAAGCACTCCTAGACGTGAATCACACATTTTAAGTGAAAATTAGGAGTATAAAATAAAATAAATAAATACGGGCCAGTTTTGTAAATAATCCATGTCACGGAAAATAGACATTTTCCTTACTGATAGCTGATAATGAACAAATAGAATTGCAAATGGTTTAGTATTCATTCAAATCAACATCAATAAAAATTGCAAATGGTTTAGTATTGATTCAAATCAATATCTGATGTGTACACATTAAGGCATGCGCGACCATGCCTACTTAATTCTCAATTAATATTTCAAAAAAGTTTGTGAGGATGTGGTTTTCAAATTGTAAATTATTAAAACAGAACAAACCAGTAATATTTACTAAAAAGATTTGTGTGAACATAGTTTCGTGATTGATTATTTTGTTACCTGTTTTAGTACAAATCATTGATAATACTAGCATAGCATTTATTAGACCTTATATTGGTATGGTCGAATTTTAAGTTTTGTAACAACACAATAATCAACCTGACACAGAACTAACCTGGTCAAAATTTGTACACTATTTTATCACTATCATTAAAGATTACTCTTTTAAGGTTTCAGGCTTTAAAGTAGTGCAGCCTATAGTCTAATCAGTAAAACTATAGAGTTATGCTCAAATAGTCACTTGTCCACACAAGACTTTTTTTTATAGTATTAACTTTTAGAACTTTAATTTTTATAAAATACTATTATGATTTAAAATTCATTGAATTGCAACTCATAAAGAATATTATAACTGCAGAAATACAAAAGCTGCTGATCTTACCAATGTCATTTTAGTATTAAGTGATTAATTAAGTACACTAAATACTATGCAATACCATTAATGATTCACTATAAAAGTATATATCTACAATCAACTTTATGAAATAATTAAATGGGTACAAAATGAACGTTATGTCAAAAAGAGGAGATCACAGAGACTAAGCAAAGTGAGCATGTGAAAAAGTATAAATAATATTAAATCCTCCTATTTATTCTACCACCAATAATTAGTCACTAAAAAAATCAATAAAAAGGGGGCATAGCACACCAATCTGACCACACATTGTTCTTGCCTCTTGATTTCATTAAAAAGTAAGATTCCTTTACAATTCATTTGACGTGTCTATTTAATTAAAAAGTGTTAACCATCATCATCCCTAGAATATAACCTTTGGCTCCATCTAGAATTAGCTGGACTAACCATGTGTACTTAAATCATAAACAAAATAACCTTCTCCTCAAATCACAAGGAAAAATTACTTGATCTCCAAATATGTTTGAATGTACTATCCATCTTACTTTAATTACGTAAAAAAAACTGTCTATGCTAGTATATTCTTATGGGATACTGGTTTCTAAAACCATGAATTTTGACTAAATTTTAATATTTCTCACTAATTTTGAAATTTGTCTAAAATATAACAAACTTTATATTTTGTTTGTTATTTTTCAACTCAGTCCAAAAAACTTATTCTATGTGGATAACCGTGCAATGTTTATGATATTTTAGACCAATTAATTCTTAAGTTCGTGCAAGTAGGAAAAAAAGACACGTAGAAAATCATGTTGATTTTATAGTGTCAAGTAGGATAAAAAATGGATGTAAGTTGGTCGGATATAATGATTGACATGCCGTGGGAATAACAAATAAAATGTAAAGTTTGTAATATTTTAGACCAATTTTAATTTTAAAGTTCGTATTAAATACCAAATTTTGGCCAAAGTTAAATAGTTTTAAAGACTGATACCCTATTTTGACAGTCATTCTCCCAAAATCACAAGGGAATTATTTGATCTTGAAACTAAAGGAATATTGTGCAGCTTTTTATAAATAACGTCCAAAAACCGTATGAAATATTGTCCCACAATGATAAATTGATAATAGTAATCAGAACATGGCCTTTTGTTATTGTTTCCAGCATCAGCAATAAGTGAGCATCCAAAATAATTGATCCTATTTCAGAATGAGTAATTTCAATTTATTTTTTTCATCAAACCAAGTTGGGAGTGAAATATCACATTCACTAGGACCATTGTCACTCTCTAGCCAACTAAAATAGTAGTAATAGCAAAGGTGAAGTGGCATTTTTTGTCACCTTTTGCAACTTTACAAAAGGCTTAAATCTACAATGCATGATCATTTCTTTAAAACACCTCTATTTATACCTTTTTTTTTTTGAGAAAATAACTAGCACGTATATTTTGAGCTCCGATCGCAGTTAACTTGTGTCGTCGGAGATGGCAACCGATGCAGATATCGTGATTCCAATACCGGTGTGTGAAGCAGTAAGTTGTTCTTCATCTCTAACTCCAAATGCTCAACATCTCTTGGAATTTTAATAGTATGTTCTTTTTCAAAATATTGCCTATATGTGAAGTGAAGCTATGATCATATTCATATTCATGGAAGAGGATTGATCAATACTTGTTCATTGATCAGAATGAATTTAGTATGCCATGATCCTTCATGAAATATGAAATTAAAGTTCTTGAATCATATCTCTGTGCTTCTTCTAATGTTAAAATCTTTGCAAAACGTTAGTTTCTTGGTTGATTATAAGCATGTTTGGTATGGAAGATAACTCATCTATGTTCGGATTTTATGAGCAAATTCCAAACATAGATTAGTCAGCTAATCCTTAAAGAAGAGAAAAGTAGTAACTCAGAAACAAAGCTGTATAGTTTCAAAAAATTTAAAGCTAGATCTCAATCAGGAAACCTTGTGTTCAAACTTAGTGGTTCACTTTGTTTTTACGACTTAATTGGAATTATATGGTATGATATCTCATAGTTATGCTAGAGCTTTGAAACTCTCGGATCACACACGCCAGATCAATAGGATGAAAATATACACACGATATAGTTATCAAGAATTAGTGAGTCCATAGACAATAGCTAATACATATGCACGTAGGGTCATGTTAAAATGCAAACTCTATATATTGTACGAATTCCAAACTCCTCAACATAGTGTCAAACACAGTTTAAAATTTCAAAATTTTGATGTTAACATAGCGTCAACCGTCGACACTCTGTTGACACTTTTTTGTCATGTTATTTTGTCATCTGTTGACATTTCCTAATGGTCCAGATCATACTTTGCAGTTTGCATTTGATTACATCCCTATACATATATATGCAAGATAATGATCAATGTATAACCACATCTTAATGCATAACTAGAGACCAAATCTCAATCACTAGATCAAAAAATGGAAGGATGTGACTATGCAGATTTTGAAAATGCATAAGTCATTTTAAGGGCATTTTGTTTCATTCCAAAACACGGAAGTCATTTTAAGATCAGTTTACTTACTTCATTTTAAATAAATTGTGTGTATGAACTAAAATGGTCTTAAAATAACATCCTTATTTTTCAAATCCAAATTTTCTTAATGAACTAAACGGTCTAAAAATGATCTCCGAGTTTTTAAAATTTATATTTTCTGAAATGAACTAGAAAAAATGCCTTAAAATGGCCCCGGGTTGAAATCAGACAATTTTAAAACACGATCTCTTCTTTTAATTTTTTTACCTAGTAATTGAAATTTGGTCTTTAGTTATGCACTGAAGTATGGTGGCTTTATAACATTGCCCTGGGTAGTGTGATCAATAGATAAGTAAAGCTTAATATGCATAACTAGAGATTAAGTATGAATCATTAAATAAAAATGGAATGATCAGAACTTTCCGATTTTAAAAATAAGGAGGTCATGTTTAGATTATTTTATTTTATATCAGGGTTAACATAATCATTTTATTAATTTATTGTAATACTTCCTCCGTCCCACAATAAAGGTCACTCTTATTGT
This sequence comes from Salvia hispanica, assembly GCF_023119035.1. NCBI lineage: Eukaryota > Viridiplantae > Streptophyta > Magnoliopsida > Lamiales > Lamiaceae > Salvia > Salvia hispanica. The sequence goes on from NC_062970.1 coordinate 19,066,125, forward strand.
AAAGAATAGTGAGTTAGAAAAATTAGTGGAATATGAAATCCATTTTTTTTATATTGAATTTATAATAAAATGTGAGTGAAGTGAGCTAGTGGAATGTGAGACCTACTTATCATTTATGGTAAAAATAAAGTGTGACTCTTATTGTGAAATGGACTAAAAAATGACAAAATGTGACTCTTATTGTGGAACGAGGGGAGTATAATTTATGGGAATAAGGTCATTCCATAGCCGATTTAAGTCCATACATGGGTATAATTAGGTCATTTCGTAGCCATTTTAGATCAGATTTACACGATTTCCATATGTAGACAGTGCAGATCATTTCAAAAGGAAAACATTGCTGCCAATTTAAATGACTATTTTACCATTGGAATGAATCAAAACACTCTTAAATTGACATCCGTATACACCACATCTAAAATTTTAAAACTCTATCTCATCCTTCCACTACTATTCACATTAAATTTCTTAAAAATTTAAATCAAGTAATTTTAAGAATTTTAATCAAGTAATCATTAAATTTTGAGTTATTTATTTTACAAATAATAAAAATATAAATTTGGAGAATTAGAAAAATAAAAAGAGAACTACAAATTTAGTCCCTATAAATTTAAATTTAGTTCCTGAACTATGCAATAATATCAATATAAGACATAAATTAGGTTTAATTATTTATGTTGACCTCTTGGTAAAATAGTTAATATTGAGGTCAAATAATTCAGATTCGATTCTTTTGGATAATACTCCCTCCGTCCCAAGATAAGTGACTTGTATTCCTTTTTGGGGTGTCCCACTATAAGTGACCTATTTCCATTTTTAGCAAAAAGTCATCTCTCTTACTTTATTCTCCACCTACTTTATTCTCTCTTCTCTCCTCTACTTTTCCCTCTCTCATACTTTACTCTCTCCACTTTAACTTATTTAAATACCATTCCTTAAATCTCGTGCCCAAAAGAAGTAGGTCACTTATCTTGGGACGGAAGGAGTATCTTTTATCAAATGGTGGCGATTTGATCTCTAGTTATGCATTAGGATTTAACAGACTTAATATGTGTAGGATCAAATATGTATTATAATCTAACAAAACATAATAGTACATATTAAATCTTGAGTTGCGATAGTATTATTATGCATGTATTATATTATAATCTATGCCATAGGTTTCTATGACACAACTCAGATAGTTTTATTTCACTTTCACAACTAGCTTAGCTTTAATGGATAAGTGTACCATTTTTCATTAAAATAATTAAAAATTACTGTATAATTTATTAAATATCAGGTGACATGTGTAAATCATCGGATTACACTATCTAAAGAATAAGATTGGTTTTGCGGTTTCACTTTAAAAATACTCCATGAATATATGTATACAAAAATCGATCAATAAAAGTAACTTAGCCAGGCAAGCGAGACATACTTTTGATAGGCATTCATATCATAGTTTACAGAATTTAAGTCTACAATGATAGAAAATGTTATGTTGCTCCTTTTAAAATACTACTAGAACTTTCTCCTTTAGCATGTAAGTCTTTTATTCACATTTTTGACAAATAGCTATTGTTATCCAACATGGCAGAGAGTGGAGCAACTTGTAAATGTTGTAGATACTATTGTCAAAATCTCTGTGAGTGAAGTCCCCCAAGAAAATCAGGACCAAGATGACAAACACAATGAACTTCCTATGATTAAGGGTGAGGATTTTTTAAAATCACCCTTGACTAATGAGGTTCGTTCCGAAGCAAATGGTGTTACACCCGATGCCAGTAAGGTCGTTGAGTCCGCAGAAGAAAGCCAACAGAATGTTGAAGTATCAAACAACAAGGATGACGAAGAAGACAGAGGTGTGGTACCAGAAGAAAAATGCAGCATGGTTTCATCAGTAGCCGTCGCCCCAGAAATGAAGGTGGGAGATACAATTGATGCCCATCATAAAGATGATGCAGCAGGGGTGACTCAGGTATCTAAAGAGACGAACAACGACCATCATGGCACCGAAAATGTTGCCCTTGCGAACGAGATATTACTGGAATCTAGTCTCATGAGCAAAGAAACCGAGTCTCATACACCTTGCATCTCCGAAAGTGAGAAGATGGATATCCAATCAAAGTCAATAGAAAATGAGAGAAGCGTTGAACATGATCTCAACACAACTGCGGAGAAAGAAAGCCATGAAGAAATTTCACCTCAAGAAACGATCACAACACTCGAGACTTCTAATGGCGACAAGCTAGAGAGCAAGAGTGAGTTAAACACACCACTCTATGAAGAAGAAACGATCGCACAGAAAGGTGACAAGTCTGTGACAGCGTCAGAAGACCATGGAGATGTAGAATGTCAGTCTCAAACCTCGGAAGATGTTGCTACAGGTCATAATGACCCAAAGCGTGTTGAGAAGTTTGAGGAGAGCCCACCCGTCCAAGTTGAAGACTTACAAATAGAACGTGATGAGCATTTTGAAGATGAAAGTGAGAGGCTGCCATTGACAGAAGTATCAACCGAGGGGCCAGTTGACAACGCTGCCCATGAAGCCATGGATAATGTGAAAGACGGGGACAAAGACTCCAAAGAAGTTGAACTTTCTGAAGATGAGCAAAATACCAGTACTTTGGTGAAAGAAGTCGTGCATACGGAAAATCTTGCGGAATCTTCCCATGAATCCCCTGAAAATATTGAAGTGTCTGATCTGAGCCAAGAAGACAGCATAAACGCTCCTCCGGAGAAGCAAAGCATAAATGTAACTCTACATGGAGACACAATCAAGGCAAATGAAGCAACAATAAATGCAGATGATCAACATAAAGAAAGTCTTGAGGTATGGATAACACTCCTATGAAGAAATGAGTTGGTTGCTTTAATAACACACTTGCAAAAAAAAATACTACTACTACTATAAGATAGCAATAATAATAATAGTAACTTATGTACTAAAGTCAGTATATTAACTTTTCATCTTGTTGCAGATTTTCCCAACAATTGCTTTAAGTTCCCCCGAAGGGCCAAGCATGAATGCAGTTCTACACGAAGACACGAATGTCCATACGGATGAAAAAATAATTGAGGAGGTTGACAATCACAAGGAAGTTCTTGAGGTACAAGATTAAACATTACGAACTGAAATATACAGCTTCTCTCTGAAAAAAATAGATGATTAATCATTAAATTCATGGACTTGATAGTTTTTGTTCTTTCTTCAGAAGACATATGAAACATCAAAAGACGGCCTTGATACTTTAGTTGAGCGACCAGTGGAATTGGCCAAAAATGAAGACATATCTGCGAAAGAAAACCAACGGAGTACTGAAGAATCCAACAACACTGACAAATATGGAAATATAGATGCGGTATCAGAGGTGTGCAGTGCGGATTCGACAGTTGTGATCTCAGAAATCAAAGTGGGAGATACACTTGTTGATCCTGATATAGGCACCGCGAAGGTGGTGACTCAGCTATCTCAAGACACAAGTAGCGATCATCAAGGCACAAATGATTGCTTTACCGAAGATGCTGCGCTTAAAGAGGAGATATTACAGAAAACTGAGTCTCATACACCTTGCATCTCTGAAGGTTCTAAAGATAAGGAGTCAAATATCCCAGTGATAACAACAGACAACAAATCTGTGGATGAGAAACCAACAGAAGAGGATATTTTATGTAATCTCACAAATGAAGTCTCTAAGGAAGGGGAATCTGACGTCAATAAGAAGACCTCGGAACAGGAGGAATTGGAAAATAATAAAAGTGTTGAAAATAGTACATCTGGAGAAGCAATCATAGCACTTGAGACTTCTAACAGTGACGAACTACGGAGCAAGAGTGACTTAAACTCATCGCTCCCTAATGAAGTGGAAACGGCCGTACAGAAAACCTTAGAAGATGCTGCTACAGATTATAGTGGCACAAAGGTTACAGAAAAGTCTGAGGAGATCTCAGCTGTCCCAGTCGAAGACTCACAAATAGATCATAGTGAGCATTTAGAAGAGGAAAGCGAGGGGCTGCCATTGACAGAAGCGTCAACATGGGGCACCAATGACAACGTCTCAGCAGACGTAGACACAGGTGAAGTCAAGGAACAGGATGAAGACCACAGAGAAGCTAAATTGTCTGAAAATGAGCAAAGTACAAAATGTACTTCGGTGACAGAAGATGTGCAAACAGAAAATACCACGGAATCCTTGCATATGCCCCTTGAAAATATTGAAGTTTCTAACATAAGCCAACAAAACAGCACAATTAAGCCAGAGGAAGCAACAATTGATGCAACTGAGGAACAGAAGGACAGTCGTGAGGTATGAATAGCAAACATTCCTACTAAGAACTAGGTTGATTTCTTTTCCTCTACTGACAAATTTGAAGAATAGTAGCTTCATTCTAAATCAAGGATAGTAGTAATAAGAATAACTTTTACATTTCTCTTAGTAAATTAACCTTTCATGTTGATACACCAATTTTATCAAGTTCTGTTTTACTCAGTCACTGACACACTTAAAGATTCATAGCTTTATTCTTAATAGAAAAATACATATATTTACGGCCGTTATTAAATTAACGTTTCACTTGTTGCAGTGTTTTCTGCCAATTGTTTCTGGTTCTCCCAAAGAGGAAACCATGAATGAGGTCATACAAGAAGTGTCTAGTGAGTATCAGGATAAAAAAATAATTGACGAGGTTGATAAACACAAGGAAGTTAGTGAGGTACAACATCGGAGTTATACTACAAAGAGATATATGGCTTCAGTTTGAAAAGAGTAATATTATCAATAAACTTATGGAGTTAATAATTTCTTATTAATTCTGCAGAATCTGTTTTCGACTGAGGATGCTGAAGGAAACTCATTGGTTGAACTGGAAGGTTCAGAAACTAAAAAGGAAGATGACTCGAAAAAGGAAAGTGACGAAACACCTTTGGCACTAGAAGTCAGTGATGCATCAACGTTGTTGCATGAGGCTCGTGCTGAGGATGGAGAACCAAAGAAAGCTGAGTTTTGTGTTGATGAGATGGATGTGGAGAGTATGTCACCGAAGACAGAATCTATAACAGAAGGAGATATGCATCTAGATTCTGAACTAACAAAAGTACCTGATTCAGTAGACAAAATATCAGAAGGTGGAACAGTTGATGCAGAAGCAGAAAAGGAAGAAAATGTTGAGGTACTGGTCATATATATATTACTATTATTATTTTATAACAACTAGCTTCATCATATAAATATAAAAGTACTAAAAAAAGTGACCTTATTCTTCTTGTTGTATTCTAAAGGATGCGGAACCAAGTGGAGAAGAATTGTTTGAAAAGAACGAAAACACTGAAAGTGTTTTGCTGGCAGAAGTGCAGAGCAAAAAGGCTGTAGAATCCTTACATGCAGCACTTGAAGATATAAAAACATCTGATTTCGATCAATGCACAGAAGTAACAGGTATCCTCGAGGAGCAAATCCCTGCTGAAAATTCACAAGGAATGCCCAGTGATGAAACAGGAATTGATGCAGCTAATACTCAAGAATTACAGGTGAAAATCATATTTTGAACTGAATTATGCCATTACTCAGCTAGTCAATAGTGAACCCTCCAAAAAAAAGGAACTAGAGTATTCTTTTCCCTTTGAGCAGATACATCATTATATTTAGTTTTCTTGTCCATGTTGCAGAATGTCTCAAATGAGGATAGTGGCAAGGCCTTGCTGATCAAAGTGGCTGACTCAGAATTGACACGTGATATAAATTTGGAAGAGGAATTGGAAACACTGTCACTAATTGAAACTTCAAAAGATGAGGCCAGTGATAATGAGTCTATTCTGCTCGAGCCAAAACCTAGCGACGAATTTGCAAGCAAAGTTGAATTGCTCAACGATGAGAAAAGTACAGACTGCACTACACCAAAGAAAGAGAGTTTGCAGCCTCAGGATCATAAAACATCTACTTCAAGTGCAGCTAGAGAATTAACTTGTTCACTTGAAGAGCAAAGCTTAGGGGAGAACTCCCAAACAATCATAAGCGACAAACTAATTGACGCAAGTGCCGCTGAAAAGCATGATCTCACTCTTGAGGTACGTACGACTAAGCATCAAAAGTAGAATGTGGACTTTTTTTCTTACAATTATACAATTTTGAACATTGATACGTGTCTGCAAGAAGAAAATAAATAAACAGAAATATATTCCCTATAGCTTATATCTTATCAATTTATGTATTATCTTGCTGCAGAATGTAGCCACAGAAACTCCACATGAGCACATTGAAGAGAACGCGGTAACCCAAGTGGATAGCTCAGCAGGGAAACATGAGGAACGCATGGAAGAGGACAATCAAAGTTCATCTTTGATAGAAGCTCCAGCAGAGGAAACCGATGTCATGGAATCAAAAAATATTGATGAAAGCAAAATTTGCGAAGAGTCAATAAAACCTGATTTGGAAAATGGGGAGAATACAGAAAGTATTTATGTGAAGAAAGAATCAGATGTGGAGACGCCTATCGACTCCTTGCAAGTCAAGCCTGATGATGTTAAACAACATGATTCAGTTTCAGATATAAACGAATCCATCGAGGAAGAAACCTCAAATTCAGATCCACAAGAAATTTCAACTAACAAGGTAGGAAAATCTGTTGATGCGACTCATGCAAATGAGGAAAATGTGGAGACAAAGGTGAATAATGTACTTAACTTATCATCATTTTCTTATTTAAGCCTTAGTGAATAATAGATGGCTAGACTTGATCCTAAACAAAAGGATTAAGGCATCACTCTTTCGATTTTTAATGAATAGGCTATTAATAATAGATGGCTAGACTTGAGACCACCCACTTGGGTCAAGAGAGAGAAATAAGTTCTCCAAATGAGCAAAGGCCTCTTGAAGGAATCAAGGATGATAACACAGAGGAGATAGCTGATAGTGAAACTATTTTGGAGGTTGAAACTAACCATGAGGTGAGAATCAAACTTATTAATTATCTTCATCATTACACAGGGGTAAACGGGGAACCATTATTAATCAACTTTTAGAAGGAAAAAAAAAAACATAAGTATTCATTAATATTTGGGTTGGTTGGCAGCAGTTTGGTATAAACCTTCTCCGCAGTTCTACTTACTAGTCAAAATAAAAACTGATTTTGCATTTACTTTTATGTTCTTGTTTGAACATCATTTTAGCATTAAAACTTTAGTATCATACCAATATGATTCCATGTGATGAAACACATGAAAAAACTGTTAATGCTGCTAATATAAACAATGTAAGTTCTCAAGTATAATTAGGAGTAGAAAATGCATTATCAATTGTGGTGCACTAATTTCAAGACAGGCAAGGGTCTTTAACAAAATTTGACAAGAATGTATATCTGCAAGATAAACAGATTTAACCAATATCTTATACATGATGCAGAACTATGCAGCAACTCCAGATGAGGACACTAAAGAAGATTCACGAGACCAAGCAGATAACTTAGTACTGGAACAGGAAGAACATTCAGAAAAGGATAGTGAAAGCACATCATTATCAGATGCTCCAAAAGATGAAATCACAGGAAGCACGTTGGTTAAGGAAGTGGCAGAGGTTGAGGATCCTATTGACTCCTCTGAAGTAGCAACCGAGGATATCAAGGCATTTGCTCCTTGTCAAGTCACAGAAATAAGTTCCACTGTGGACCAAATCATAGATACGAAAGATATCTCAAGTAACAAAATAACAGAAAAGACAGTTGATGCATCCGACGAGGACACTCAAGAGGCTCAGGTGATTTAAATTGGATTGTACTACTACATTAAAAAGTTTTTTTTTTATCATGTAGATGGAAGTGATGACAAACTTAAAGAATAGGAAAAACAAAAACTCATTTTCCAATTTGTAAAGGGTTTTTAATCTCCTATTTCTATTGTAGGATATTGCAAAAAGTGTTCCACGGGAATATGACTCACCAAATGAGCAAAATACTGAAGCTATATTGAAAAAGGAAGATGTATCTATTGGGTTACCTCGAATAGTAGGTGATGAAACTAGTTCAGTCCAAGAAGAAGAAAAGGTGGAAATTCCTACTGAGGAGCAAACACTAACTGCTACTCCACAAGGGATATGTGATAAAACAGAAGAAATAACTGTTGATGCTGCTAATAACAACAATGTAAGTTCTGAAGTAGAAGTAGAAAATGCACTATCATTTGTTGTATGCTAATTTCAAGTCAAGCAAGGATAATTATAAGCTAGGTTCTAAATGAAAAGAGAAATCAATAATAGAATATTTCTTCTTTTAGCTCAATCACGTTCTAAGTTATTATCATAATATCATCACAGGATCTTGTAATAAGCGTTCCAAATGGAGACAGTGAGGATGACTCACCAATTGAAGTGGATGGCTTACAAGAACCTTTTTCTAAAGAAGTTCCAGCAAAAAAGAGCAATGATGATGAACCAACTACTAGCCATGAGGTTGAATTTGCAAATGAAAATACTGCAAAAGCCAACTTGAATGAAAATGAGGAAAAACTAGAGTGTTCTCTGGTAAAGGAAGAAGCACATATTGAGTCATTGCAGGTAGCAGATAAGGATGTTAAAGATACTTCTTCAGGTCAAGATAGAAAACCAAGCCATTTAGAAGAGCAAGGCTCAACTAAAGATTCTCATGAAACCATGGGTGATGAAAGATATGCAAAGTCATTTGATTCAACTGATCTGAAGAAGCAAGAAACTCTTGCAGATGAGGTCAGAATTATATTAGCAAGCTGACTCTATTATCAGAAAATTAGGGAACAAATTTTGAAAAATTAACTGCTATCTCATGTTATGCTGGAACCTGGAATAGAGTTAACTAGAATGTATATATATCTGCAAGATAAATTCATATAACAAAATATCTTATATTTGATGCAGAACTATGCAGCCACCACTGATGAGGACACTAAAGAAGATTCACGAAACCATGTAGATTACTTACTAATGGAACGGGAAGAACATTCAGTAAAGGATAGTGTAAGCACATCAGTATCAGATGCTCCAAAAGATGACATCAGAGGAAGCACATTGGCTACGGAAGTAGCAGAGGTTGAGGATCCTATTGACTCCTCTCAAGTAGCAACTGAGGATATCAAGGCATTTGCTCCATCTCAAGACACAAAAACAAGTTCCAGTGTGGAACAAATCACAGATTCTAAAGATATCTCAAGTAACAAAATAATGGAAAAGACAGTTGATGCAACAGGCGAGGAAAGTCAAGAGGCTCAGGTGATTTCAATTGGACTCTACTAATTTAAGATTCTTTTACCATGTAGATGAAAAGAATAGCAAGCTTAAAGAATATGATAAATAAAAACTCATTTTCCAGATTGTACACAGTTTGTAATCTCCTTCTATTTATATTGTAGAATATTGCAAAAAGTGTTCCACGGGAAGATGACTCACCAAATAAGCAAAATACTGAACCTACGTTGATGAAGGAAGACCAATCTATTGAGTTACCTCAAATAGTAGCTGAGGATATAAAAGAACCTTGTTCAAGTGAAATTAGGGAAGCAAATGCTCAAGAAGAACAAATACCATGTGCCAGTTCTGGAGTAGTCATCAATGACAACAAAGAGAAGACAACAATTGATCCAACAATTTTTAAAAATGAAACACTTAAGAATGAGGTCGGTATATATATACTCTGTTTTTTATAGAGCTCTGCGTCTTATGACGTTGAAAAGCCAATCATTGAGCAGGTACCAGAAGTTTCTGAAGAAGCTGTTGAAAAGGCTCCAGAAGAGGTCAAAGAAAAGATATGTGCAAATGAAGCAATTGAGAGAATCCTCCACCAAGAAGAGCTGGAAACGAGCATTGAGGAGCCTACAACTAAAATAGACTGTGAAAATCCTCACAACTTAGACATTGCATGTGTGGAAACAGACACTCAAGATTCAAGTAAAGAGGTATGCTCATTTAAGTTCACTTCCAACATTGATGACCACTCTGAAGCGTAGCACTTGTAATACATAGGAAATTACAGGTCCGCCATTCATACTTTCAGTACAGTTTCAATAACCTATAATACTTGCTGTCTAGGTTGTCCAAACAACAATAATCCCTGAGGGAGAAAATGAGGAACATAACAAGGAAGATGAAATTTGCAGCTCAGACAAACTGCAGGTAAAAGAAGAGGTGAAAGAAATTTAGCACACACCCATTTCATTATTAATGCATTTGTAATCACCAATTTATAATTAGACAACTACTCTGCAGGAACATTTGATACTTTCAGAAGGGAAAAGCAAGGAGGAAGCCAACAAAACCTATAAAGAAGCCTGTGTTGAGGCTGAGCAGTTTGATTTATCATCTCAAACCAAAGACATATCAGAATGTGCAATTAGTGATGTTGGTCAGGAAACTCTGGAAGAGAATGAAAAATATGCAGCAGAAAAGTCTTATGAAGAGGATGATCCTAAACAAATCACAGAATGTGAAGTATCCTCTGCTAGTGAAGACATTAAATTGACAGAACAGTCCTCAGAGGATGCATCCATCACTACTGAAGTTCTAGAAGCAAAAGCTGGGACTGATTTGGGGGCTGCTGTTCCAGTCCCAGAAGCAACTAGAATAGAAAGTCAAGAGGTGGAAGAATTGAATGATAAATGCACAGAGATGGCAGACACCTCCACACCAAATGAAACTTCCGTTGTGACAGCACCAAAAAATATAGGAGAAAGTGCAGAAGGAGCCCCACTGGAGGCCGAAGACCAACCGACCACAGATATTGCACTAACTGAACAACTCTCAGAGGGTGCATTTATCACTGCTGAAGTGCAAGAAGAAAAAGATGGGATTTATTTGGGGGCTGCTGTTCCAGTCCCAGAAGCAACTGGATCGGAATGTCAAGAGGTGGAAGAATTATATGATAAATGCACAAAGATGGCAGACACCTCGGCAACAGTGGAAAATTCGGAGATTTCCACATTGAATAGCATAGGAGAGAGTACAGAACGAACCAAAGTGGAGGCCAAAGACCAACAGGCCAAACTTCGTGACTTTCCAGAAGAATCAAATATGAGGCATACTGAAGTGAAGATGGCAGGAATAGATGATGCAGTGAATCTTCAAAGTGTCGGAGATACTGGCGAGGATGTCCTGGACCAGGAATTCTGTAAGGAATCATTTGGAATGTCAAACAATCAAAATCCAGTGAAGGGAGATCCAGAAGAAAGATCAGAGACCAGTGAAGGAAAGGAAGCAAACCCAATTCAAGCAGCACCTGCCTCGGAGAGTCTAGAGCAAGAAATAGAAGAACAAAAACCGGGAAGGGATACTGAGGACGTCCATGAAGAAGATACAAATATATCTAATATCCCTAATCAGTTAGAAAGTGTCTGTGGTGCAGATACAGCAAAGCTCCCGGAATCAAGCAATTATGAAAGTTCTGTCGAGAACACAGATCAATGTGACAGATCAGTAAATTGCTCACAAGAGGAGCAAAATGAGAGTGAAAACATACCTTCTTTGGAAGCTCCAGCAGTGTCCTGCACAGAAAGTAGTCCAGTCAAAGAAGAAGAAAAAGTGGAAATCCCTACTGGCGAGCAAATCCTAACTGCTAATCCACAAGGGACTGATGAAACGCGGGAAAAAACTGTTGATGCTGCTAATGAAAACAATGTAAGTCTTAATGAAAAGAAAACTCAATAAAATATTGTTGTTTACTAATTTCTAGAAAAAACAAGAATAATCTATAGCTAAGTTCTTAATGAAAAGAGAGCTCAATAATACATGTCTTCATTAGCGCAATCATGTTCTTATGTTATTATCATCACAGGATGTTGTAATAAGCATTCCAAATGGAGACAATGAGGATAACTCATCAATTAAAGTGGATGGCTTACAAGAACATTTTCCAGAAGAAGTTCCTGCAGAAAAGATCAATGATGATGAACCAACTACTGCCCATGGGGTTGAATTTGCAAATGAAAACGCTGTAAAAGCCAACTTGACTGAAAATGAGAAGAAACCAGAATGTTCTCATGTAAACGAAGAAGTATATACTGAGTCAATGCAGGTAGCAGATGAGGATGTTACAGATACTTCTTCAGGTCAAGATAGAAAATCAAGACATTTAGAAGAGCAAGCCTCAACTGAAGATTCTCATGAAACCATAGGTGACGAAGGATATGCAAAAACATTTGATTCAACTGGTCTGAAGCAAGAAACTCTAGAGGATGAGGTCAGAATCATAACAGTAAGCTAACTCTATTATCAGAAAATTAGTGGGCAGTATTTTGAAAATTAATTGCTATCTCATGTTGTGATGGAAAAGAGTTCACAAGAATATATTATGCATATCTGCAAGATAAACAGATTTAACAAATATCCTATACTTGATGCAGAACTATGCAGCCAATCCAGATGAGGACACTAAAGAAGATACACGAGACCAAGTAGGTGGCTTACTACTGGAACAGGAGGAACATTCAGAAAAGGAGAGTGAAAGCACATCATTATCAGATGGTCCCAAAGTTGACATCACAGAAAGCATGTTGGTTAAGGAAGTAGCAGAGGTTGAGGATGCTATTGACACCTCTCAAGTAGCAACAGAGGATATCAAGATATTTGATCCATGTCAAGACATAGAAATAAGTTCCACTGTGGAGCAAATCACAGATTCGAAAGATATCTCAAGTAACAAAATAACAGAAAAGACAGTTGATGCAACAGGCAAGGAAAGTCAAGAGGCTCAGGTAATTTCAATTGGACTTTACTACTTTAATTTTTATTTATCCTGTAGATGAAGGTGATAGCAAGCTTAAATAATAGTAAAAACAAAAACTAATATTCCAAATTGTACATGGTTTTTAATCTTCTTCTATTCATATTGTAGGATATTGCAAAAAGTGTTCCACGGGAATATGACTCACCAGATGAGCAAAATACTGAAGCTATATTGATAAAGGAAAATGAATCCATTGAACTACCTCGAATAGTAGCTGAGGGGCGTATTCCAGTCCAAGAAGAAGAAAAAATGGAAATACCTACGGAGGAGCAAATCCTAACTGTTAATCCACAAGGGACATGTGATGTCACACAGGAAATTGCTGTTGATGCTGCTAATAAAGACAATGTAAGTTCTGAAGTAGAAGTATAAAATACACAATCAATTGTTGTTTGCTAATTTAAAGTCAAGCAAGGATATTTAATAGCTAGGTTTTTATTGAAAAGAGAACTCAATAATATATTTCTTCTTTTAGCTCAATAACGTTCTTAAGTAATTATCCTCACAGGATGTTGTAATAAGCATTCCAAATGGAGACAATGAGGATAACTCACCCATTGAAGTAGGTGGCTTACAAGAACCTTTTTCTGAAGAAGTTCCTGCAGAAAAGATCAATGATGCTGAACCAACTACTACCCATGAGGTTGAATTTGCAAATGAAAACACTGTAAAAGTCAACTTGAATGAGAATGAGGAAAAACTAGAATGTCCTCATGTAAACGAAGAAGTATATATTGAGTCATTGCAGGTAGTAGATGAGGATGTTAAAGATACTTCTTCAAGTCAAGATAGAAAACCAAGCCATTTAGAAGAGCAAGCCTCGACTAAAGGTTCTCACGAAACTATGGGTGATGAAAGATATGCAAAATCATTTGATTCAACTGATCTGGAGCAAGAAACTCTTGAGGATGAGGCCAGAATCATAGTCGTAAGCTGACTCTATCATCAGCAAAAAAAATTAAAAATTACTGTTATGATATGTTATGCTGGAAATGAGTTAACAAGAAATATTTAACAAATAACTTATACTTGATGCAGAACTATGCACCCACTACAGATGAGGACACTAAAGAAGATTCACGAAGCCAAGTAGATGACTTACTAATGGAACAGGAAGAACATTCAGTAAAGGATAGTGAAAGCACATCAGTCTCATATGCTCCAAAAGATAACATCACAGAAAGCACATTAGTTAAGGAAGTAGCAGAGGTTGACGATCCTATTGGCACAGAAATAGTAACTGGGGATATCAAGGCATTTTCTCCATGTCAAGATACAGAATTAGGTTCCACTGTGGAGAAAATCACAGATTCGAAAGATATCTTAAGTAACAATATAACAGAAAAGACAGCTGATGCAACAGGCGAGGAAACTCAAGAGGCTCAGGTGATTCAATTGGACTCTACTACTTTTAAGTTTTTTTTCATCATGTAGATGAAAAAGATAGCCAAGCTTAAAGAATATGATAAAAGAAAAATTCATTTTCCAGATTGAACGTTTGTAATCTTCTTCTATTTATATTGTAGGATATTGCAAAAAGTGTTCCACGGGAAGATGACTCACCAAATGAGCAAGATACTGAAGCTACGTTGATGAAGGAAGAGCTATCTATTGAGTCACCTCGAATTGCAGCTGAGGATATAGAACCTTGTACAAGTAAAATTAGGGAAACAAATTCTCAAGAAGAACAAATCCCATGTGCAAGTCCTGGAGTAGTCATCAATGACAATGAAGAGAAGAAAACAACTGATCCAACAATCTTTGAAAATAAAATTCCTAAGAATGAGGTCAGTATACATACGCACAGACACACAGTTTATGAGTGCACATTGACTAAGAACAGATTGTTATATTGAAACTAACAATATTATTTTATTATCTGGAATTAAGTAATCTGTTAAGAAAGTTGAGTTACACTTTCAGTATATATAACAAAATTAGTTCACACAATGTTAAAACACAAACTATTATATTCTATATTGAACAATCTTTGGATTAACAAAGTTGACTACTTGACTTACACTGTGAATAGAGAATGCTACAGTTCACAACATTTTATTCGTAAGATCTTAGGATCTAGTATTAAATATTAGTCCGTAAGAATATGTAGAATACATAACCTATATGATATTTTATGATATTAGAATTGCTATTAGCGAAGAAGGTTAAACTACCGATCACCATCCTGTGACATTAGACTTTATCATATATCTCGACTTAAAGATCAAGAGCAGGCTTTAAACTCTATTACGAAAAACTAAAATCATTGCAGTAATTTAAATAAAAAAAAGAACAATGTTTGATTCAAAACCTGTAAACATTGATAGCTTTAGAAAGATCCATAATTTAAAATAATCATTTATCAAATTTGTTATATAGAAGTTCTGAAAAACTCTTTTTGGAACAGGAAAGGAGCTTAAACTTAACAGCCGAAGAGACCCCCTGTAAAGAAGATATGAATGTCAATAAAGTTATCATTGACCATATTCCTGAAGTTACCGATGACAAGCAACAGGATTCACCAGTCAAGAAAGTGCCAGAAGAAAATATTATGCAAAGCAACGAGCATGTGTTGGATGGTAACAGTATGGGATCTGGGGTTTCAGAGAAGATTAGCGATCAAGTTGATGGAGAAGCAAATAGTTGTGGTGACAAAATGGACTTGGAGAAAATAGAAGTGCTAAATGATGGCCCCTTGGCAGTACCAACAAGTGAAACTTTGGCAGAAATTGAATCAAGAGGATGTACAGAGACAGAGGTCCAAGTTCCAAAGGGAGAAAAGGAAGCAGAATTCAAACGAGAGGCAGAAAACGACCAGAAGAATATAGACACAACACTTCCTGATTATGCTGCATCTGAGAATGTCTCAGAATTGAAGGAGGTGAATGGCAAAGAAGAAATAGCTTCAAATAACTGTGCAGAGATTTTAAGCAGCCCCATCTCTGTGGCTTCGGAGGAAGTCTCAACATCTAATGTGGCATTAGAGGAAGACTCGACCTACAACACTGTTACACATCTTGAAACCAAAAATGTGCAAGAAGCTTCAGCAATCAAAGAGACAACTCCCTCGTCTGCAGGTCAAGATGCTGAAAGTATAAGTGTTGAGGAAAACTACGTTTGTAGCTCGACTAAGGAAGAGTCACACTCAAATGAAGTTGCATTTATTCCTGGGGAAAACAAAAGTGGACTTGAATCTAACACGGGGCTCGAATCTATTTCCCAAGGTCAACATTGTGACATAATTTCAAAAACAGAGGAAGAAGATCTTAAAGCAGAAGCAGAATTACAATCTGACAAAGCTGTTACAGAGGAGATATTACAAGAAGAAACTACGAGTAAGAAAGAAACCATGAAGGAAGACATTTCAAGGGAGAAAGAACAATTACCAAGAGTAAATTCTTCTAATCTACTGCATCTTTTACAAGTTGTTTCGTTCCTTCTGTTAGATGAACATTATTAAACCCTAACAAATGATGCAATATGCAGATCAAGGAAGAACACGAAGATATAAAAGATTATCATCAAGGTTCTTATGAAGTCGAGGTAATTAAAGATAGTCACCAAGAAGATGATGTTATGAAAGATCAACACATAAACAGCAAAGAAACATACGATTTCATAAAACATGGAAATAATGCAGAAACAGTAAGAAAATACATACTCTGTTTTTTATAAAGCTCTGACTCTTGTGATGTTGAAATGCCATTGATATTTGAGCAGGTACCAAAAGTTTCTGAAGAAGCTGATGAAAAGGCTTCAGAAGAGGTCAAAGAAAAGATATTTGCAAATGAAGTGATTGAGAGAATCCTACACCAAGAAGAGCAGGAAACGAGCATTGAGGAACCTACAGCAAAAATAGACATTGCATGTGTGAACACAGGCACGCAAGAATTAAATAAAGAGGTATACTCATTAAAGTTCACTTTTCAACATTGATGACCGCTTTGAGCGTAGCACTTGTAAATTGTAATACATAGGAAATTACAGGTCCGCCATATATACTTTCAGTGCTTTCAGTACAATTTCAATAACCTATAATAATTGCTGTCTAGGCTGTCCAAACAACAATAATCCCTGGGGGAGAAAGTGAGGAACATAACAAGGAAGATAAAATGTGCAGCTCCGATGAAGTGCAGGTAAAAGATGAGGTGAAAGAAATATAACACACCCATTTCATCATTAATGCATTGGTAATCACCATTTTCTAATTAGACATCTACTCTGCAGGAACATTTGATATTTTCAGAAGGGAAAAGCAAGGAAGCCAAAGAAACTTATAAAGAAGCCTGTGTTGAGGCTGAGCAGTTTGATTTATCATCTCAAACCAAAGACATATCAGAATGTGCAATTGGTGATGTTGGGCAGGACACCCCGGAAGAGAATGAAAAATATATAACAGAAAAGTCTTCTGGAGAGGATGATCCTAAAACAATCACAGAATGTGAAGTATCCTCTGCTAGTGAAGACATAAAATTAACAGAACAATCCTTAGAGGATGCATCCATCACTACTGAAGTGCAAGAAGCAAAATCTGGGATTGATTTGGGAGTTTCTGTTCTAGTCCCAGAAGCAACTGTAATAAAAAGACAAGAGGTGGAAGAATTGAAGGATAAATGCACAGAGATGACAGACGCCTCCACACCAGATGAAACTTCCGTTATGACCGCATCAAAAACGATAGGAGAAAGTACTGAAGGAGCACCACTGGAGGCCAAAGACCAACAGACCAAAGACACTGCACTAACTGAACAACTCTCAGAGGGTGCATGCATCACTACTGAAGTGCAAGAAGCAAAAGATGGGATTTATTTGGGGGCTGATGTTCCATTCCCAGAAGCAACTGGATCAGAAGAAAGAACAGACACCGACGGAAAGGAAGCAAACCCAATTCAAGCTGCACCTGTCTCCGAGACTCCAGAGCAAGAAATAGAAGAACAGAAACTTGGAAGGGATACTGCGGACGTCCATGAAGAAGAGAAACATATATCTAATATCCCTAATCAGTTAGAAAGTGTCTGTGTTGCAGATACAGAAAAGGTCCCAGAGTCAAGCATTCATCAAAGTTCTGCAGAGAATACAGGTCAATGTGACAAAAAAGAAGGAAATCAACACATTGATTCCCCTCTTGCCTTGCCACATGCCCAATGTTCAGACATCAAAACATTTGAGAATGAGCCACAATATGTTGGAGGTTTGGCCAACGCTGATGTAACAGAATTGGAGGCATTGAAAGATAAGCATGTCGTTCTGGAAGCAGATGATACCAGGTATTTGATTCTTGAGAACCAAGATGGCGACAAGAATATATCTACAGAATATTCCCAAGGTGAACATGAAGTAGAGAGACCATCTAAAGTTGAGAAAGAAAGAGAGGAATGTGGAAATGAGGAAAGAAAGGACCAGCAAATAGAAGGGAAGCCTGGATCAGAGGAGACTGACAAACCTTCATTGTCAGACCTTCTTCAGGTATCTACGAGAGGAACCTCTGAGATGGCAGATCATTCTCCCACTGAAAAAGAGCCAACCAACCACACTGAAGACATGCATGCTGAAAACACTGGTGAGGTTGAGCATGAACAAGTTAAAACAGATGAGGAGAAAGATGATGAAGATGAATCACATGAACCAAAATCAGACTTAGGTTCTGAAGCACCAGTCATGGTGGATACTGGAGACACAGACATGAAAGTAGCTCATAAGAAATCTCACAACATACTTTCAGGCGTTGGATCAAAAGTGAAGCATTCAATTGCCAAGGTGAAGAAAGCCATAACAGGAAAATCTCCAAAAAAAGTGACAACTCCAGAAAGTAAATAAGCTCTGCTTTCACTTAAACTATGGTTTTAAGTTTTACAAGTTTAAACTACAGCTTGAATTTTTAATAATTTCTACAGCTTTTCGATTTGGCTCGTTTTCAAGTGTTTGCAAAAAAATTACATTATTTTCTACTTTTTTGGCTTGGCAGTGTGTCTTGTTTTGTAAGTTTGTACATTGTTGTGGAACTTCATATGAATTTTGTAATGCTAATAAAGTTTTTCTTTATGATACGCTCCATGGCCATGACAAGTACAGAAAAATAAATTAATGTGGCTTTATTTTATGCAAAATACAGAAGCTATGTTAAAAGAGTAAAAGTACTAGTACTATATCTCACCGAAGTATCTCCAAGATACAGCAAAGCATAGAAATGAGACTTACCTTATATTCATATCTAGAAAACTAAATAACTATAAAGTATATTCTCTACTTAAAATACCTGTCTAGTGTCATTTCACCAACCATGTAAGCTGACACATTACATGACATTCTAATGATCTCTCTCAGCATTTGTGACACTACCTCTGTCCATATAAAAATAGTTCTGGTTTTCTATTTTGGAACATCCACCAAAATTAGTCTCTATCTATTTATAGTAAGTTATCTCTCTTTATTGATGCGGATCTCATTTTCCAATAACAATACTTTAACTAATTTTCCTCACTCTCTCTTTCTTACTTTACCAATTTGTTAAAACTCATGACGTCCACTACCAATAATATTTTTTTATTGATGAGTTAGTATTAGCTTAGATGTCAGGAGTATAACAATAATAGTGGCACATTTAGTCGAGCAACTGGCAGGCATGGACTCATTTATATCTCAAAATCAGAACGAAATTCAACCAACAGAGATGATGGATAGAGCAACAAGGAACCATTATCAAAAATCATTGAGTGCAATGCTGACTCAATGAGAGAACTTTTTTGTTGATGACTAGAGCAGCTTGATTCAAGGATGCTCCTTCAATGCAACAATCATATCATACCAGTAAAATCTGAATTCCACGCACCCAATTTGGACGAATTGAGAAGCATAAATGCAAAATAATAATATTGGCATAAAACGGTCAAAAATTTTAAAAAAGAAACAACTATAATTGAGACTTACTGAATACCTGCAGGCTGTTAGCGTGATCGGTTAGAGGCGTCTTGATGAGAAACTCCAAAATTAGCCCAAGACTTGTTCTTGTAAAAACAAAAACATAAAAACGCATTACATTGAAACTTAAATAAATATTACACTAAAAATGATAGGTGTTCCATCCCACAAAAAGATCGCTCCGAATCACCTAATGCATTCCCTTATTCATCACCTACCCCACCCCTCACCCACCCCTCACAAACATGAGAATGGACCCCACTATAATATAATATGTTTGTGAGGGGTGGGGTAGGAGATGAATTAGGAAATGCATTAGGTGATCCGGATTGCAAAAAGATAGAACAAAAATAAAATGGACGAAGGGGATCGAAATGGAAGAAAATGAGGAGTGAACATATGACCTTTTGAAGACCGAAGGACCTCCACCAAAAAGATGATGGCAACCCTTGGTAACTTTCATCCAAGTAACCATTTATATCGACTCACTCGCTAGCTACACGACACTAGGGTATACTTTCGTTCAAGCTCCGCCACTAGAGGTATACTCTTTCGAGCTCCGCCCCTAGGGTATACTCTCACTCAAGCTCCGCCACTAGTTACATGGTGCTAGTTGTGAATTTACCAAGTGGCTAACCCCGGGCTAACCACAAAGTAACCATAGCCCGGCTATGGATTTTTCCAAACATTCATCTCACCCAACATGGGGAAGGACTCCCACAAAGGAGACACTCTTTTTATCTAAATTCTCAATCTAATCTCTAATCTATTACAAAAGATACATAAGGCCCTATTTATAAATGTGGGAGATTGGGAGATGAAAAGTCACTCAAACTAGGGTTGGAATATGAAAATGCACTCAAAATAATTCAAAATCCCGCCTTTTTGAAGTCTTCTCGGACACAAAACGCTCGGTCGGGCGTTTTGGGGCCTTGCCCGGGCGTTTTCACTGTCGTCGGGCGTTTTGCTTGTTGGACTGCGTAGTTTTTGTAAAACGACCATAACTTTCTAATCCGAGCTCCGATTGAGGCGTGCAAGGTACTCACGCGAAGCTCTTTCGATGGAGAAGACAATGGTGGTCTTTGACAAGCATTTGGACATCATATGGATAGGCGAATATTTGCTCGAATTTGACCCCAGTTGCGGCTTGGCTCTTTGTCACCTCTTCTCTTCACTTTCCTTGGTTTAGCGCTACCCGGATTCGTATCACGTCTGGTTGTCGATCTCCTCTTACAAATTCACGCAGAAAAATCCTCAACTGCTCATCTTCTGATCGAAGAACTTGAACACTACAATAGTGAACTCATCCCACTAACAATTTATTCCAATTTTGCATTAAAATTTATAGTTTCCATTTCCATAAAATTACGTGCACTTTCCCATAAAATTTTGTAATGAAAAATTATTGTCCCATAAAAATACGTGCACTTTCCATTTCCATTCGTTCAATAAAAATACAAAAATATGTGCGTTCCAATTTTGGAAAATTATACTCCCTCCGTCTAAAAAAAATAAGAACAATTTGTGTATGACACAGGTTTTTAATGTAGAATTGATAAAGTAAGAGAGAGCGAAAAAAAGTAAGAGAAAAAAAGTGAATGAGAAGTAGTGTTAGTGGAATGATGGGTAGGGTTATTATTTGTTGAAAACTTTACATAAATGAATGTGCTCTACTTTTAGTGGACGGCCAAAAATGGTAATTGTGTTCTATTTTTTGTGAACGGAGAGAGTATTAATTTAATAATGTATCCACTTTCACTACTTTAACTACCATTCTCATCCTCTATCTTATTTTACCATACCATTTTTCTCATATCTCTTACATTACCAACTTTGTCTTAATCTTTGTGTCATACACATTACCTATATTTTAATGGGACGGAGGGAATATGTTTTTAAGATTTGTAGCAAAATTCAAATTTTGTGTGAGCATACGGGCTCAACTCTAGCTCCAATATGGGACATATTAATACGAGACTTATACTAAATTGCCAATCCAAATTAAAATGACAATTTACCATATCAAAAGTCTTAGATTTAGGATCAGATTCAACTTTAGTTTGCTATGTGGTAAATTTGTTTGTGTATGTGTCGCAGATTGTTTGATTATTTTTGATTTCGTATCACAGATTGCTTGGAACCATATGTTGAGAATTGTTTGTCTATGTATCACAAATTGTTTGTCTATATACTATAGACTAATTGCCTGGTTATTATTTTAACTTTGGTGTTACTATAGTGATCCCTTGGACCAAATATAAAACATATTAATATGGGATGGAGTAAAATATATAATCGGAGACGGATGGAGTAACGTTTGAGTTGTTGGTAGTTAAGTGCCATCACCTGAGTTACGGTCCTGCCTTTTGTAGATGCAAACGAACGCAATTAGTAAACCACTTTTTTCTCTCTGAATTTTATTATAGTACTCCTAGTAGTCCTTCCGTCCCATTCAAGATGGCCACGTTCTTGAATGGTACGGGATTTTAGGAAGTGTTGTTAGGTGGAATAAAGTAGAGAGAAAAAATTTAGTTGAATATTTTAATGAGGAGAGATAAGAGAGGGGGTTATTGCTAAAATTGGAAAGTGGTCATCTTAATTAAGACAAACAAAAAAGAAAAGGTGACCATTTTAAATGGGACGGACGGAGTACTTATTTATTCTAGTTTGTTTAAGAAATAATGAACGTATTTTTAAAATTGATTCTTCTTTAAATAAAAATATCTAAATTAACACTGTAGGTGGTTGGCTTCAGTTATCTTTATTTTATTATGAAAAATTAAAGGTAAAAATGTGAAAAAATATAAGGCTACGCGGATTTGACTTTTGAGTTTGAGGTGCTATTCGAATTTATTTCATTTAAATTTTAGTACTTATTATGTTTGTTATTGATAAACTTAATATTAGTAACATATTTTCGAGAAGTTTCTAACTCTAAATATAATGGTTATGATGGTGATTTTATATTATATACTCTATGGGGTGTGTTATATTGCTAACTCATCCTTAAATTGTTAACTACAACTAAATGATAGGTATTAGATTTTTAAATTGAAGGTGAAGACCATTCAACTCTTGAGTATTAATATCATGCACAAAAATTATCAATAGGGGTATTAATATCAATTAACTACAAAATTAGTTATAACTAGCTTTTAAAAGAAATCCCAAAACTTTAAATTCATAAACATATATCAAATTAAAGATAATTTTACAAAGATTTCAATGATATCCTACATGCATATGTCAACATACTATATAAAATATGTCAATATAATACATGTAGAATGTAAATATAAACAATGGGTTAACATTCTTAAAGCATTGTGCTTACATTCTCAAAGCATTGTGTTTATATTTTCGAAACACTATATTGACATTTTCATCCAAAACCCTAATTTGGAGTTTTTTTTTATCTTTTTCGATTTAATTAATAAAAACAAAATTTACACGTGGCAAATTATAAACCACACGTTTTTCAAAATCCTATAATCTTAAATTAGTTGTAGTTAGCAATTAAATGATGGGTTAGCAATTGATCACTCCTCATATTCTATCTGTATATGAAAAAGTAGTTTTATTTTAATTAACAATACTTTTACAATTTTTTTCTATTCTATCGTATCGTCTATTATTAGAAATATTTTTTATGAACAAAAGGATTATTACTTTTTCAAAGGCATTTACGGGGCAGGGCGGCGACGGATCCTTGAGTAGTAGGGTGCATTTGGGTTTCGGTTCGGTTTTTCGCCCAAACCGAACCAAACCCGAAAAACCGAATTTAGGCTAAAATTGAAACCGAACCGAACCGAAAAACCAAAAAATCGAAAAATTGAAAAATCGAAAACCGAACTTAAAAAATCGAACCAAATCGAAAAAACCGAAATTTCAAAACAAAGACCAAAAAACCGAAAAAAATACATATATCTAATTTATTTTATTTTATATATACTAACAGAATATAAATATATATAATATAAAATTAATATAATATATATAATATTTATTATATAAAAATATATTAGAAGAATATATATTATATATATGATATAATATACTAAATTAATAGGATAAAAATATATAATAATATATTTAAAATATAATTCGGTTTTTCGGTTTTTCGGCTTTTTTTTCGCCCAAACCGAACCGAACCGAAAAACCGAAACTTTTGTATTTTTAAAACCGAACCGAAACGAAAAACCGAAAAAACCGAACCGAATTTCAAAATTTCGATTTGGTTCAGTTCGGATATTCAGTTTTCGATTATTTTGCTCACCCCTATTGAGTAGTGCGTGAAATGGAGGAAGAGTGAGACCGACGCTAGATGGTATATAGACTGGGCCCTTATTTTATTTCATAAAATGCGAGGGAGGGAAAATTGTTTTACTATTATCTATGTATGGACCGATTAAATTAAGGTATTGGGCATGGGTTAGTATATTTGTTGCATGGATCTTAATTAAAATGTGGGCTAAATAAGTTTGTTTAGGCTGAGTATAAAATTTAGTTCCGGGCTCTTTTAAGTAAACTAATTTATTTTAAATTTAATTAATTGGAGTAATACAATTTTTTGATTTAATTTTTCGATTCAGGATGATCAAAATAAGTAGATCATTGAATTTAATTAATACTCTAATGTAACTAACTTCCAGATAAATTAATCCATAAATTGAACTTGTCGTGTTAATTAAAGAGAGAACTATAGTCTGCGAGAAGAAAAAATCTAAAGTATTTCTAATTGAGACGAAGTATAGAATGCATATCATCAATAGGATAGACGCATATTATCTTACTTTAGATTCCTTCTTGAAGCTAAATAGCGTGCTACTTTTTTCTTCGAAAAGGGCGATCACGAGGAAATTAAACTCAAAGGTGGAGATTATATCTGAAGTTGGAAAGCATACCAGGTGTGCTTTATATATCATACACGGTCAGTGTGAATATATTGCTTCCTCCATACTTATTTCCTTTTTCGCTTATCCATAAAAATTTGTCACCTTTCACTTTTACCATTTTTAGTAGTGGACCTTAGGGTGTCTCCAACGGCGCCCCTCCCGTTCGCCCGTCGACGTCCACGCCCATCCCGAGTGCCCCTGCGAAGGGCTCGCCCCTCGCGTCGACGTCCGACCGGACGTCCGCCACTGTGGCGAAGGTCGGACGTCCGGAATTTTTAATTTTTTTAAAAAAAAAAAAAAACTTTATAAATAGGGCTCCTCCAACATCATTTCATTCACACCACTTGTGTTGACAAGTTTCTCTCTCTAACCTCTTTTTTCAATTATCTATAACGGCGAGTAGTCGTGCGGGTGGTAGTGGCATAGGCGCTAGTGATAGTGATGGCTTTAGTGATGATGAATTGGATCTCGCTGTGCAAGCGGCGATTGATCGACGGATCGCGCAGAGGCAGCAGCGCGCGGCAGCAGCGGCGGCGGCCGTGCCTCGGCCGATCCATCGCCGACGGCATGTACCCCGGGACCACATTGCTGCACATCAGCGGTTGTATGAGGACTACTTTGCTCCAGAGCCGTGTTTTGGGGATGCCTTATTCCGCCGACGTTTTAGGATGCATCGTCCTCTGTTTATGCCTATCGTTGGTGCATTAGAGAGAAGGTACGAGTTTTTCAGAATCAGGGAGGATGCGGCTGGCAAACCCGGACACACGCCATTACAGAAGTGTACGGCCGCAATCAGGCAACTGGCGTACGGAGGCCCGGCCGACATGTTCGACGAGTACCTCCACATTGGGGAGTCTTCAGCCGTCGAGTGTCCGTTGGAGTTTTGCGCGGGCGTTAGAGCGATATTCGGGGATCAGTATCTTCGGCGTCCGAGCCCCGAAGACTGCCAGCGGCTGATTAATATGCACGGGTCGGTGCACGGGTTCCCTGGGATGTTGGGCAGCATCGATTGTATGCATTGGGAGTGGAGGAACTGCCTCGCCGCCTGGAAGGGGATACACACTTCCGGCTTCAAAGCCAAGCATCCCACGTTGATCCTTGAAGCTGTAGCTGACTACCGGCTATGGATATGGCATGCTTATTTTGGAGTGGCCGGGTCGAACAACGACATCAACGTCCTCCAGTCGTCGCCCCTGTTCAACGATCAGTGCAATGGCGTTGGTCCCACCATCAGTTTCGTCGCCAACGGCAACCAGCACAACATGAGATACTATTTGGCGGATGGGATATACCCAAACTGGCCCGTCTTTGTGAAGACGATCAAGCATGCGATCGGGCCAAAGAAGTCCTACTTTGAGACCCGACAGGAGGCAGCGCGCATTTGGTGTGCTCCAGAGTCGATGGGCGATGGTGAGGGGTCCGGCACGGCAGTGGTATATTCCCAACATCGGCGACATCATGTACGCGTGTATCATTTTGCACAACATGATTGTCGAAAGTGAAGGGGACGAACTGACTCAGTGGACCAGCGAAGATGACACGGGTGCCGGTCCAAGCCACGGCGTGGCCACCGCGAATGTGAACATGGGGGTACCTCATGGAGAGGTTGAGCGGTTGCGCGCATTTGCCGACATGCGGCAAAGAAATGCCCATATTCGACTTCAGGAGGATATCATCGAAGAGGTTTGGATGCGGAGGGGTGGACACTGATGTGGTTGTTTTTTTTTTCTATCTACTATGTAATTTTTTTTTTCGAATGATGTATGTTTTTTTCTTATTGAAATATTCGTATTTCCCGTTCGTATTTGTGTCGAATTTTAATTCCGTGAATTTTAATTTAATTGTGGGAAGGGCTAGTGGGAGGGGCGAGTGGGAAGGGCTAGTGCAGTGGGAAGGGCTAGTGATGTGGCAGTGGAATGGGAAGGGCTAGTGCTGACGTGGCATGGGAAGGGCTAGAGGGAGGGGCGAGTGGGAGGGGCGCCACCGGAGACACCCTTACATTCCACTAACTCATTCTCACTCACATTTTATTTTAAAACTAATATATAAAAGTAGAACACACGTGCCACTAACTTTTTAAACCCACTTTCTATTACATTTCTTAAAATCCGATTGGATCAAATAGTGACGAATTTTGGGGGGACGGAGGGAGTATAAATTACAAAAAAATTGAACTCTCTCCGTCCCCAAAGAGTATGAACTTGAAGTTCAGCATGAGTTTTAATAAATAAGGGAAAAAGTAAGAGAGAGAGAGAGTAATGGAAATAATGTTAGTGGAAAATGAGGTCTACATTATTATAATGATGTAAGTGTTAATGATAATGGTATAAGTTGTAAATAAAATGATGTGTAGGGGTAGTATGTTATTTGAAGAAAGTTCAAACTCTTTAGGGGCAGACGAAAAAGGAAATAATTCATACTCTTTGGGACGGATGGAGTATCATTTCCATGTGTTTTTTTTTGAACTCGCATTTATGATTTTTTTCAAGTTATTATGTTGTCATAAATAATTTGTTTTATGTGAGGTCTATCTGTTCGTTACGCCATAGATGATTGGATGAAACGAATTCGGCCTCCGATAGGACTGCAAATATTATTCGAGTTAGTGTACATAAAGGAATGAACCGAGTGTTATGGAGAGGATTGGTCGGTCAAGTGTATGCGGAAGGTGGTCAACTGCGTGGCACAAAAGACGTGTTCAGATATGGCGGAATGATGGAATAAACTTAGTTTGATCAGATGAAATTCATGTAAATAAATTTAGTAAGCTTGGGTTTTTAAGAAAAATCCACGTATGTATGTTTTGGCAAGTGTTAAGTACTAATTCATACATATATCTATACTCATATAAAGGGAGACTTGTTTGGAAAAGTTACAAAAGTGCCACTGGGCCCACATTTGGGCGGGAAACATTATGAAATTTGGGCACCGTCTTATCTTAAATTTTATTATCTTATTGTAAACTGCAGTTTGTTTAATATTGATCTTATGTCTGATTAGTTTGTATGGACCGAGAATTTAAGGGTATGGCTGCAACCTATTCATGTTAGCTTTGCATAGGCTTTATAAAAAAAAATACCATTATTCTATTAGGGCTCGGATGGTAGCTCCCACAATTATTTTCAGGGATTTGTTGGAAATGGACTTTTCCAGAGTTGATGGGCACAATTATCATCTGTTTGGTTCAGTCCACCCATATTATTAAGCCCAATTCAGTCGTTTGGTTCAACTTGAGAACCCTTGAAAATAATTATGTCATGCCTATACTACCCTCCTTCTTTCTTCTCAACAGAGCCCAAAATTCACCGGACGCCATGGATTGTCAGATCTATGGCATCGTCTTCCTTCTCACCCTAGCCTCCGCATTACCAGAAAATCCCCCCGCCAAGCCCTCCAACCACACCATCCTCTGCCGCTAGAAGATTCCGCTCAACGGCGACAAAACCATGAGCACCGCCAAACTCATCAAATCCGAAGACATCGTCCACCCCGACGGAGTAATCCCAAACAGATCGGACCCTTATCGAGGTAAAACTCCACAGATTGAACATTCAAAACACACCTGAGTCGGATTTGGATTCCACAACGCAGCCGCTCTGAAATTGCGTCTGTCGGATAAGTGCACTTTACCAGTTCAATTGTGCACGGAAGGGGGTGATGGTTGCTTCGATTGGAGAAATTCGGAGGGTAAAAATGGGTATACACCACCGTTTCAGCCAAATCCTGAAAACCTGATCTCTAATACTTGCTCACTGCCGAGATTGAGTTAACATGAAACCGCTGATAGTAGTATGTACACATCGGAAACTCGACTGATTTTACCGGGTCGTGCGATTTGTATATGAGCTACCAAACGGTGGAAAATGGGTGTGAACAGTGGTGTTCCAAGGTGTTTCAAGCCTACCAGACACACCCTTACAATATAGTATCTATTTATTCCATTCTCCCAAAGTTGTCTGATTCACTCCAGTTTCCAATGCATTTTGTCTCTGAAAAAGAAATAGTATTTCATATGTTAAATACATATTTAAAACCTTTCATAAATATCAACTTATAAATATATATGCAATTCATGTTTTTTACGGAAAATTAAATATAATAATGCAGTTTTGAAATAATACTCGTTGTGATCCATTATTTACATACTTTGCAATTTGTCCCTGAAAAAACATATGTATATAGTCAAGATGTGTGAACATAATATTCAGATGCAGAAAGTGACAGAAAGGGGACACCATACTGAACCCTAAAATTCGCTTCTCTAAAGAAAATAGAGAAAGAGGACAGTAATTAATTGAAATCTAGCTATTTTAAATTTAAAAGAATGTGAAAAAATAATTGTATAATTTTTTGCTGTACATATAATTGCAGAATGTGTGAATCATTATAAATATGATAAGCTTAACATCTTCAAAGCAGTTCTCATTATTTGTAATGTACATTATGCTTACTGTGTGCAGAAATAGGTTATGCAAAATAAACACATTTATGATAGAAATGATAGCAGGTGTAGTAATCAATGTACACCTATTACATAAAATTTGAAACCTATGATAGAATGACTAATTTTTAAAAGTATCAGATACTAACTAATTAAAGAAAGTTTTGAAAATTATAGATATAGATTGGAGCATTGGTAGCAAGTTTCTGAGATCTATTGTTTGAAAATTCAGGAAATAGATGATAGAAATCTTAGTAGTGATAGATAATGAAACAGAGAGCTAAAGTGGAAGCCATTGAAGGCATGGCTAATGAAATAAGATAACTGCAGTATTTGATAAAGATTGTAGGACAACTTTTTGATATCACACAGTTCGTGCAAAAGCTATTACATATATAGGAAAGAGAGAATGATCTAGAACAAAGAGAAGATCAAAAGATGTAACCGACTGGAATAAAGTCATAGTTAAATGCTCCCAGATTATTTCTTATTTGTTCCTTCCTTGGTGTAGCTGAAAGGACTTTCATTCATGACAGACTTGATTAACACTTCATTCATCTTCAAGTCTCTAATTCCATGATTGAGGATAACAACGTTTACACTTCCCCTCAATTCGATCGAGGATCGTGAACATACTCCGAGCTTGTTCCGTAGACGAGAGAAGAATTGTTGGCTAAGAGGTTTGGTGAAGATGTCTGCTGTCTGGTCAGCTGTGGGAACATGTCGGAGATCAATCTTCTTCTCAGCAATCTTATCTCTGACGAAATGAATGTCGAGCTCGATGTGCTTGGATCGAGCATGGAGCACTGGGTTTGATGCAAGAGCTATAGTGCTGAGGTTGTCCACCCAGACTGTGGGACAATGTGAAGGTTTCAAGCCTAATTCAGCAAGAAGTGAGCTTAGCCAAGTTATCTCAGAAACAACGAGGGAAAGACTTCGATATTCTGCTTCAGTACTAGAACGAGATACAACTTTCTGCTTTTTGGAGCACCAAGAAATAAGATTGCCCCCAAAATAAGTGCAATAACCAGAAACAGAACGACGATCATCAGGATCCGATGCCCAATCCGAGTCAGAAAATCCAGTGAGCTCAGAATTTGAAGCACGAATATGAATCCCATAATCAATAGTACCAGCAAGATAACGAAGAATCCTTTTTACGGCCTTCCAGTGTTGATCGAGAGGGCATGCCATAAACTGACTAACCTTGTTCACTGAAAAACTGATTTCCGGCCGTGTGATCGTTGCATATTGCAAAGCTCCAACCACACTTCTGTAAAGTTTTCCATCAATGGTAGGATCACCCTCATCTTTGCTCAATTTCAAATCAGAGATCATAGGTGTGGGGGAAGCTTTGGCGCCATCCATCTTGACTTTAAGCAATAATTCTTTTATATAGGCAGCCTGACAGAGATGAATCCCATGAGTGGTTTTGGAAACCTCGACACCTAAAAAATGTGAAACTTCTCCGAGATCTTTCAGTGAGAACTTACTGTTCAGTTGTTTGATAACAAGCTGTACTGTAGAGAGAGAAGACCCTGTTATTAACATATCGTCGACATAAAGAAGAAGGTAAATGACCTCCGCTCCCTTCTTGCGAAAAAATAGAGAAGTGTCTGCCTTCGACTGTGAGAAGCCAAGACCCATAAGCACTGACTGTATGGTGAGAAACCAAGCTCGAGAAGCTTGCTTCAAGCCATATAAGGCTTTATTGAGCTTACAAACCATGTTGGGACCACCTTGCTCGAAGCCAGGAGGTTGGCGCATATAGATCTCCTCCTCCATGGACCCATTTAGAAAAGCATTGTTCACATCAAGGTGAGTGATAGACCAGCCCGATGACACAGCAATGCTAAGAATAAGGCGGATGGTGCTTGGTTTGACCACGGGGCTGAAGGTGTCGGTGAAATCAAAGCCAGGTTCTTGAGAAAATCCCTGGGCCACTAGGCGAGCCTTGTGATGGGCAATCAATCCAGAGACATGTTGTTTAATTCGAAAAATCCAAGTACACCCAATAAGGTTTTTGCCGGGAGGTAATAGAGTGAGTATCCAAGTCTTATTGCGGAGGAGAGCCAAAAATTCCGTAGTCATGGCAGCTTTCCAAACAGGGATTGTGAGGGCTATAGATATTGAGCGAGGAACGGTGGATGAGGGGTCAAGTGCGACGAGGTAGAGGGTTTTTGGTTTGAAAACTCCCGCCTTAGATCTAGTCACCATGTGATGAGAAGAAGTTGACTTTGCTACGAGGGGAGGAGGGTCAGATGATAGATCAGTAGTAGATGGCTGAGAATTTGGAGAATGAGATGAAGATGGCAGGGAAGTATCTGCAGTAGGAGTGGATGAGGAAGTATCTGCAGCAGGAGTGGGATCGACGTGAGCATCGGTAGGGGAGAGATCTTCTGGAGAAGGAGTACTCGGATAGGAAGAACATGTTGGGATGGGTGAGAGCTGAGGAGCAGGTGGCAGAGAAGGAAAAGGTGGAGGTGATGATGAAATAATGGGTGAGGATGATAGATTGGGCACTAGGGAAGGAAATGAAGAGGAACTTGAGTATGAACTGGAGAGCTTACGGGGAAAAGTGTTTTCGTCAAAGAGAATGTCTCTGGTGATGACTACTTTCCCACTTGGAAGAAGAGCTTTATAGCCTTTGTGGAATGGGCTGTAACCAAGAAAGATAGCAGCTTCTGAGCGAAATTCAAGCTTGTGGTGATTGGTGGGACGGATGTGCGGGTAACACAGGCAACCGAAGGCTTTAAGAGACGTGTAGTCAGGTTTCTTGCGATGAATTTTCTCATAAGGGGAAAGGAAATTTAGAGTGGATGAGGGTAGGCGGTTGATTATATGGACGGCAGTGGAGAAAGCATCATCCCAAAAGGATGTCGAAAGTCCGGACTGAGCAAGAAGGGTTTAGCCCATTTCGGTGATATGGCGATGCTTACGTTCGGCCATTCCGTTTTGTTGGGGAGTGTATGGGCAGGAGACACGATGTTGGATTCCACAAGACTGAAGGAGAGGGACTAGCCCCTTGTACTCACCTCCCCCTTCAGTTTGGAGGCCTTTTATTTTGGTATTGAATTGATTTTCTGCTAAAGCCATGAAATGTTTGAATGCAGTAATAACATCAGATTTTGATTTTAGGAGATAAAGCCATGTGTATTGACTGAACTGATCAATGAAATTAACATAGTATTTGAAACCATTCCTTGAGCATAAGGGTGCAGGAGAGGATGAAGAAATATAAGGAAGACGATGACTCTTAGCAACACAACAAGGATGAAAAAGAGAATTTGATTTTATTGGCAAGTAGGGAATGTTACAACTTAGCAAAGCCTTTTCAACAATATTAAATGCACCATAGTTAGACTGAGAATAAATGTTCTGATTGCCTCGACTTTGTGCCATATTTGCCGAAGGAGTTGCAGAGGAGTTTCCATAGTGAGCATTAAAGTTTGGCTGATGAGGCTGCGAAATAGCCGGCGAAAAGTTTTGTTGGTACCTGTACCAGCATTTATTCGCCATGTGACCAGGTTTCTGACAGAGCTGGCAGGTCACTCTATTTCCACGACCTTTGTATCCTCCACGGCCACCACGACCTCGAAAATGGCCACCTCCTCTGCTACCTTCCCCTCGATTGTAGTTGCTTCCATTACGGTTGGGATGAATTTCCTATTTCTCAGCTGGAGCATGAGAGAGATGGGCAGATGGCTGAGAGCCATCCATGTTGATGATGGAACTTTTGGTAGCCTCGAGTCTCGATTCGAAGTTCAGAAGAAGAGCTGCAACTTCCTGAACAGACCAAGTTTCACCTTTAGAAGTTATGACCACCATGACTGGGTTGTATTCGGCACCAAGACCACTCAAGATGTGAAGAATGTGATCAACTTCCATGACTCGACATCCTGCTGAACCAAGCATGTCACATAGAGTTTTGATTTTATTCAAGTATTCGCTCATAGTAAGGGAATCCTTTTTCGCTGTCTGGAGTTGAAGCTTGTAGTTCATGATTTTCGCCTTGGACTGGCTTGCAAAGTTTGTCTCAAGAGCTGACCATATCTCTCTGCTTGTAGTTAATCCAACCACTATAACCATTGCACTATCAGCGAGGGATGACTGTAGCCACGCCGCTAAGCGTTGGTCTTGACGATACCAATCGAGAAAGCTGGGATTGGGTACCATTGTTGTTGATCCGGTAACAGCAATCATCTGCGGTGGAACTTCTTGTTCACCCATGAGGTACGGCTCCAGACCGTATCCTCGAACAGTAGCTAAAATTTGCTGCCTCCATATTAAATAGTTTTCTTCAGATAATTTTGTGGAAATAGGGTGGTTTTGAGGCAAAATCGGAATAGAAGGAATCTGATTTTCAGGTGTGAGTTGCGTGAAACTCGAACTATCGCTTTCTGTCATTTTATGGGTTTAAAAAAAAAGAAAGGGAAAAGAGGTCAAAGCCTTGGTACGAAACCTAGGCTCTGATACCATGATAGATAATGAAACAGAGAGCTAAAGTGGAAGCCATTGAAGGCATGGCTAATGAAATAAGATAACTGCAGTATTTGATAAAGATTGTAGGACAACTTTTTGATATCACACAGTTCGTGCAAAAGCTATTACATATATAGGAAAGAGAGAATGATCTAGAACAAAGAGAAGATCAAAAGATGTAACTGACTGGAATAAAGTCATAGTTAAATGCTCCCAGATTATTTCTTATTTGTTCCTTCCTTGGTGTAGCTGAAAGGACTTTCATTCATGACAGACTTGATTAACACTTCATTCATCTTCAAGTCTCTAATTCCATGATTGAGGATAGCAACGTTTACAAGTAGGTACATTAATTAATCTGCACTCATTAGAGCATATATAGAGAATTTCGTACCTTGGCCGGTGACGTTTGTCGCGGTTAACTTCGAAGTCGGCGAGGAGGATGATCTTCTCGGGTTTGTAATGTCGGCGCTGAGAATGAAAAATGCTATTTATATTTTCATTATAATATGTTATTAAATCATAATGTTTATTAATTATATTGATTAATTGTAGTTATTGTTAAGTGGATAAGTTTAATGAATATTGATTGGGCTCCTTCCTTTTTTCGAAATTGGGCTTTTAAAGAAAAATCAGTCTTTGTATTGGGCCCTTTTCAGATACAAGGAATTGGGTTGTTATTTGTTTTTTGTGTGGGCTATCCTGAAGAATTTGATTAGGTTGGGCCTAGAGGATCAATTTTTAATTTGGATCATTATTATCGTAAATTCTCTCTACTATTATAATTATAAATTATAGTTGATAGGATTCTCTCTACCATTATAATTGTAAATTCTATTGTTTTCGCATTTTTATAATAGTTGTGCAAATTTTATAATTTCTTCCTAAATCGCGAAAGTTTATTAAGGTTTTATTAATTTATAAAATTAATATGTTTAATTTTCTTTGATTCTACTAATTATAAATTTTCTTTGTGTAGTTGACGTTGGTGGATCTATTCAATGTCTCATAATTATAAGTGATAATGTTACTACTCTTCAAGGTGTATTTCGATACAGTAAGAATAAACACCACGGTTATTCTCTTAATTTTTATTTTATTTTCCTTATTATTCAACATTATTTTTCGAAAATCATTTGGCCTGTGCATAGCACGGTTGTTAACACTAGTATTTCTAAATGTGCAGATTGAGTTGTAATGGGAAAGGAGTTGAGCGGAGTTTTGCCAGTTGATCATTGTTTAAAGTAAGATTCTCGTAGGTGCATGTCTTTAAACATGTCACTGTGTTTAACATTTATTCTGTTCCGTACTTTGATGAGTCTTTAGAAAATCGATGCTTCAAATGTTCTATTCAGATCCTTGTTACTCCCTCCATCCGTTATAATTTGTCTCCATTTGACCCAACACGGGTTTTAAGAAATGTGAAAAAGTTAGTGGAATATGGGTTCTACTTTTATATATTAGTTTTATAATAAAATATGAGTGAAAATAAGTCAGTAGAATGAGAGATCCACTACCAAAAATGGAAAAAGTGAAAGGTGACAAATTTTTAGAAACGGACGAAAATGAAAATAAGTGACAAATTTTCAGGGACAATGAGAGTACTAAGTATAATTATTATGAATTCTGTTTTGTTATCGTATAAATGAATGTTTGATTCTTGCAAACTCCTATTTCTATTTTCTTCTTTTTATGTTCTTGTCCTAGTTGTGGTTTTCTGGATTTTGTTATTCTTAGCAAAGTGTGGTCGTGATAATAATGTATTTAGTACGTTCTTCGTTCTCTCATAGCTTAGGTAAAACTTTTCGGCATGAAATTTTAGAAAAAGATATTTCGTATGTTAAGTAGATAGATAAAAAAAAGTACGTGATAAGAAAAAGTATAGAAAATAGAATAGAAAGTGAATAAAGTAGATAGAATAAATCAAGAGAGAGTAAAATAAGAGTGAGGAAAAATGTTAATTATAGTACTATATATGAAAATGACTCAACTATGAGGAAACTTCTCAAAATGAAAAATAACTCAACTACAAGAGAATGAAATAATACTATATTTTAGAATTTGTACAGTACATTAATTTAATTTAAATTATGTTTATGTGAGACTATTTTTAAACTTTTTCTTATACTTTCTATTTAATTTATCAATTTGACATTTTCTTCTTCTTTTTTCCTCAAACTAATTTTTTTTCCCAAAATTTTCATCTAATATTTTTCTAATTTCAAGTCTTAGTAGGTATTCAATCTCTAACATTAGGCTTGATTTATGTTAATTTAGTAGGATGGTGTTCGGTTTACCAGATAAAATAGTAGCATCTACGATTGAGTTGTGAGATTATTTTATTTGAAGGGGGTTGACTATGACTAATTATTATATGATTATCCATCTAGTATTGAGTTACGAGATTCAATCTCATGAACTAAACACACTACATATTTAATCCCGAAACACAATTTTGCAAATTGAACAGTCCCAGAGGATTAGAAATGATTTCGAATAGTTTGAACCAAAATAACAAGAGAAGGAATGAACAAAATTATGTGATAGGAGGTTAAGTCCCAGAGGATTAGAATTGATTTCGGATAATTTGAACCAAAATAACAAGAGAAAGAATGTATACAAAGTTATTTGATAGGAGGTTAAGCCTCTCATTTCGGCTAATTTGAACCAAAATAACAAGAGAAAGAATGAATACAAAATTATGTGATAGGAGCATTAGCAGAGCCGGGATTCTAATCGTGGGCCCTAAATTACTGTTAAAATTTGTTGAGTTGTTTTGATGTCTATAACACAGAAAGAACCCGACATGAATAATAGAGTGAAATTGATTTAAATAATACTCCTTGTGTAACATGTTACTCGCACTTTTCTATTTTAACTCGTCCCAAACTACTTATACTATTTATATTTTAAGAATTATGAATTAGGATATTTAATTAATACATTAGAGTTAATTAAGTATTTCATTAATAAGTGATCTCTCATTATACTTAAAATATTAATTTAATTACATTAAAAAATCAATCTCCAATTAGTGATCTAAAATGAAAATTGCGAGTAATACGGGACGGAGGGAGTATTATACTATGACATATTTTTACATCTATGGGAGTAATAATATTATTCCCTGTAAATACAAAATAAAATTATTTATACAATATTAGTAGCTATAAGATTATATAAAATTACTAGAGAAAATAAACAAAATTACTAACATTAAAAAATCTAACTAGTAAAATGTAATTAGTAAGTAGAAGATAAAATATTTAAATGAAACCTAAGGAGACATGAACAAATACAAACATAATGGGGATGCCGGGGCGTAAACCCGGGATCAATGGTTTCCAAAATCAATATCTATACCAACTACGCTACCAAAACATACGCAAAATGTTGCGGTCATGTGGAGTGATATATACTCCCTCTGTCTGCAAATAGAAGTCCCATTTTTTATTTTAGTCCGTCTATAAATAGGAGTCTCGGTTCTCTTTTATCATAAATGGTAAGAGGGTTCCACCTTCCACTAACTCATTTCACTCGCATTTCATTTAAAACTAATATATACAAGTGAACCCCTATTCCACTAACTTTTTTCCACCCACATTTCTTAACATTTCTTAAAACTCGTGTCGTCCATAAATGAGACTTCTAATGTCAGACAGAAAAAGTAGGTAATAGTCGAATGGTTGAGGGACCCTTGGGCCCCTGGCCCCACCTAGTTCCCCAATGGACATGAGGTTAAGCCTCTCATCACTTAGGGTGTGTCGTTATACTTCTTCCGTCTCCGATTAAGAGTCACACTTTTCCATTTCGGTCCGTCCCCAATTAAGAGTCACACTTCATTTTTACCATAAATAGTAAGTAAGTCTCACATTCCACTAACTCAATTCACTCACATTTTATTATAAAACTAATATAAAAAAATGGATCTCACATTCCACTAACTTTTTCAACCAACTTTTATTTATATTTCTTAAAACTCGTGTCTGGTCAAAGTGTGATTCTTAATCGGGGATAGAGGGAGTATCATGGAGTACAGTAATGCTATGTATCTGGATATTGGTGAACGTTCTTTTCTTTCTAGGTACATGTCGGCAAAAGTAAAAAAATAAATAAAAGTAAATTAAGAAGTACATATGATGAAAATTAAAGTGATCAATATTTGGACAAAATAGTACTGTATGGTTTCAATTTCAGATGCATGCATACAATCAGATGGGCCAAAAATAACATTGATGAAAATGCATGACTTTTGACCATAATTTATACTATACCCTTAACTACCTTATCTAAACCCCATGCTGCCGACATTCTCTTCACTTTTTGCTAAATGAAAAAGTTGTTACCATTATGTTCATATTGCGTTATGATATATACAGAGAGAATTATAATCAAAATTGCATCTTATAAAGAAGACTAAATATCAATTTTAGAATTGCGTTATACCAAACGGCTGTAATTGGTTCCACACGACAATCCAATTTAATTAATTATAACGTTACGTTCACAGTAGAGTATGATATATACAGAGAGAATTATAATTAAAATCAAACTACGTCTTATAAATAATAAATATCAATTTTAGAATTTGATATTATACGGTTGCAATTGATTCATGACAATCCAATTTCATTAATTATAACGTTTAAGGATAATTTTATCAATTAATATAACAAGTTATGAATCTTATGATAATTCGTTTTTCAATTGCAAGTTTTAGCCAAATTAACATAATTTCCGTACACATTTAATGTTAATCGATCTCCATAGTCCTTGTTTTACAAACCCATTTCACATCGGATGAGTGAGGAAAGTTGAAAGGGGTATATAATTCTTGTCCAATCCCAATTAGTTTGAGACCTTTTGGGAATGACCCAAAATCAAATTCGTGCGGACTTGACCCAAAGCTGACAATATCAAACTAATGTTGTAGTCGACGATCTTAACACGTCCCATAAAAAACCAAAGTATGTAAGTATTTATTTCAAATGTCATTATAATGATATAAAATTAATGTTAAGATAAAATATATTCTCGAATTTTGTAATAGTGCAAATGAGAGTTATCACTCTACCTTGATTATCAGAGTTAATATACTTGTAATATGATGAAATGCATTCATTGTTATGATGAAATAAATTCAATGCTATGCTGATTTAAATTTAATTTTATGATGAAATGTATTTTTAAACTTGTAAAATAACTGATAAGGAAAAAATTTAATTCGATGCTAGCATTCATATTTTTTTGGCCTTTTCAAATACAATCATTGATACTATTTACACCATAACTACTTTACCATTTAATCTTATGAATTGCAGAATATAATGGCATGCACAATGATATACTCTTGACCACTCAAATTTTGTTCCAATCAATCATTTTTTTATCTTTGTTATACTAAGGACTCGTTCGGTTTGCAAGATTATACTTTATGATTGATATGAATTATATTTGGTTTGTAAGATTGAATTCTACGATTTAATTTTAGATGAATAATCATGTAATAATTAGTCATAATCACTCCCTCCAACTAAAATAATTTCACTGTTTAATCCTAGATGAATTATCATTTGTACATTTTATAAAGATTTAAGATGATATATACGTCCGTGTTGTTGATGTTTTGCGTGATCAACTGATATATATGCATATTTATATCAAAACCCTTCGTATGATTTTGTTTTGTGTTTTGACATTAAGATCTAGTTTTGCATAGATCAAATCCCTATGAATGCATGTTTATAATTCTATCGGTACACGAATTGTACTAACATAATATGATAGATGTATTTATACATATAGTACTATGTATCTTTTAGAGACCCAAAAATTGAGACGCAATTATTAGCGTTTGAATTTTTTTAAGAACAATCATAATTTATGATGCAAAACAAAACATTCTGAAATTGAGAGCAAATTGTCTTAATCTTTTATCATTTTAGGACGCTCTATTTATGTCCCTTAATTTTAATTGAGACACTAACAATAAAGACACTTTATAAAGCGTTGGTGGTATAGTTAAATACACAAATTAGCATCCTTAATAACATTAAAAAGTATTTTAAGTCTAATGTTTTTGTTGCAGTGGTGTCGACTGATGCATAAACCATATAAATGATTTCACAATTTGATCTAGAATAGTACCAAACTCGAGCAATCAAATAACCATACACTGACGCTATGTCAATCTATCATCATATACTCTCTTTGTCCCATAAAAATATACGTTCTTTCTTATTTAGTACTCCCTCCATTCCAAGGAAGATGACTCCTTTCTTGGGCGGCACGAGATTTTATGCAGTTATATTTTGTGTGTTAAGAGGAGAGAGTAAAGTAAGAAAGAGGGAATAAAGTAGAGATAAAGGTATTTTTATTTTAAGTAATGGGTCATCTTAGTTGGGACAAACCAAAAAGGAAAGTGTGTCATCTTCAATGGGACGGAGGGAGTACATTTGATAAGAATATGTACTTTCTAATTTTGGAAATTCTTTTTATTTTAATAAGGTGAGACCCTTTCTCCACTAATAATACTTTAATTACTTTTTCTCTTTTACCTCTCTCTTATTTTATCAATTTTATATATAATTCATGACTAATCCAAAATACGTATTCTTATGGTAATTAAGAAGTAGTACTATACAATATCAATATAACTGTGCCAGTATCTCAACAAAGAGCACCAATTCATAAATACATCATTTGGTATGTATTATTATATCATTATTAACGTATTGATATATTGACAAACTTTTTACACTCCATCCTAACCACTTATATAATATATAAATCTATATATGCATGGTTATATTGATATTTGACTTTTATTAGTATATTGATATTGATACTGATATAATAGATGTGTTTATATTGTAACAATTTTTAAAATACTATGAACATTAAAAAAAAATTATCAAATTTTTTATCTGATTATATGCAATTAAAACATTATATTGATATTATATATTGTTTCTATTAACAAATGTGATTGCTAGTACTTATTTTTAATCTAATGAATGTTACTTGATCTTTATTATGCACGTCATTAAATGGTCTTTGTTATGCACTAATGTTCTGGTAAAATGAACCCATTAATTGTAATCACAAACAACTGTGAATTATTATCACGAACATGTGTGGCTTTATATAAGCAACATTAAAAATTATCATTGCAAATATATGGATGGTTAAAACATAAAAATAGAAAATCCCATGTGACCTCATAGAGTAGGGAGGGGCTAAGCTAATACTCCATTTGTCATATTTTGACGCTCCCAAGTCCCATCTAATTTAATCAGACATTAAAAAATGCATTTTTCCATATATTTTGTCGTGTTCAACTGACGGATAAGAATAAAAAGTTGAAACAGAATTGAAATAGAGAGAGCTATATGCACTATAGTTATATCTAATGTTACTATATTAAATAAATTAATAAGGACAAATAAATAGTTAGAAAGAACATATACTATAATCC
Organism: Salvia hispanica; assembly: GCF_023119035.1. Classification (NCBI taxonomy): domain Eukaryota; kingdom Viridiplantae; phylum Streptophyta; class Magnoliopsida; order Lamiales; family Lamiaceae; genus Salvia; species Salvia hispanica. The sequence goes on from NC_062970.1 coordinate 19,107,055, forward strand.
ATTTTTCTCTCAAATAAAAGAATTATTTTAAAATAATATTAAATCTGAAAATATGCATATACATTCCAAAACATTATTTTAAATTACGAATAATTATCATATATTATCTCTGTTCACAATTTGTAATGAAATAAGCTAGCTAGTTAAAAGATATACTACTAACAATATGTAAGATCCAAGTAAAAAAAAGTTTGCATCAGGTGAATTCATCACAACATCTCGTGATTAATTAACTTTTCAATGTCTAGTTAATAATGGGCGAGTTATAATGAAACCCTCTAAATTAATATTGTGAGAACATAAAACTATTTTCAGTCTTTGTATACACAATTTGTTTTTATGGCAAGAATACTTTTATACAAAAAAATTATTACTACTTTATAACCATTCAGATTCAAAAATTTGTTAAACAATCTCACACTCACCGACCGTTTTTTTTAATTTTTTTTATAAATTTGTCCCCATTCATTTAGCTATTCATTGGCTTAATTTATTAATTAAGAGAATTGAGTCAGCCTCAACATTATGTTGTTTAATTACTATTAATATTTGAAGCTTTTGCTTTTGCATCGATTCCTTCATACCTTACACTCTCTGTATGTATATATGTATGTACACGATCCTCAGCTTTAGATAATTGGTATACATATATTTAAATATTTAACCATATGTCTCCAATTCGCCTTTAGGGTTTTCCCACTTTGTAATATTTTCTCTTCACCTTCACATAAACGCACACGCACACAGTTTGCATTTGAGACATTAATTAGGAATGAATATTCATTTGAAATATCAGCTCGGTGATCGAAGATCTACATAAACTAGCTGCTGTTTTCACAAAAAAGAATAGGTTTTTCAAGATCAGAAGAGAGAGAGATCCAACTAAGGAGGTGTATACCAGCCAGCCGGCAGGTTCTAGCTTAATCTTAATTAATTTCAAATTTACTTTTAGATCCATTTATTTCTTTCTATTTTGGTGGTTAGATTTAGTTTGATATCTTAATCCTCATCATTCGATTTTTCTTTGGAATTTTAGGAAAAATATGAGATGAAATCATTGAAAATTCCTATGCACACAATTTATGTTTATCCCATTTGGATAATTTTCTTAATAACTTTTTTCACTAGAATTAAAGTTAAATTACAAAGACTGATTAGAATCGTGGATGAGTTTTTATATATTTGAAAACGTTTTCTTTCATTGCAGTTTTCAGATTCTCAAATACAAATTTGTTGAAAATTTTCCTTTCTGAAGTGTTTTTTATATGCTGATCAGAAAGCTCTAAACTATTTCTCTGTATTATTCCTGGTAATTATAATTAAAAGAAAATTCACATATATGGGGCTTATATATTATAGCCAGACGCATCCTACTTCAATCGTATTGTTAAATTATGTACTTAATCAACGGAAGAAAGTATAGTAATTAACCGATCAATAAATATTTATATTCTGAATATTTTAGCCATGTACACACAATTTGATCGCATCATAAACAAATACTGCATTCATCAGTCACTACTATTTTTCCAATAGAAGAAAGTATGGCGGCTGGGGAATTATTACTTTCTTTTTTTCCTCTAAAAAATAATTAAAAAATAATTTTATTTCATAAAAAATTCAAGCTGTCAAATTCTACTTTTTATAAAGAATTCGTTCAAAAAAAACCTAACACTTCACAAAATCTCAACATAAATACACAAACATCATCTTGAAATTAAATTTGGTCGAGTTTATACAACATCAACTTAGCACATTTCACTGAATTACACATGCATTTGTTATTATTACAATTGGTTTGGATCATGCTTTTTTTTATTAAATATATTGGTTTTCAATTTCTTCGTGATGCTATTATTTTTGAATTTTTTTATTTATAAATTTAAATTTATAATCATGTTCGCTTCATAAGACCATATAATAATGTTTGTTGTTATTTTTATTTAAATAATGTGTGGACCAAAAAAAATGTTCCCCGTTTATGGTGTAGAGTTATGGCGGCTTCTTCTCCTAGCAGCAGCTACTCAAACCCTCCGTGTGCCGGCTGCAAATTCCTGCGGCGGAGATGCCTCTCCGGGTGCATCTTCGCGCCATATTTCCCGCCAGAGGAGCCTACGAAGTTCGTGAACGTGCACAAAATCTTCGGCGCCAGCAACGTGAGCAAGCTGCTGAACGAGATCCCGGCTCACCAGCGCGAGGACGCGGTCAACTCGCTGACTTACGAAGCCGAGGCTCGGCTGAAAGACCCCGTGTACGGCTGCGTGGGCGCCATCACCATTCTCCAGCGCCAGGTTTTCACCCTTCAGAGAGAGCTCGACGCCACCAATGCTGACATCATGCGCTTCGCTAGCGGAGCCGGAGCCCCTGCGGATGATCTGAGAGGAAGCGGGTCGGGTTATCCTGACCCGAATAGTACGGATTATTGGACTGGGAAAGGTCAAGAATGATGGAGGCAACTAGTATACTATCACTATGTGTGTATATGAAAATGCATATATGCATGTAAAGAATTGACTATGCTTTGGTAATTACTAAAGTGTGTTGTGTATATGATGAAATGATACATCAACTATATGTATGCAAAAAATTGACTATGCTTTGGTAATTACTAAAGTGTGTATATGGTGTATTATGTGTTTCAGTTTTAATCTTATACTATCTCTGTTCCATAGTAGTAGAGTCATTTTGTCATTTTGGTACGTTCCATAGTAGTGAAGTAATTTCTCGTTGTAGTAAAAGTCAAAATATTTATTCTCACTTATTTTAATCTCTTTTACTTTATTCTCTATTCATATTTCATTTCATACTTTACTCTTCCTTTACTTAACTCACTTCACACAATTTTTCTTAAATCACACCGAAAACAAACGCATCCACTAATATGTCACCTTTTTCTTACAATTAACGATTGTACTAGCTAGTGTAGGAGTTGTATATATGCATTATGTATGAGGCGAGATCGTAGGATTATTTGACGATATAGAAGGATTAATTATCTATTTTACGATGGATTAAATTTAACTACAATATTAATTTACCTTGATCTCTTTTTCCGACAAACGGAGAAACATATATTAAAAGAGAAGTCATGTCTAATCTAGAAAATAATTTTAATCAAAGAACGATAAGATTGTGGAATGATTCAAAGAACCAGTCTCCTTAAAAAAATTCATAATCTTAAATACGTGGAATGGTATAAACCTTTAGAAAAAAAGGGTGACTAATTAATAACTTCAGAGCTTATATGACAAATAAAAGGTAATTTTATAATAAATCTAACGATATTCGGTTTTGATTTTTGTGTTCAGAAAAAAAAAATTTGACATTTTTAAAAAATCAATAAATACCAACATATCTATGTATACTGTTTTATACACGTATAATATCAGTCTATACCACACACAATGTCTCCGTATACGCCATATATAGCAACTTTCACTTAAAAAAACTTACATAACTTTTAAGGATACAAAAATCGGAATGCAATTATTTGCGTTAATTTTTTTTAAAAAAATAACAACAATTTAGGAGGAAAAAGAAAGTGTTTCTAATTAAATTAAGGATATATTACCTTAATCTTTTGTTTTTTTTTAGACGCTTACATTTGCATTCTCTAATTTTAATTGAGACACTAACATTAAGGACAATTTTTGAAGTATTGGTGGTATATTTAGAAACACAAATTAATATCTTTAATTGCATTAAAAACTTCCTTAACTAGTTTTTTTGTTGTAATGTTTATGTGTCACACAACATATAGTAGTACATCATTATATGGAGTAGGTTTTATATAGCGTCATTAGGTTGTTTTGACAATTTTATAGGGAGATACAATATGTGAAATAAGTAAATATTGAATCATGGCAAAAGTATTTATTTGATTGGAATGACAGATTGGGTACATTACACATACTTAACTGATTTACTTAAATACTCTAATCTTTACAACTCTTCAATGTGAAGAGCTTTAATTCTTTTGAAAAATAAACGATAAAAATGTACGAAACATTAATCTCAAGCTCGATTAATTTTGTAGAGATAGGCAGGCTGATTCCTTATCATGTCATTATTCATCTAATGTTATGTTGTGAATTTCAATCATATGAACCGAATATTTTCAATCAGAAAATCTAATTAATCTCCCAAATTGAAGAAACGGCACATGTATAATATCTGCTTATGTCACATACAATATCAGTATTATATACTTACTTGACAATTTTATTCTATAATTTTAAGGTATACCATAACTATATTTAATTTAGTGGATACCTATATTCTTTTTGCATTAAAATAATTAAAAATCATTCTGCTACATGAATGATTACAATTAGTAGATTATAAAATCTAATGGATAATATTAATTCTTAGTTCTTATTTTTAGGAGATCATCATGATCCTACAACATGTGTATATTAAGAATGAATACATACTACGGAAAGTTCACTATAATTTGGATCGTAAATGTAACCTACGGCGTCAAAATTTTCCTACTTGCATGACTTTTTCCATGAAGCACATCAATCTGAAGATGTAGAAAGTGGAGAACACATATCGACAATTGGAATAATGAAAATTTCAAAGATTTATGTCGCAGGAAGGGATGGAACTTTTAAAATGATCTTAGCTTTTAAGAAGGTAGGAAAAACTAACTGTAGATATATGTAGTTTACTACTAAACTGGATATATATTTTGTTTCATTAGTATTATTACTAGCTCAGAAAACTGTTATGTCTAGGAGAAATTCTATTATTATTATTATTATTATTATTATTATTATTATTATTATTATTATTATTATTATTATTATTATTATTATTATTATTATTATTATTATTATTATTATTATTCAAAACAATGGGCACAAAAGTCAGACAAGATATCCTTTTTCCCACGTGAAGAAACATGAACCTGCATCCTGCAAGAATTGCTCAAAGTTTTAATTGGTTACACGTACGGCTCAAATTTTTTGAAATGAGCTATTGCATGGATATATGTCTACTCACATATTAATTGGTAAGAATTGAGATTGTATAGTTAAATGTAGGGTTAACATAACCAAGACATGATCCGATGAGTCAGTTCATCGGCGTCTCACAATTGTAGTGGTTGTTCAATTTTTCACGATATTCGACAAAGCAAAAGCGCCTCGACTATACGAGGAATGTTAAATTCTCCAAATCTTTGTCCCACATTGGCTTGGTGATGATCCTAGCTTCTCTATATAAGTGTGGATAACCCTCCCCCTTATGAGGCCTTTTAAGGGGTGAGTGACTCATTTCTAATATGGTATACAATGCTTATTTGCAAACCCGACTCATCATTCTATAACCATATTTTATCAAGAAGATATAAATTAAACTTTTTCAAAGTTACAGATTTTTACAGAGAAAATGTATGTATATTGAAAACATTATTCTGGAAACACTAAAATGTACATATTGAACCCATTGATATATGCATATAGGTGTGTCTAACAGTCTATGTAACAGCCCGCCCTCCTAGGGTACAATAAATGCGGCGACTGCTACCAAAACGGATTCAAAGAAATGAACGAAGGCTAGGGATTCAATTAAAGAGTGTTGACCAAAAGATTAGAAAGAAACTATCAGAGTGTTTAAAGCAATAACTTAACCTCGAAACTCGAATAAGAAAAACGAAGGTGTAATAAATGACGTTCAACAATGTCAAGAGTATGGCATAGTTTTCCAAGATAAAAACCACAAGATAGTCTAAAGCCTCTAACTCGAAAGGAGAGTGCGAAATATTCGAAATAACATAAGTGTATCAAAACTCAGCGGAAAACGACCAAGAGAAAGAATAGCTATGTATGAAGACACAACTACGCTTGAAGTTTCAAATATCCATCTTAATTAATTATCATGCTCAACACCCGCCACCGCTCGTCATCGTTCAACCTGCACATAAGGAAAACACATGCAGGGCTGAGTATTTTGAAATACTCAGTGAACTCGTTGCCAAAACATTTTATAAGTTATGCCACCCTTACCAAGTGAACTCGAGTTTTAAGCAATTTAAAGAGAATTTCACGAGTATCACAAAAATATTTAAGATAGATTGGCCAATCAAACAACTCCCCATTTTCTCATCAATTCATAAATCACAATCTTTCCATAGTGCGACGAAAGTGTGGCCACACTTTTCGCCCACGAGTCCGGCCGACTAGCAAGGACGGCTCCCGATCCCCTCGTGTACACAGCCTGGTAGGGTTTGCGGCCCGTACTCAGACCCGAATTCGTATAACATATCCACAGCCCTAGCCCAATGGAGTGAACTCACAAACTAGGCATCAGGCGCACAATATCACAACAAAACAAACATAAGCATGGCATAACAGTTAAACCACCCTTATAACACCAATAGATATTTTTGCAAGAAGTAAAAGAGTTTAAGAATAAAGCCCACCTCGACTGCTTAGGTTTCAAGTATGTTCTTTCCTTTGTTATCCGGCTTCGCAACTGAGGTTTCACCTTTTTAATCACATAGGCACACATATCACAAATTAGGTTCAACACCACTCTTACTTATGCATGTCTCGATGTTTTTCCCTCTTCCCAATTTATCTTATCATTACTAATCAATAAAAATCATGTCTATCGTACCATAATATTTAGCCATCAAATACACTCTACACAAACACAACACACACATGACACACACACACTCACACACGACACACACACACACACACATGACACATATTCCCACATCCCTTTATATCCAACTTTCACTCAACCAAGATGCATGAGGGTTCAAGAAGACCGATTAATCGGTTAGAGAGAAGAGGAATCAAGTGGAAACAAGAAGATGGATATAAAAATACCTTATGAGAAAAAATGAACGGTAGAAATTAAGTATTAGGCTTGGTTCTTCAAGATTCTTGGATCAAACTTCAATTCTTCTTCAAAAGATGACAAAATAATGGAGAATGGAAGAAGAAAAATTTGGAGAGAGTGAAGAAGGGAGGGAGGCGAAAATTATGGGGCTAGGGTTAGGGGTTCCTCTTATTTATAGTGCTCAATAAGATCTTTAGGTAAATAGAATAAAATATTTGGTAAGATTTTATTCTCCACAATAAAATAAATAAATATTGTGAAGTAGGGAAGAAAAATTAACAAAAATAGATCCTAGGGCAAATCCCATAGGTTTCGAAAATTAGGCTATTTATTTAGCCAAGATTTTGTGTTGAATATATTTTACGGAGTATAATAAAATATCACGGAGCAAAATAAAAATAAGGATAAAATAATAAAAGTCTCCCCTTGGAAGATGAATTAGGCGTGTATTTTGGGGTTCTCCCATAAAGAATATATTTGAATATTAAGTAAATTAAGATAAGGCAAGATCTCTTGAGGTATGGAAAGATTTGGTAGAATATTTAAATTCTAGGTATGGAAGGAAATCAAATAAGGGATCAATTAGAATAAAATAAATTCTTCCTTCCCAACATTATGTGATTTTCGAAAATCACCTTAGAGATAATAGGGCTCGATTTTTCTCAATAAAAATAAGGAATAAATTGGGTCTTGGATTTAATTTGGATAAATATCTCAAGAATTAAATTAAATCCGGAAAAATAGAATTCCTTCTTCAAAAGTCAAGGGGGTCGAAAATCTCAAGAATATAGTGGCTAGTATTTATGGAATTTTTCTGTAATATTCTCACTCACCCTTAAACAATTAATTCATCTCATAATTTAATAAATCACATGCCACATCACATAGTCAACAAATTTGACTTTTCAAACTTCCCGGTCAAAGAAACTCATGCAATAAATTCACTTATCAAATAATTCACATCTTCCACGTCATCAATAATTAATTCTAGGGCTCTAAAAATTAGGGTTCTAAAATTCGGGGTGTTACATCCTACCACACTTAAAAGAAATTTCGTCCCGAAATTTGGTACCTTTATGGAAAGAGTTCCGGGTACAGATCTATCATTTCATCCTCACGCTCCCACGTGGCTTCCTCGGGCCCGTGGTTTCTCCATTGAATTTTCACGAAGGCAGATTTGTATCTTAGGGTTTGAACCTTGTGGTTTAGGATCATCTGGGGTCTCTCCTCGTAGCTCAAGTCCGGGTTCAACGCAATTTCTTTAAAGTGAATCACGTACTTCGGGTCGAACACGTACTTCCGCAACTGCGACACATGGAAAACGTTGTGCATGCTCCCAAGGCTTGGGGGTAGCGCCAATCGGTACGCAACGGGTCCTACTCTTTCTAAGATTTCGTAAGGTTCGATAAATCGTGGCTTCAACTTTCCCTTAACACCGAAACGTATTATCCCTTTCGACGGGGATACCTTGAGAAAAACTTTATCATCGGTTTGAAATTGTAAGTCGGTCCGTCGGACGTCGGCGTATGACTTTTGTCTGTCCTGGGCTTCCTTCATTTTCGCGCGGATTTGTCGAACGATTTCGACCATCTCTTCAATGGCATCGGGTCCGAGTACCCTTCGTTCGCCAACCTCATCCTAGTATAGCGGTGATCTACACTTTCTGTCATATAGTGCTTCGTACGGCGCCATGTTGATCGTTTCCTGAAAGTTGTTGTTGTAAGCGAACTCGATCAGTGGGAGTGCGGTCTCCCAACTTCCGCCTCGGTCGAGCACCACGGCTCTCAGCATATCCTCGAGAGTTTGTATCATTCTTTCGGATTGTCCATCGGACTGGGGGTGAAAAGCGGTGCTAAAGTTTAAGCGTGTTCCAAGCTCGCGCTGTAAACTAATCCAAAATTTCGAGGTAAACTTCTGGACACGATCAGACGTAATCGTTACCGGGACTCAATGTAATCGCACGATCTCTTGAATGTAGATCCGAGCTAGTCTATCCGATCCATGGGTTATGGGGATTGGTATGAAATGCGCACTCTTGGTAAGTCGGTCTATGATCACCCAGATCGCGGTGTTCCCTTTGAGGGTCTTCGGCAATGCCGTCACGAAATCCATAGCGACGTGCTCTCATTTCCACTCGGGTATCGCAAGCGGTTGTAGCTTCCCGTACGGTCGTTGGTGTAAGGCTTTCACCTGTTGGCAGGCTAAGCAGCGCTCCACGAAAGTTGCGACATCTCTCTTCATGCCGTTCCACCAAAAGGACTTCTCCAGATCCTGGTACATCTTTGTGCTCCCGGGGTGAGCAGTGTATGGGGTTTCGTGGGCTTCGCTCATGATCTCGTTCCTAAGTCCCTCGTCGTTCGGCACACACAGTCTCCCTCCAAAGGTGAGAGCGTTGTCGGAAGCCTCGCTAAAATTTCCGGATTCACCAGTTCTCACTTCGACTCGAATCTCCTCTAATCTCACATCTAGTCGTTGTGCTGCAACGATCCTCGTTCTTAGATCAGGTTCTACTACTAACGCGGCGATTTGGCCTTTCACGATTTCGGGTGTCCCTAATACTTCTATTCGCAACTTACTCAACTCACGTACTAAGCTTTCTTCTTCCGTCAGAAAAGTAGCGAGTTGCGGATGGTCTCTACGGCTTAAAGCACCTGCCACTACGTTTGCCTTGCCGGGGTGATAGTTGATGCCACAATCGTAGTCCTTCACTAGATCGAGCCATCTCCGTTGTCGCATGTTCAGGTCCTTCTGCTCGGAAAAGTACTTCAAACTCTTATGGTCCGTAAAGATTTCACACCTAACTCCGTAGAGATGGTGCCTCCAAATCTTTAGGACATGCACTACCGCGGCTAACTCTAAATCGTGGGTGGGGTAGTTCAACTCGTGCGGTTTCAATTGTCGTGACGCGTAGGCGATCACCTTGTTGTTCTGCATTCACACGCATCCTAATCCGACCTTCGAGGCGTCGGTGTAAACTACGTAGTTCACTTCAAGCTCTGGCACAACTAACACTGGTACGGTGGTCAGCTTTTTCTTCCTTAGCGTCTCCAGCGTGATTCGTAGGTGCTCCGCGTGCTCCTTCTCGTCCTTCGAGTAGACTAAGATGTCATCTATGAACACTAGGACGAACGTATCTAGGTACGGGTGGAAAACTCGGTTCATCAAGTCCATAAATACGGCTGGGGCGTTGGTCAGTCCAAACGGCATCACGACGAACTCATAGTGACCATATCTAGTATGGAATGCGGTCTTAGGTATATCCTCCTTTCGCACTTTCAGCTGGTGGTATCCGGACTTTAGATCCATCTTAGAAAACACTCCGGCTCCTCGAAGTTGGTCGACCAGGTCTTCCATCCTTGGCAAAGGGTAC